>NC_084795.1:118234200-118540450 GCF_963169125.1 Humulus lupulus | reverse complement strand
CAGGTGTAACTTCTGGGGATTCTTCAGTCATGACGAACATGGAGTTGTCACCAATCAACGATATGTTGATGTTTTTCTTGCACTTAAGGATGTTTTCTCCAGTGAGTTTCTCCATTGAAAATTGAAAAAGGATGGGAGTAGACACTGCCATAATAATACTACATATTATCAATAAAATAGAAATCAGTCACATTTGCTCAATAAAACTTGTATTTACTCTAATTTCAAGAAATAGCACAACATATACCATAAATATGTATGATAAGGAAAAATACCAAAATAATCATATCTCTATTTCTTTAGGTTTTAACTATTCTATGATATTGTTGTCTCAATTGGTGATAGTCAAAAAATATCGTTAGTTAAATAGAGTTGTAAACTCATTTAATAACCTATTATTCGATCAAAATAAGAAAACAAAATTTCTTATTTTATGAGCTAGACCCACAGTTTCGATAATCATAGATTTAGTCCTAGTAGTCACCGTAGGGGTTAGTCTAGTCGAATTTGACCTATAATTATTTATCTTTTGAAATCTAACCTTGTCAAAATAACTAATGAACACCTTCCATAGGGGGACGAATTGAAGTGTCTCGCGGCCCCATTAAGCTATTGACCTTGTTAAACTAACGGTGGAGATCGAATATAATTCTTAAAATAAGCTCATTTTTAATTAAAAGTAGTATTTTTATTATTAATTTTCAAAAATATTAATGACTATGGTTCTCCAAAAAATTAAAAAAATTAAAACCAAAGTCCTATAATTTTCTATTAATTCTAAAGTGTCACATTGAAAAAAATTCAATTAAATTAATTTATTGCTAATCAATATTTGGGTTTAACTATTATAATTAACATATATAATTAAGTCCAACTTAGGCAAATGAGCCTTACACAATTAGGCTTGTATGGATGAGGGTTGTGTCCATTATGTTGTTCCCACTACTAGGGCTCCCTGAACTTCTATACAAGGTCCAAAAGACAGGAATTTAAGCATTCATTTTATTAATTGATTAGGTCCACTATAGTTAAGCAAAGCAAATGGGCATTCACAAGTGGAATCAACCACAAGAGAGGAATTTAAAATTTACATTCTCTAATGGGCCCAAATAAAACCTATCATTTTATGATTGTTTTATTTAGAAAAATACCATATACTATGCAAACGTATGGGCCAATATATGCATCTAAGCCCATTTGTAAAAATAGTACATATAGTTCAAACAGACATGTTATAATTGGATGGTCGTAATCATGTTACTATATGAGCATGTCTGTGAATTTGTGCAAAAATACTAAAATTTATTTCATTTGCAAAAAATACCACAATTAATTTTCTAGAATTTATCTAAAATTCAAACTAATTAATTTTTTTCAAAACAATAAGTCAATTTAAATGAAATTTATCGACAATTGACAAAAGATAATTTAAATTTCATTTATCAACAATCAACTTAGTTTTGGTCATTTGGAAAAATATTAATTTATTTAAATAGGATTTATCAACAATTAAAAAAAGTTATTAAAATCTCATTTATTAAAAAATATTTTATTAATTGGTTTGCAAAACGTGATATTTTTAAAATTTTAACCAGTTTTAAATTTTTGAAACAAATATCATTAGTTTTTTTTTCTAAAAATATCTTAAACAATTAAACAAATTCAAATATCAATAAAAAATCTAGTCAACAAACTTTCAAATTTCAAATAATTTAAATATTAAAATCCATAGAATAATCAGATATTAATATTTTCAAATAAAAGATTTAAAAAATATCAAGTATTTAAAAAAATATATCTTTAATATCTCATAACATAATTCTAATATTTCAATATATTAAAAGATTTAAAATTAATTAGCTAACCTATTTTTAAATTTGAATTTGAATATTTGTCGAAAATATCTAATTTTTAAATATTAAACAACAAAAATATCGTATTTCAAAAAAAAAATATTTTTAAATGATAAAATAAATATGATATTTTTTTATTAACCCATTAAAAAACATATTCAAAATTCAAAATTTAAGAAAAATTATATCGCAAGCCGTGGCCAATGAATCTTGGTGACCACGACACGTGACGATTCTGGGCAATATATGCGTTCTGGCCGCGGCCAGGAGTTTATGGTGGTCGCGACCATTAGTTGCTAACTCCCAGGGCGCGGTCAGTGATACCTGGTGGCCGCAGCCACAACCCAAAATACTATTTTTTTTTAAATTGTGTAATTTTTCAACCCAAAAACATTTTCTAAATAATTTTTATAATGTTTTACACCAAATAAAGCATTTATAAAAATTAATTGCATAGAAAACACAACAAAATAACCCAAACTTGCTAATAATCACATAAAAATCAATATGCTTCACAAAAAACATGAAATCCATCCATTTACTCAACACATCAAATAATTCAAGTTTACCATGTTCATGCATGAAAATAAACATTACCAAAGTCTCTGAGGCTAGTTGTTTTGTATACTTATACAAGATCTTATTTATTTTCATGTAAATCATATATTAAGCAAATTAATATAAGAAAACCTAGAACATATTTTTATAGTTGAATTTGTGCAGAGATAATTATAAGAACACTTACATTATATGCAGCAGAATGAATAAGTCTCTCTTTTCATTTCTCTAACTCTTGTATCCTTTCTGTCGCATGATATCACCAAGAAACTGAACCGGTCTTCAAATTTCTTCATAGCCTTCCACAGTATCCTTAAAATCACCTAGACTGGAGTGGGAAAATCTCAACACATGAGATAGATACAAAGAGAAGAAGAAGAGAAGAGAATATAGAGGCTTAGAAAAGGAGTTTTGTTGTAGAGAGAATTTAAAACCCTAAAGCATCAAAACTAGATCTTCTGATCATCTATTTTCATCTCTCACTTAGCATTCATTTTAAAGGCTCAATTAAATTACTTTTTTTATTAAAATATCAATAAAATAATTGGTAATATCAGCCATTAGGTCAAAATTCGCATGGGCTTTAGGCCCGTGAAATTTATCACTTAATTATAAGCCTGTTGGACTTAAAATCAAGGCTAGTATTATTTTCTATTGATTAATTAATTAAATAACTATTTAAATCCTTTATCAAATTAATTGTTTATAAATTGAACCTTGATTTAAAGTTATTTATTAATTTAGACACCAATTTATCTTAATTAATATATTTTCCCTAAAATCTCTTTTCTTCTCTAAGTTGCATAACTCTATGAAACTATCCAAAATTGACTTGGTCAACTTTGATAATTCTAATTGATAAATAAATCAATTAATTGAGACTATCTAGATGATTTTATCCATGGTACAGTGGGGAGCATGGCCTATGAAACAAGCTCCAATAAATTATCATATATTTAACAAATAAATTTACTAACTTATTAATTTCTCGTGATTCCACTAAAAACTCGCAATTGCACTCTTGAATTCATAGAACACTTTAAAAGCAATATAGATACATTATTAGTTATACATTGTCACAAGCATAATTATCACTCTATCCTCTATAGACAGTCTACAATGAGATGGGACTAAAATACAGTTTTACCCTTCATTGTATTTTATCCTTAAAACACTTAGTTTCTTGTAAATGATAATTCGATAAACTAATATTAATTACTAAAATGAGATCTCTATCATTTAGCACCTCGAACCAAACTAAAAGGAAACCATCGTTTTACTTCTTTATCGGAAGCTATAGATGTTCATATCTATGATTAACACTCCCACTCAATTATACTACTGAGTTCCCAAGATGTAAGTATGGGCTAGTCTGTAGGTAAGCTGGTAACGAACAAGTCAAAGAACTCAAATAATATAATCAGTTAGAATATTAACCACATAGAATTGAGATTGAATAGACCTATGGTCAGCTATATGATATGACTAGAATAGATAATAATAGTATGTTTACTTATCCTATCTATTGTCAATATCGGTCTAGTCCGATGTAACAAATACATCTGATCTTATCTACTTTGCTAATGTTTGTGAAAGAACATAACACTACAATGTGTAAGTAGATTATATCGTAGCTTGGCAAGTCAGTGTAAATCTTGTGCACTGACTAATCTTAGGACTAACTTATTTTTTAACATATAATCATATTTATATTCTACTGTGATTACGTCGCTATAAAAATGATTAGCTATATGCTCGGGATTTAATAGAAGTTTATATTAAACAAATAATCGTGAAAATAAAACATGTGAGCAAAAGGATTGACCAAGCCAAAAATCATTTCTATTCTTTTACTGATAATAAAATGAGATTATAGAGAAATTGGGTTTTAATTTGGGCATAAAACCCCAACACATACAACATCTCATATGGAGCCACCCCAACATCTCATATGCCTTCCAATGTTTGAATCGTCCTCTCAGAATGACTATCTGTCTGAGGATGGTAAGCTAAATTTCAACTATGTCCCCATAGCTTTCTGCAGACTTCCCCAAAACATGGAAGTAAGGATGGGGTCCCAATCTGACACGATAGACCTAGGAGCCCCATGGAAGCATACGATCTCTTTCACTTAATGATCAGCATACTGATCCACTGTAAAGTTCATCCTTACTAGCAAGAAATGGGCTGATTTGGTATAGCGATCCACACTCACTCACATTGAATCACACTAACCCACTATCCTAGGCAATCCAACCACAAAGTCCATAGTGACGTCCTCCCATTTCCATCCATGGATACTGTGACAACCAGAATCCCGTGATCCGCAGGTGGAAAGATCGGGTAAAATTTGTGCAATCTCACATCGCCTGGAGAAGGTCAAGTGTGATGATTCTAGGACTGTGTAGGTATGGGACTGCACAATTGAATATGGCTTAAATGGATTGATGGGTACTACCTATGCCAACAAGATTCATCTTCTTTTTGGCAGCCCATCACTTGAGAACTCCAAAGTTAAGCATGCTTGACCTGCAGTAGTCTCACGATAGGTGACGTCTTGGGAAGTTTTCCCAGGAAGCGTGCGAGTGAGGACAAAGCACGCTAGAAAGACTCGTGTTGGTTTGGAAGGACAGTCGTCATTCCAGGAAGTAGCCATAGTGACGTGGGGCATTACAAATAGTATCAGAGCCTTGACCAGTCAGAAGTGCGACCGTCGTGGACGTTGGACCCCTAAGGGGGGTGATTGTGACTATCAGAATCTCGTTATCCGTAGGGGGAAAGATCGGGTAAAAACTGTGCAATCCCACATCGCCTGGGGAAGGTCAAGTGTGATGATTCTAAGACTGTGTAGGTATGGGACTAACAGTTGAAGAGAGCTTAAATGGATTGATGGGTACTACCTATCCTAATTAGATTCGTCTTCTTTTTGGTAGCCCATCACTTGAGAACTCCAAAGTTGAGCGTGCTTGACCTGGAGTAGTCTCATGATGGGTGACCTCGTGGGAAGTTTTCCCAGGAAGCATGCGAGTGAAGAAAAAGTACATTGGAAAGACTTGTGTTGGTTTGCAGGGCCAGTCGTCATTCCAGGAAGCAGTCATAGTGACGTGGGGCATTACAGATACCCAAAGGGTATAGTAACCTTGATGTTCTTTGGTCTTCAGCCTTGACTTGCTGACATGTCAAGCACTTAGCAACATACTCAATCACATCATTCTTCATCCCAGGCCACCAATATAGGATTTTCAAGTCTTGGTACATCTTCGTGGTGCTTGGATGCAATGAATACAGTGTAGTATTAGACTCATCCATAATTTCTCATTTGATAGTAAAGTCCATCGGAACACAAATCTGCTCCGTATACATCACCAAATCAATCTTCAAAACAGTATAGTCCTTATTAACTCCAGCTAGGACATCCCCCCAGTGCCTCATCAACTGAGGATCATTCAATTGGCCCTCCTTTATCCTCTCCAAAAGATTAGATCGTAAGGTGATGTTGGCTAACTGACCCACCACCAACTCTATCCCTTCTCTAGTGACATACTCTGCCAACTCTTTCGATATCTTCTTCAAACTGAATAACTGTCCTAGACCTCTTCGACTCAAGGAATCTGCTACCACGTTGGCTTTCCTTGGGTGGTAAAGAATCACACAGTCATAATCTTTCACCATCTCGAGCCAACATCCATGTCTCATGGTTAGATCCTTTTGGGTAAATAAATACTTTAAGCTATTGTGGTCATTGTATATCTCAAACCTCTCCCCATAAAAGTAGTGCTGCCATACCTTCAATGGAAATACCACTGGTGCTAACTCCAGATCATGCGTAGGGTACTGCTATTTATATTCTTTCAATTGTCATGAAGCATAAGCGATCACCTTCCATGCCTGCATAAGAACACAGCCTAAACCCTAGTAAACCACAAACATCTCCTGATTTTATGGAGACTCAGTACTGGAGTTGTAATCAATCGTCACTTCAACTCCTGGAAGTTGTTCTCACATCTGTCTAACCACACAACCTTTTGATTCTTGCGTGTCAACTCTGTCAGTGGTGTAGCAATCCTTGAGAACCCTTATGCAAAGTGTCGATAGTATCCCGCCAATCCAAGGAAACTTTGAATCTCTGGGGCACTTCTCGGCCTTGTCCAATCTCTTACTGCCTCAATCTTCGCCGCATCAACTTCAATTCCATAATTTCTAACAATGTGACCAAGGAAGGTCACCTAAGGTAACCAGAACTTACACTTCTTAAATTTAGCATACAACCTGTGGTCCCTCAACCTCTGAAGTACCAACCGAAGATGTTGCTCATGTTCTGCCTCTATCTGAGAGCAAACCAAGATGTCGTTGATAAAGACAATCACAAACTTGTCCAAGTAGTCTTTAAACATCATGTTCATTAGAACTGTGAATGTTGCCGGGGCATTGGTCAGTCCAAACGACATGACCAAAAGCTCATAATGTTCTTATCTCATGCGAAAGCTTGTCTTTAAAATATCCTCATCTTTGATCCTCAGCTAGTGATAACCAAATCGAATATCGATCTTTGAGAATACTGTCCTACCCTACAATTGGTCAAGTAGGTCATCAATCCTTGGCAGCGAGTACTTGCTCTTGATAGTCAGCTTGTTCAACTCCCTGTAATCGATACACATCCTCAATGTCCCATCTTTCTTTTTAACAAACTGTTAGGAAAATATGTATTTGTCTCAATGGAAATGGTAAGAAAATTAAAACTCTATGCATAAATATTACAATCTACAAGGATTGATTAAATAAAGTGCTACAACTTTATAACTGAAAATACAAATGAACAAAATAAGAAGAAGAAGTAGAAGAGAATAGTGAAATATAACTCTAAGCAAAAGATTACAAATAAAGTAAAGTGTTTGAAACAAAAGAAAAGAAAATATTACAACTCTTAAACAAGAAATACAAGTGAATAGAGAAGAAGAATATAAAGATGAAAAGAAATAGAATGAAAGAAAGGAACAAGAAAAAAAAAAGATAAACAACTCTCACTCACACTACCAAAGTGAAGAGTGTTGGGGATCACCAACTTCAACAAGGTTTGAAACCTTTGTCCAAAAGCTTATTTCCCCCTAACTCAAGCACTAAGGGATCTCTCACAGATTATGGGAAATGCTTTATGGAATTATCAAGTCTCAAGGTGTTTCTAGCCAAGTGCTCTAATGGATAGAAAAGTTGTGTCTTTCAAGTGAGCAATAGGCTCCTATTTATAGAGTTTAGAGACACCCTTTGAATTTCAAATTCCACCAACCCCCATGGCTGTTACCAATGATTAATTAGATTTTTATGGAATTAAAAATGAGATTGGAGAGTTATTTGGATATTTGGAACCGTTCAACAGAGATTGAAAAAACTGAAAATTTGGTCAGAAATACACCTGTGGTCGCGGCCACTGCTCTCTGTCCCACAGGCTGCGGCCACCAACATTCTGTGGCCATGACCACTGACCAATTTCAGCACTTGAAAATGTGTTGTTTTTCCAAACGGTTCCAAACCCTCCCAAATGATTTTGTAACCCCAAAAACACATTATTGGGGTTAAAATCATATCTCTAACAACCATTTCACATATGGCTTTTATGAAACTCATCTTAATATTGTCTAACAACAAATTTACACAATAAAGGGTCAAATTTGGAAGTTACAAATTTGTAGCTGAATTTGTAATACCAAATATGTTACATATTTGGATATTTCTCGTATATCTAAATATTGTAACTCTCTATTATATGTTACAATATGTGACACTCTTTATCACATTTGTTTAATCTAAAACATTATATTATAATATAATATAATATTACATTATATTATTTTATAATATAACATTCCCCCACTAGATTAAATAGTTATCTTATTGTAACACTTATTTAATCAATTATTATATTTTAAAATATAACATATCCCCCCACTTGATTAAATAAGAACTCTCTCTTATAGGAGTCATTGCATTAGTGCATAAAGTAAAGTGTTTTTCAACTTGAACTTTACTATAGTGTAATTATCACAAAATTTGTCGAAAATTTGGTTGCACTAGGCATTGACCATCTTTTCATGATAACAGATCGGTGATAACACACACCTTTGTGATATTCACTTGAGACCTCTATGTCTCGCTTTGCACCGTTAATGGTCATGTGCACTTTCCATTCATGGACGTTCTTGAGAATACTCCCAATTGTCATGAGAGGCGGCACCACCCCTAGGTCCATATAGGTAGAATTCTTACAGTATTTTGTTACTAAAAATACTTGTCTTCACAAGACTGAGTTCTATTAAAAAACCTTCAGTTTTAACCCTCAACTTGGTAACTCGCAAGTACTCAATATCTCAGATGGGACTTATTTTGAGTACAACTAATATTCACTTAATTGACTTGTTGTTATCTATTGAACCTAACACTAGTTAAATAACTAGTGTTAAGATAGGTTACCATCAATCGTGAATCTCTTTAGGGAGATTAAGTCCCATCCCTCGAGATGATGTAGCCACTAAATCCCTCGTTAGTGGCTTAGTGAAATGATCCACCAGATTTTTACTTATTCTCACATAGGATATTGAGATGACTCCTCTTTGAATCAATTCTCTTACATATCCATTTCTTAGACTAATGTGTCTAGACTTCCCATTGTACACTCCACTGTATGCTCTAGCCAATGTCGCTTGGCTATCATAATGTATCGATATAGTGGATACATTCTCTTTGATTAGGGGTATCTCTATCAACAGATCCCTTAACCATTCGGCCTCTTTGCCGGTAGCAGCCAGAGCTATAAACTCTGCTTCCATAGTGGAATGAGATATACAGGTTTGTTTCTTAGAACCCCAAGAAATTGCACCCCCGCCAAGTGTAAATACCCAACCAGTTGTGGACAAGTTGTCCCCAAGATTGGATATCCAGCTTGCATATGTATATCCTTCTAAAATTGAAGGAAATTTGGAGTAGTAAAGGCTTAGTCCTTTGGTTTTCTTGAGATAACCTAGGACTCTTCCAATAGCCTTCCAGTGATCCACACTTGGATTACTTGTAAACCTACTAAGTTTACTCACCGAAAATGCTATATCAAGTCTAGTACATTAAGCAACGTACATTAGACTTCTTATAGCACTAGCGTACTCCAATTGAGCCACCGCTCTTTCTTCATTCTTCTCTAGTTTTACACTATGATCGAATGGAGTATTGGCATCTTTAACCTTGATATGGTTAAACTTGTTCGATACTTTCTCAACATAGTGGGCTTGACCCAACGCAAAACCCTCACTATGTTTCTTTACTTTGATACCAAGTATGGCGTCAACTTCTCCAAGATCTTTCATCTTGAAGGTTGATGATGGAAACATCTTTGTTTCTTCTATCCCTTTCATGCTATCACTTAGAATAAGCATGTCATCCACATATAAGCAAACAATGATCACATATCCCTTACAAGTTTTGGAATACAAACAGTTGTCTTCATTGTTATGTCTAAACCCATTAGACATGATGGCTTGATCAAATTTCTCATGCCATTGTTTAGGAGCTTGTTTCAATCCATATAAGGATTTTACAAGTCTACATACTTTATGTTCATATTTTGGTAGGAAAAACCCTTCAGGTTGTTCCATATAGACCTCCTCATTGAGGTCACCATTAAGGAATGTCATTTTGACATCCATTTTATGAACATACAAGTTGCGTATAGAAGCTAAAGCAAACAAGATTCTTATAGAAGTTGTTCTTGAAACAAGCGTATAGGTATCAAAATAATCGATACCCTGTTTTTGCCTAAACCCTTTAGCTAGGTTTGAATAGTGCCGTCAGTGTGGTATTTTCTCCTAAATACCCACTTACACCCAATTGGCTTAGACCCTGGTGGGAGGTCTACCAATTCCCAAGTGGTATTGGAAAGAATGGAATCCATCTCATCATTGATGGCTTCTTTCCAAATTGCACTATCTCTTGATTGCATAACTTCTCTATAAGTCTTAGGATCATCCTCAACGAGAAGTACAATAGAGATTTTCCTAATGACTTCCTCTCTATTTCCTTCTACCATGTAGAATGAAATTCGTTGAGAATCTATCTCATCCACTACTAGACTTTTCTCCTTTTTAAGTCTTTGACTTCTTCTAAGTTCAAAGGGTTGCTTTACATTCTTTTGAGAATTCTCCTCTTGAGAATCAACTTTGGATGTAGAAGCTTGAGAATTGTTCTCATATAACAAATTCTCCTTTAGAGATGTTGAAGCTTAAGAATTGTTGTCACGTAACATGTTCTCAAAGAATTCAAATTCTCTAGATTCAATCACAATATTAGAATCTAAGTCTAATAGCCTATAATCTTTACTATTGTTGGCATAACCAACAAAAGCACACTTTATGGCTCTTGAACCTAACTTTGTTCTATTAGGTTCATTTTTCTTGCAATATGCACGACACCCCCACACTTTGAAGGGTCCTATGTTGGGTTTTCTTCATTCCCATAACTCATATGGAGATATCTCATTTTTCTTCATCGGTATTCGATTAAGAATGTGACAAGCGGTTAATAACGCTTCACCCCATAAGTTGAAATTCAACTTAGAAAACACCAACATAGAATTTATCATCTCTAGATAAATCCTATTTTTCCTTTCGGCAACTCCATTGTGTTGTGGTGTATAAGGTGTGGTGCACTCATGAATTATACCATTTTCTTCACAAAATGTATTGAATTCATTAGAGAAATACTCAACCTCTCTATCACTTCTTAGCACCTTAATCTTTTTATTTAGTTGATTTTCAACTTCTAATTTATATAATTTAAAAGCATCAAAAGTTTCATCCTTATGCTTTAAAAGAAACACATAGGTATATCTACTAAAATCATCCATAAGAGTAAGAAAATACATTTTACCACCTCTAGTTAAAACACCATTTATTTCACATTGATCACTATGGATTATATCTAGTAAATTATATGATCTTTTTTTTTTTGGGTCAAGAAGAAATAACCTTCATTGAACAAACAGGCAAGTACAACCAAGGGCAATCCGCCCAAAAAAACAAGATTACAACCAACAAAGCTACAACCTTACTCTACATACAATAAAGCTTCCTTAAGAAAAGCTTGAGATGAGGAAGAGCCTTCCTACTATGAACACTGAATAGTCTGTATTGGACTAAGGTAATTACATCTTTAGCTATACAATTAGCTGTCAATGAGAAACCATCATAAATGCATCTATTCCTATTTCTCCAAATTTGATACACCACAGCTGCTAGAACCATATTAAGAATCATGCTCATACTGTCATTATGCCCACAAGTGAGCCTCACAGTCCAATCTGAGTACCTGGTGGCCCAAGCACGAAAACCAAGCCAAGAAAAGATACAAGACAAGATTCTCTTGGATAAACAATAATAAAAAAACAGATGGTTATGGCTCTCTAGCTGGTCTTCACAAACCGGGCAGAGAGAGCTATCAAGATGAATGGTGCATTTAGCCAAATTATCTCTAGTTAGGAGGAAAGAGTTAACCACCATCCACAATAAGAACCTGTGCTTAGGAAGAGTAGTACGACACCAGACCGCATTCTTATAGGCCACAATTTGCTGGTTTAGAGAGCTGTTATGCAGCTTTGATGGCCTGAATGTTCCAGAAACACCAGCAGCCAAGACCTATCCTTCACTGAATCTCTTTCTTAGATGGCAAAGTTTGCGCCAATACCAGCTGCTGTCTTGCTTCAATACATAGTCCCAAAAGTTAACCCCCTTTAGGTAAACATGCTGAATCCACTTGACCCAAAGAGAGTCTTGTTTAGTAGTGACAGCCCAGACATACTTGGCTAGAAGTGCTCTATTCCAGCTAGAGCCATCCCTAAGCCCAAGCCCTCCATAAGCCTTAGGCATGCAAACTTGATGCCAAGAAGCTAAATGCAATTTACTGCGAGTCCCCGAAGCTAAACATGCTAAATGCAATTATATGATCTTTATACACTAGGAAATGGTTTCTTAATCATTTTTTCCTTAACACATGTTTCACATTTACCATTGTTTTTAATATTGCATGCAATCATACCACATTTTACTACTCTTTTCATGGTTGAAAAATCTATATGCGATAGTCTAAGATGCCACAAAAATAAAGAATCATTCTCAACAATATAGGCGGAATTAGCATGTTTATTGATAACATTGAAAGTTACATCATTGGTGCACAATTTAACCATACCCTCACAAGAGTACCCCTTTCCCAAAAATACATTTGATTTGGTAAGTATCAATTTACCGGACTCAAAAACGGATTTAATGCCGGGCTTGCCAAGAAAATCACCAGTTACCAAGTTTCTACTCATTTCGGGAACATAAAGTACATTCACTAATGTAACTTTCTTGTCAAAGGTGAAAAAGACTTCAATGGTACCTTTGCCAAGTACCTTGGATTTTCCCTCATTGCCCATTTGAATCTCATGGATGCCCTTTGACTCTTCAAATGTCTTGAACAATGATTTGTCATAGGTGACATGAACGGTGGCACATGTATCATACTACCACCCTTTCACCTTGCATTGGGCCGCATTCACCTCACTAAGGGTAGCAAATATGTTTTCCTCTTGAGTTGCATACACCTTAGGTCCTTGTTGGTCTTTTCTATGCCTACACTCTCTAGCATAGTGACCCTTTTTCCCACACACAAAGTAAGGACCTTTCTCGCCCTTAAATTTTTTTGGGTTGGTTTTTGGACCCAAGGATTTCTCATTGCCCTTTTTCCCTTTGTTTTTGGGATGTTTTGGTTGCGAGACCGCATTTTCTTTTGAAGTCTCTCCATTAGACCCCTCCACAAGTTTATCTCTACATATCGATTTCTCCTCAATTCGAATATGTTTTTGGATTTCCTCCAAAGAATAATCCTCATTTTTATGAAGGATTCTTTTCCTATAGCTCTTCCAAGTTGGTGGTAATTTAGCCACTATAGCACCAACTTGAAAAGCATCGGGAAGCTCAATCTTTAACACTTTCAACATGTTAACAGTTATTTGCAATTCATGAATTTGAGGAAGAATAGGTTTATCACCAAAAAATTTGAAATCAAAGTATTGAGATATCAAAAACTTTTTGGTACCTTCCTCTTTCGCCTTGAACTTTGTCTCAAGTGCATCCCATATCTCCTTGGCCGATTTGGTCTCGGTGTAGAGTTCATAGAGCCTATCGGAAAGGGCATTGAGGATATGACCCCTACATAGGAGATTGTCCTCCTCCCTCTTCCTTCTTTTCTCCACCTCCTCGGGAGTGTCCTTGTCGGATGGCGTTGGGAGAGGTTCTAGAGTGGATTCTAGAATGTAGGCGATTTTGAGAGTGGTCAAAAGGAATCTCACCTTGTCTTGCCACCTAGTGAAATTGGACCCATCAAACCTATCCAACCTCACTAGGCCTTGATTCATTATCTTGATGGTTTCACCTTCCATTAAAACAAACAAAAATAAGCTTTTGAATGTTAGGAAAATATGTATTTGTCTCAATGGAAATGGTAAGAAAATGACAACTCTATGCAAAAATATTACAATAAACAAGGATTGATTAAATAAAGTGTTACAACTCTATAACTGAAAATACAAATGAACAAAAGAAGAAGAAGAAGAAGAAGAGAATAGTGAAATACAACTCTAAGCAAAAGATTACAAATAAAGTAAAGTGTTTGAAACAAAAGAAAAGAAAAGATTACAACTCTTAAACAAGAAATGCAAGTAAATAGAGAAGAAGAATATAAAGATGAAAAGCAATAGAATGAAAGAAAGGAACAAGAAACAAAAAGATAAACAACTCCCACTCACACAACCAAAGTGAAGAGTGTTGGGGATCACCAATTTGAACAAGGTTTGAAACCTTTGTCCAAAAGCTTATTTCCCCCTAACTCAAGCACTAAGGGATTTCTCACAGATTATAGGAAATGCTTTCTAGAATTATGAAGCCTCAAGGTGTTTCTAGCCAAGTGTTCTAATGGATAGAAAAGTTGTGTCTTTCAAGTGAGCAATAGGCTCCTATTTATAGAGTTTAGAGACACCCTTTGAATTTCAAATTCCACCAATCCCCATGGTTGTTACCAATAATTAATTGGATTTTTATGGAATTAAAAATAAGATTTGGGAGTTATTTGGGGTTTTGGAACCGTTCAACGAAGATTGAAAAAACTGAAAATTTGGTCAGAAATACACCTGTGGCCGCGACCACTGACCAATTTCAGCACTTGAAAATGTGTTGTTTTTCCAAACGGTTTCAAACCCTCCCAAATGATTTTGTAACCCCAAAAACACATTATTGGGGTTAAACATATCTCTAACAGCTATTTCACATAGGGCTTTTATGAAATTCATCTCAATATTGTGTAACAACAAATTTACACAATAAAGGGTAAAATTTGGAAGTTACAAATTTGTATTTGAATTTGTAACACCAAATATGTTACATATTTGGATATTTCTCATATATCTAAATATTGTAACTCTCTATTATATGTTACAATATGTGACACTCTTTGTCACATTTATTTAATCTAAAACATTATACTATAATATAATATAATATAATATTACACTATATTATAAAATAATATAAAACAAACAACGCTGGCGCGCCCCACGGTGAGAAGCTAGGTCTAATGAATCCCAAATCTAATAACTCTTGTAATTGTACCTTCAACCCCTTCAACTCTATCGGAGCCATTCTATATGGTGCTCTGGATACTGGTTCTGTTCTTGGTGCCAACTCTATAACAAACTCAATCTCTCGCTGCAGTGGTAACCCCGGTAGGTCCTTTGGGAATACATCCAAAACTCACAGACCAATTTGGTCTATGCCGGCCCTACTGGCACATCCCTGGTGGTATCCACTATGCTCACTAGGAATCATATGCAACCTCCTTGTAATAGGTCTCTAGCCTTCAGTGGTAAGATCATTGGAATACAAGGCACGTTCACAGCACCCGCAAACACAAATGGGTCCTCTCCCTCAGGCTCAAAGGTCACCATCCTCCTTTTACAATCTATGGTTGCCCCATACTTGGCTAACCAATCCATGCCTAGAATCATATCAAAATCCTCCATAGCTAGCTCAATCAGGTCTACTGACAAGTCTCTATTATCCACCTCTATTGGCAAGGATCTAATCCACCTCCTAGAAACTACTAATTCCCCAATAGGCAATAAGGTTCCAAACCCAGATCATAGAAATCACAAGGCCTACATAGTATATCAACCCCTCTACTACAAACAAACAAATGTGTATCACCAAAATCAATCAATACAGTGTAAGTAAAGCCAGCGCTAGAAATCTAACCTGTCATTACTGAAGGACTAGCCTCAGCCTCTGACTAGGTCAGCGTGAACCATCAAGCTGTGTTGAGAAAATTAAAGCTATGCAAGTGCACACAGTTGCAATTTGTAATAAATCTTTGTAAGACCAAGTATCGTCCCACGAATATTGATTTATCAATTACCAATTAATTCATTCTTAATTTATATTTGGCTAACCAAAATTGGCTTTATGAAACTTTAAATCAAGAAAGCGTAAATAAATGTAAAGTGCACAAATAAATTAAATAAGAACACAAGAATGAAATTCACGAACGAGACAATTAGGGATTCTAATCTCCTCGACTATCCACTCTATTATTCTTTAATGCAATTGCCCCTTAAATTCTTCTCACTAGAAGGACAGACATACAAAAGTATTAACTATTCGGATTAAGAAATAGAAAACTCGACCTAATGTGAATTCCCTATATTTCTATGGTCAATTCAAATCTCATAGACCAATTTGATACTCTCATTCTAAATTGAAATCTACGTCTACTGAATTTTAGTATATTAAAATCTCACTTTTTAGATTTTGATTCAAATTCATAAATCGTATGTCAAAGGTGCGTAATCAATCACATACACAATAAACACAAATTGAGTAAATTTTAGATGAAGAAGAAATAGACAAATGCATTAAACCATAATATGGTTTCAAGAGAGTCAATTAGAAACCCTAATAAATAAACTAGTTCATAATCATTCTGAAAGGAAAGGAAAATAAAACTCTTTAGAACGAATTAAGATGCTCTCCAAGGTGTTCTCCCCTTCTGATTTGTGTCCCCCCTCCCCCTCCTCTGTCTATTTCTCTCCTCACGAAATTAGGTTTAGAACCTAATTTTTTCTTCAGATGCAATGTTGGCCGCGACCCAACATTTCAATCGTCGCGGCCCATGTCAATTTAGGCTTTGCATGGACGTTAGGTGCGTCGTGGCCAGTGTAAATTTTATGGGCAAACAAAGCCTTTAGCGTCACGGCCCTCTATTCCTACACAGCGGCCCGTGTCTTTCCTCGAAAAATAGACTTTTTGCCTTGGACCTAGCCGCAACTCAACATCATAGAGCCACGACCTTTAACAATTTCTTCAATTTTTGTGATTTTGGTCTCGAAAATTAACTGAAGCCATAAAATTTCTTGAGGATTCATGTTTTCATTGAATCAAGACCAAAAAGCAAATTTTTCATCATTTTTCTTCCAATTTGCTCCAATTGTTCTTTTCCTTTGTTTATAAGCTAAAACTTGAAAACAAGCAAAAACAAAGCATAATACTATACTAAACAACTAAAAAGATTAATACAAACTACCTAAACACAACACAAAACTAGACTCAACAAACTCCCCCATTCTTAACCTTTACTCACCCTCAAGTAAAGATTCAAACAAAACACCCACACATAAACAACTCAAACAACACAAACTTATGAATCAAGTCAACAACACTGAATTAGCCTCAATTTCAGAAAATCTCACACAAAAGTCCAAAATTCAGATTTGTAGAAACAATCCAGAATTTCAGTTAAACCACACCAAGAACCTGATTCAATCCAAAAAAGCCTATTCAACCACAACCACAAAAATTACTCAAAAATTGAATCTATGTATACATGCCAAAAACTCACCATCAACCCATAAAACCATTGATCCATATGCCTACATTGTTCACCACTCTCCACAATTGTAGACAAAATATGCTCAAGAATTACTAGGACTTTAGGCTCATAACAATAGGCTTAGGCAATGGGTAAATATATGTCATTTAGGCTCCAAATTACCATAAGCATATGAACTTACAAACCCACAATTCACCCAAAGAATTTCCAAAGAAAACCCCTTATAATCCCAAGTAAAGGTTGAGAAAAGCTTATTTCACTTGGTCATATTTTTTTTATTCAAACTAAACTGCCCCAGCCTTGTTTTTGTGAAAGCATAACAAGAGTGTAGCTTGGATTTTGAAATTTCTTTTATTTTGTTTGTTTTTTTTTCTCTTTTTTTCCTTCAATTCTCAACATTTTTACTCTTCATTACAATACACCAAATTACAAAACTAATCGCATCCCATTACAATTCATTCCCCATTATTTATCCATATGCTCATATTAATTTAGTAAAGGAATGAAAACTAACAAAATGTCTATTTGGCTCACAATTGGTGTCAAACAACAAAGAGGATAATTTTAGGCTCAACAATGGTAACAATGAAAAATTACTTTTGCTTTGGCTTGAAAGGCTCAAACGTTCCAAAAAATTGCCTAAATCACTTTCCTAAGCATATCTCATCTAGGATTTCGTCTCAAATGATAAACAAGAAAGTTCTAGATTCATCATACATCAAACCACAAGCCAATTTTTAACAATGCATACATTCAAATTCAAATTGCAAAGAATTTTCCAATCATGGCTAAACATTCATTTTTTTTCATGGATCGAAACAAGCTAGCATTTCCAATCAAATTCAAAATTGCACGACATTTTTTTTCGATATCATAGGCTAGCATTGACAACTTGATTCACACAAACACAACACTCTAAACATCCTAGACACAACAACAAAGTAAATAAAAAACTAACCAAATACAAAACACTACTAAAACACAAAAACAAATAAAACCCAAACACAAGTAAAACAAACTACTCGATATATACAAAACCAAAGTAAATCTCCTCCCCCAAACTCAATATGAACATTGTCCACAATGTTCAAAATAAATGCAAAGGAAAATAAACTGACCTGACAAACTCAGACTACTCATGACGAAGGACCCTTGCCACCGTCTTCCTCAGGTAGCCAAAATATGATGGTTGATATGGATTGAACTTGGTAATTTATGAATTGGGCTCGAAGTAGCATCGTGATCCTATTTTTTTAGAAGATTCGACATTACAAATTTAACACTAAATGACAGAAATTAAAACTAATCCTAAAATAAAATAAAAATAAATAAATAATAAAATTTAAAATGTTCATAATCCAAAACATAAATAAAACTAATAAAAAATTGTAAATAAAGGATTGGACCGCCACCAAATGTGATGTCATTAATGTCATTTAGTCAAACGCTGAATTCATCTTCAAATTTAACTCGGATCAAGTCCACCCCTCAAATCCTTAAGAGCCAAAGTGTCATATGAGAAAGTTCGTCTTATGATGTTGCACATTTTTGGATCTTTCCATCGCTCATGTAACATTTGATCTTTCCCACTAAAGAACTTTTTTACACGATTACGCACTGCTCGACTACCAACTTGAGCGATGGCCTTTCTCTTAATAGCTTCCACCTTACTGCCCCCTCCTGATATCAAATCTACTCTACAACATGTTGGAATTTCAGTTGCCGCAAAAATATTAAATGCTACCTTCTTATTTTGCACTGGCAGCTTCAATTCCCATTTTTGTACATCAATTAGCGCCCTTCCAGTAGCTAAAAATGGTCTCCCAAGAATAATCAAAATATTTTCATCTTCCTCCATATAAAAAATAATAAAGTCCGCATGAAAGATGAATTTTCTACTTTCACCAATACATCCTCAATAATACCTCTTGGGTGATTCACTGAACGATCTGCAATTTGTAGGGACACGATAGTAGGGCGAGCTTCTCCCAATTTCAATTTTCTATAGATAGATAGAGGCATCAGATTCACACTTGCCCCTAAATCACATAATGCCTTCTCAAAAACCGCACTCCCTATAGTACAATGAATGGTAAAACTACCCGGATTTTTAAGCTTGGGAGGTAGTTTCTTTTGCAATATTGCATTGTACTCCTCAGTAAGTGCCACCATCTCATAATCCTCCAATTTCCTTTTCTTCGACAAGATTTCCTTCATGAATTTCACATAAATCGACATTTGTTCTAAAGATTCTACAAAGGGAATTTTGATGTGAAGTTTCTGGAAAACATCTAAGAACTTGGAAAACTTCTTGTCAAGCATCTTCTTTTGCAGCCTTAGGGATATGGGATCTTGATGTGATGCTCAATACTTATTTCTAGCTGCTTCTTCTCAAGGTTCTCAGTAACCTTTTCATCCACCTTATTCTTCTACTCAGACTCCATTTTAGATGGAAGACTAGATTTCTCAACTGGATCTACCAACTCCTTACTGCTCCTCAAGGAGATTGCATTACACTGTTCCTTAGGATTTACCTCAGTATTACTTGGCAAATTTCCTTGAGCTCTACTTTTTAACATATTTTCCAATTGACCCATCAGCATTTCAACATTTCTGATGGATGACCGAGTTTCAGTCATAAACTAAGCTTGGGAGTCGGTCAAAGTCAATAGTGCAGCTTGTAATTCATTGTTCTTCTCTTGAGAAACTGGTGGTTGTGACATTTCTTGAGGTGGAGCATGAGAAACGAGTTGCTGAAATTGTTGTTGAGGGCCTTGATTATTTTTCCATGAAAAAATAGGGTGATTCCTCCACTCAGGGTTTTAAGTGTTGGAGAAAGGGTTGTTGGCTTGCCTATTAAAATTACTCATCAATTTGACTTGATCCGTAGGGATGGTGTTATTGAACTTTGTTGTCATACACTGCTCAAATTGGTGAGGACCACCACAAATTTCACAACTTGTTGGCATTTGAATGGCATTAACAGACACAATATTGTGTTGCAACAGTTTTGTCGAGGAAGCAACTTGAGCAGTCACGGCAGTGAAGGCATCAAGTTCATGAACTTCGACAACCTTTCTAACACCGGTTGACCTCTCATCAGACCATTGGTGGTTGCTAGTGGCCATGTCTTCTAACAATTCATATGTTTCATTGGCACTCTTACTCATGAATGCCCCTCCAGCTGCGGCATCAATTATGGTGTGAGTGGAACTGCACAATCCATTGTAAAAGTTGTGGACCAACATCCACTTTTCAATGCCGTGATGGAGACATTTTCTCAATAGCTCCTTAAAATGCTCCCATGCATCATACAAAGACTCCTCCTCCATCTGATAGAAATAATTAATCTCTCCCCTCAACTTTGCTGCCTTTGATGGAGGAAAGAACTTGGCAAAGAATTTCTAAGCCAAATCCTCCCAAGTATTTATAGAATTGGATTGAAGGGAGTTCAACCAACTTTTAGCTCTATCCTGCAGCAAAAATGGGAATAGCCTCAATCTGATTGCATTGTCACTCACCCCATTATACTTGAACGTTTCACATAGCTACAACAAAATTAGCTAAATGCATATGAAGGTCTTTTGAAGGTAAGCCACCAAATTTCACGATAGATTGCACCATTTGTAAAATCGCTGGCTCAATCTCAAAGTTATTAGCCTCCACAGCCAATGGTCTTATACATGTTTGCACTCCCGTAACAGTTGGGAGAACATAATCCTATAAGCTTCTCACAGCAGGATTCTGAGCTCGTCCTAGCACCACTTCTGGCACCCCTCCATTCAACCCATCATTGTTTTGAGGATTTTCCATAACCACAATTGGACAAGCAGCTCTTTTGTTTCTACGATTCTGCCTGTACGCTTTCTAAATCTCAATATTAATAGGAACAATGTTATTTGATCATATTCTGCTACGCATATAACAGAACTACCTAGAAAAAATGGTAAAAAAATGCACGCAATACAAGTTAGAAACAGTTCAAAGCACGACCAAATTACAAATAAAATTAATTACTTTGATATTGATAATTTTCAGTCCCCGGCAATGGTGCCAAAAACTTATTGCGAAAATTAAAGCTATGCAAGTACACACTATCGCAATTTGTAATAAATCTTGGTAAGACCAAGTATCGTCCCACGAACACTGATTTATCAATTACCATTAATTAATTCTTAATTTCTATTTGGCTAACAAAAATTGGATTTGTAAAATTTAAAATCAAGAAAGCATAAATAAATGTAAAGTGCACAAATAAATTAACAACAAGAATGAAATTCACGAACGAGAACAATTAGGGATTCTAATCTCCTCTACTATCCACTTTATTATTCTTTAATGCAATCGTCCCTTAAATTATTCTCACTAAAATGATAGGCATACAAAAGTATTAACTATTCGGATAATAGAAAACTTGACCTAATGTGAATTCCCTATATTTCTATGGTCAATTCAAATCTTGTAGACAAATTTGATACTCTCGTTCTAAATTGAAATCTATGGCTACTAAATTTTAGCATATTCAAATATCACTTTTCAGATTTTGATTCAAATTCATGAATCGTATGTGAAAGGTGTGGAATCAATCACATACACAATAAACACAAATTGAGTAAATTTTAGATGAGGAAGAAATAGACAAACACATTAAATCATAGTATGGCTTCAAGAAAGTCAATTAGAATCCCTAATGAAGAAATTAGTTCATAATCATTCTAAGAACATCAAAAGTACTTAAGCTATACATCATAATGAAAAGAAATAGAAAAAAAAAACTCTTTAGAACGAATTGAGATGCTCTATGAGGTGTTCTCCGCTTTTGATTTTTGTCCCCCCTCTGTCTATTTCTCTCCTCACGAAATTAGGTTTAAAACATAATTTTTTCTTCAGAAGCAATGCGGGTCGCGGCCCAACATTTCAAGCATCGTATCCTGTGTCAATTTAGGCTTTGCGTGGACATTAAGCGCGTCGTGGCCCAATAGTTTCAGCGTCGTGACCAGTGTAAATTTTCTGGGCACACAAAGCCTTTAGCATCGCAGCCCTTTATTCCTGCACCGTGACCCGTGTCTTTCCTCGAAAAACAGGCTTTCTGCCTTGGACCTGGCCGTGGCTCAGCATCATAGAGCCGTGACCCTTAACAATTTCTTCAATTTTTGTGATTTTGGTCCTGAAAATTCACCGAAGCCATAAAATTTCTTGAGGATTCATCTTTTTATTGAATCAACACTAAAAAGCTAATTTTTCATCATTTTTCTGCCAATTTTCTCAAATTGTTCTTTTCCTTTATTTATAAGCTAAAACTTGGAAACAAGCAAAAACAAAGCATAATATTGCACTAAACAACTAAAAAGATTAATAAAAACTACCTAAAACACAACCTAAACACAACACAAAACTAGACTTAAGAGGATAGCGTCAAACTATCGCCTTTCTCTTGTTCCTCTCTCTTCAGTTGTTGGCAATCCCTCTGAAAATGTCCCACTACCCCGCAAAGGAAGCATGCCTTAGCATGACATTCTCCCAAATGGCGCCTCCTGCAACCTGGCACATATTGGATAAATCCTCCAGGCCTCATTGTCGCCCTGGCAGCCTCCCTGAGTACTCTGACCCCTCTTGTCAGGACCCGAAGTAGTAGAAGTGTTAGGGGTCTCCCTCTTCTGGTCACTAGGTCCTCCGACTCTGCCAAATCCAGTAGATGGAGGTACCATCCTCGTAGCATCATGTCTCGCAGTGATCTCGCGCCAAATCCGATCATCATGATTGGTCTAGCTTTCCTTTTCCCTTACCTGAACCACGAAACACCCGCCAAGGCTCAACAAGAAAACCCAAACAAACCATACATATGTCTAGATAAACATTAACATGTATTGAATACTCTATAACCACAACTGGTTGACATAGATTTTTCAAAAAATATACGACTCATGTCGAGTAGATGGATATCACATCTTCACAATGGTCTCGCAACTATGGCCGATATTGCATTCGTGTTATGGCCCCGCCACTACGACATACATTACGCATGTAATGCCGAAAATGGCCTCCCGACTAAGCGATCAATACAAACAATTATAATAGCATAGATTCAAACAAAGTAGACATTTAACTATAAAGGGATTCATGACACCATCATTCTCGTGCCCTATAATTGGGGCGCATGCCCTACACTCGGTGAAAGTGTCAGTTTTCTTACCTCAAATCCTGAGCAATAGGGTAAAGTGACAATGACTATGATCCATTCCTCTCTAGCCTTGCAGTACCCATATGAATTGCTCTATGGAAAATCGAATCCCTTAGCAGATAACAATTATAGCAGCCTCCAATTCCGAGCCACAAGCTTTAAATCCCAACTAGATCACTTATAGGATCAAGACTCCACGGTTTCTCTCTTGGAACAAAGTAGAGAAAGATAGTGAGAAACGTGAATTTGGGGGAAGGCTTGAGTCTCAGCTATGTGTGAGCTGCCTAAGGGTAAAAGACCCAATTTCCCAGCTTATTAAGTCCACCACCAAAGTCCACTAAGGGCAAGAAGGTCATTTGACACCAATTCCTACTGAACCTCAAATTACACAATAAATTCCCAATTAAACCCACTAATCCTCCAAATACCAATATTTTTCCCCCGTTATAACTCATACTCCAATACCCCAGTAATTGAACAAATTAATAAATTACCCTAGGCTCACATTGAACCGGGTATTAATCCCCGATGAGACTTTTCTGCCAAATTGCTCACTAAGATCGTCTCGTGCCACACATCTCAAATATATCCACATGATAATGTGGTCCCACTCACAAGCACATATAATTATAGATATACCCTCAGTTGGTCAACATTATGAAAATGCCATTTTTAACATAAATGGGCCCACAAGCATATTTTATACACTTAAACATGCATAAGTAGTCATATCATAATACAACTCTTAAAATTCACATATATAATTACAATTAAATCATACTAACACATAAACATCCAATTATGCTCTTCTAGCACAATAATCGAGGCACTGAGGCTTATTAGCAAATTTGGGATGTTGCAGAATCTTTAATCAATAGTTACAAGTACAGTTTACTAAGCATTTTTCAATAATCCATGTGATCTAGATCCGGATTGTTGATATGGATAGACATCTAAATAAATGCACTTTATATAATGAGATTATATATGACTAGACCGATGTGAATTAAATTCTTTATAAAACTTACCGTTTGCCATAAATACTTAATTCATATAAAAAAGATGATCATATGTAGATCAGTTTAAATCATGAGTAGTCATTAACTCATGTTCATATCTATTGGGTCTTTTGATTCAGTTGTTAATGTCTCTTAGTATAACGGGGTTAGTGACTTTGGTTTTGGAGATTCAATAGAATGAATGGCCAGGAACATGTTCTTACAAGAATGGAATCCAATCTTTTCTAAACAGATCGAATATTGGTTCTTTATAAGGTTAATTCTGAAATTGAATAGTTATTAAGCTCAAATTTATAACATGATTATAAATTAATTGTTCACTAGTGAATTAATGGTACTATAGGAACAAGAGGTAATTAGAATGGTAAAATGATAATTTTGACCAGCACTAATTACTGAACCAATAAATTGGACATACCTACATGAAGTGATTATATTAATGGGAAAATCGAGATTATTCTGAAAATAAAATCCTATAATTACTGAAATGTCATATTTATAGTGGAGTGATAATGGAATTAATAAAAAAAATATTATTTACTTAAAGAGTTTAATTAATAATCTAGTTTATTGAAGTTTAGTATTATAGGTCCATGGTCCCCAAATCACCTCTAAACTACAGTGTCAAGGGTGTGGATATAATTGACAAATTAAAAAGAGAAAATGACTTAATTGTCAAGGAATTAATTTACCAAGACTAAGATGTAATTATGTGATAATTATGAGTAATTAAATAATTAATTAATAAGATAAAGTAATATGTTTTATTTTAAAACTATATATTAGTTGTATTAAATATTAATTAACTTTGGGTTAGTTAATAAGGAGAGATAAAAAAAATATTAATTTATTAATAAATTAGTTGAATTATAAGATAAAATTAATATTGAATTAACTCATATTTAATAATTTATGAAATATTATATTATTTTAATGCATATATATGTTTTCTTATTAATTAAATATATAAATAATATAAATTTAGGGAGGCACATGTGCACTATGACTGGGTATGTGATGTCACATACCAGTTTGTTCAATTCAAATTTTAGTTGTTAAGAATTTGAATGATTTATTTATTAAATAATTATTTAAAATAGGATATTTTAATTTGATTAAAACATTTATTAGATAATTACAATTTTAAATCAATTTTGATTGGGTCTAATTTTGTTACATTATTTTAGGTTTATAAAAGTTTAATAATGTATCGTAAAAAAAAGTGATTGATTTTTCAGATTTTGAGAAAACGTGAAAAACTACGATACTCTCTCAGAGTTTTTGTGTTCTCCAAACCTCACTTCATCTCATGTACTCAGTACATTAAGAGAGTCTAAATTTTGTCCATAATATCTTACATGCTCATACACGTTCTTGTGTCTTGCGGATTGGCTTGGAAGATTTTTGTGTGAATCTAGAAGTTGAATTATTGGATTGGAATATCGTTATTGTTTATGAAAAGATAGCAAAGATTCTTGATAGACTACGAGGGGTGTGATTCTATTTTTTGTAAATCTTGATTTAATATATTGGTATGTATGTGATCTTAGATATTGTATTGGTTAAAATATTATTGTCACTCTTCGGCTGTACACTTTTATTTTCACGGTCAATACCAACAACATGATTGGAATGGGCTTGATAAAATTGAAATCAAGTGTATTTTTTTTAAAATAATAATTTGGAAAATTACAATTTTAGTACCGTCAATTTAAACCTATTATTACTAAGATTAATCCCGGGTTTCTAAAAATACTAAAATAACCATATGATTATTTTAAACAATCAAAAAGGTCCCTCTCTATTTGTTTTTAGTCAAATTTTTTATCTTGTCAGAATACGATAGACTTAAAATGTATTAATATATTTTTTTAACAAATAATGTATAAAATTGATTGATAAAACTTAAAATTCAAAATGAATTAAATTCTAAATAAAACTAAATAAATAAATAATTGTATTTGTCATTTTAGTATGGGGTAATATATTTATAATATTTTGTAAACAATTTGTTTTAGTCTTGGAGTTTGTTTATTTTAAATTTTAGGTTTTGTTAATCAATTTAATAAATTAATAATATATAAAATTGCACATAATAATATATTTTAATAGATCACAGTTTTGTCTTTCTTTTTTAAAATAAAAAAACTTTGACTAAAAATAGGTGCATTAGCTTTTTTGAATATTTAAATTAACATACGATTATTTTTAAAAAAAAATTGAAATTGTGCATTAAATTTGGTAATAAATTTAAATTAAGAGAGTCAAAGTAATTATTTCTCCGTTAGTAATAATTTGTATTTGTTAAACTTTGATTAAAAAAATTGTGTATTTAAAAGTCTAAAATAAAAAAAAATAAAAATTTAACCTCTCTTGAATTACCTAATATGTAATCAAGAATACGTAAAGAATATAGATATTTGCAGTATAAATATATTATGTTTTCATGTTTATACACTTATATACCTAAAAAAAATTACATTAAAACCACCCAATGTTATATTTTTTTTTTGCATTTGTCACTACGAGCTCTGTCAAGTGTTCATGTGGGTTATTAGAATTCCATATGTCAACGTATTAGTGGTCCACTTCATAATTTTTAAAAAAAATCGGATTGATTGATTTTAAAAATAAGAAAAATCATTAAAAATAAATTTTAAATAATAAAAAATAAAATTAATCAATTAAAAATAATTGTTTAGTTAAACCTCATTTTCTCTCTCTTTGTTTCCCTCATCTTCCCCACGATACTTCTTCTAAACTCAAGAAAAAAAATAGTTTATGCTATTGTCTATGCTGTTGATCCTGTTGATCTTTATAACTTATCACCTCAAAAATTGAACTTCATGATTTATTGAGCAAGCCTACATTGAGCAATATCTTAGGGAATAAGATTGACAAACGAGGAGCTCTATCAAAACAGAATTTGACTTATGAAATGAGGCTGAAATCGATCACACAGAGAGAAGTCTGTTGCTTCATGTTCTCTTACAGGAACTCAACTATTGTAAAGCATTCAAATCATTAACCCAATTCCCAATTCAAGAAGCAAAACTTATGGTGCGTGTCATATGTCGGACCAAATTTAATTAAAATCTTATTTTTAGTATTACCAACTATTTCAATATAATAGTAAATATATGTCGAACCCACTAGGACTATTATTCAATTTATTATTCAAAATTAAAAACAAGAATGAAAACGAGGGCTATAGAGTTTAAAAATGAAAAACATTGTAAAGCAATAAAATAACGAAGTAAGCAATTGAACTCATAAGAACAATTTTAAGAAACAGATAAAAATGAATTCTCCACCTTGAACAATCATTCAAGATTAACAATGATTACTATTATTCCCTGTTCCAATTATATTATTAACCCCGTAGATAAAACGTAAGAAGCCAATTATCTCAGTTTCATTATCACAATTAATTAAAGCTAAGTATTCATTAATTATTTATTTTTACCATGCAATAAACTCATTAAGCGTGAAATCAATTTAACTCAGGAAAAACATTACATTCAGTGGAAACAAGTTAATTCAGGCAACAAATTCATTAAGCATGCAATTCATTGTGACTATTCCGCTAATCCGCTCACTAGGATCGTCTCGGACCTCGCATCTCAAATATATCTACATAACAATATGATCTCATTCATTTAACACATATAATCACATTTTTACCCTATTGCATTTAAACATTAGTAGAGACTACAATTTTCATCATGTCAGGGAGAGATATCTCTTGCTCTTTTGAAGCTGCAGGTGGGGGTTGTTGAGATTGAGGGACAAAATTCTGCTGAGATCTTTGCTAAAAATTTAATCATGGTGGTCTAGCAGGTGCAACTTGTTGTTGGTTCCCATATCCTAAATGAGGATGATGTCACGCCTTGGTTAACCAAGACCGTTACATTATGTGTTTAAAGTGGTGCTTAACTCGCTAAGCACGTCATTTGAACTTAAATGTATAATTAAACACTAAGTCAGGGTCAAGTATTAAAATATTTGGTCAAAAAAATGGTTATTTTTCATTAAAAGATAAAGTTTTCACACGGGATTTCAAAATCAGTTTACAGACTTGTAAAAGACAAATAGAATACAACTTAGCCGTCCTAATCGGCAAAACAAGGTTTAACCCTTGTTCCTCCCAAGTTATCCCGTCCATGGCGATCGAGTAGGCTGCATATGTACACTCTGCCCCTAAAGCTCTACAACTCATGGCAGGTCCAGCTACCGATTTCCCTTACTTGCACCATGTAGCACCCGTGAGCCAAGGCTCAACAAGAAAACTTAAACCAGCATGCACAACTAGGAAACAGTATAAAAGCAGTAACCATAAATTATCATATTCAATTAACAATAGGATATAAGTAACCAACCAACAGTAATATTCAACACAGTCAAATATGTAAACCAAACTCATCAATCAAATAAAATGATTATGTGTGAACCACACTTCT
Organism: Humulus lupulus; assembly: GCF_963169125.1. NCBI lineage: Eukaryota > Viridiplantae > Streptophyta > Magnoliopsida > Rosales > Cannabaceae > Humulus > Humulus lupulus. The sequence goes on along the minus strand of NC_084795.1, from coordinate 118,511,424 downwards.
GTTTATGATATAATATCCAAGCCCAACGCCTTTAGGCTTAGTCCCCTGGTCTCTTAGCCAACCCCTGCACCCTTAGGCCGAGCTACGTTCCGTACGCTTGCTATCGGCCCCCGGCACCCTTAGGCTGGCCTGCAAACAGATATAATCACAAATGAACAATGCAGAACACGTAATCAATGGCAGCATATACAAGCATGCTCATCCCAATATTCTCAGTTACAAATATGTTCATATTCATAATATATTCATTAATCGGGGTTTAAACCCCATTCACAACTCAGGTGCAATTTTCTTACCTCAAGTCCCGAGCAGCTAGTGCATAGCAGCCCCGAGCACGATCCCTAATCCTGAGCCCTTGCGGTACAACCTAGTCACAATGCGATAATGGACAACCATTAAAATCCTAAACCAATTAAAAGCTTTGGGATAATATACGAGTCTCTGGGACCTCGAATTCCACTAAATCGGGTAGTAGAATTCGTCTCGAGCGCTTAGGTTAAAGTTCCCGTCATTAAAACTTGAAGTGGCCTAAAAATGACCAGGCGGGCCGCAACTAGCCCCTATGGGTCGCGGCGTGCCTCTCAGGTCAGAGAGCCCCCAGACTAGAACAAGGATGAGGGTCGTGACTTGCCTTAGAGAGTCGCGGTGTGCCTCCACAGCAGAAGCTTCTACTTGCCCTGGGTTCACTTGGGTCGCAGCGCCCTAAGAACAGGGTCGCAACTTGACCCTACGAACCCAAGATTTCCCTATTTTTCCTCAGCCAAAAATCCATCAAAACTTCCAAAATAAATTCTAGAACTATAATTCAATCTACAACATAACACCAATATGATACCAGCAACAAAACCCCAGCTCAACAAACTCAAACTTCCATCCAAACTCAAATTCATAATCTTAAACCTTAAAGCTAAGAACAACCATAAAACTAAAACAGAGCACCATTGAAACAACAATTAAAACTCATCTTAGCTTTGAATTACTCCCCCTAGCTGTAGCTAACCAACTTCTAGACCTCACGTCTTCAATTCCTCAAGCTTTCAGCCACCATTTCCCGTTAGTTTCCTCAAAAATTCACCAAAGTTGAGAGAGAAAGGGAGAGGGTCGGTTGGAAGGAGAAAGAGTATGCCCTGGACTTGCTTCCTTGAGCTTCTACCAGTTACCACTACCTAAGCTAACCCAGAGGTAAGTCTATCCTCTTGACCAAAAAGACCATAATGCCCCTAAGTATACCCTTATCTTCTAATGCCCATGAGGGACACAACCGTCATTAGGCACCTTCTCCGCTAATCCTCGAATTGTCTTATAAATCCCCAATTAATCCCAAGATATCCAATTAATCATCAAATAATTGCACATTAACCAATAAATCCTAAATACACACTAAGTCCCCCAAAATACCCCTAGGCTTGCCCCAAGCCGGGTATTGGACCTTGTTGTGACTATTCCACTAATCCACTCACTATGATCACCTTGAGCTAAATATTGTAAATATATCCACATAATAATGTGGTCTCAATCATTTACGCACATATCATCACATTTATGCCCGCAACAGGCCAATATTACAAATATACCCTTATTATCAAGAATGGGCCCACATGCATATTTAATCCACATAAACATGCATTTAAATCCATCTTATCATATAAATTATGTATGTCATGTAGTCACACATTTATTCAATTAATTCAACATGTATATCCATTATGCCCTCCAAGCATTGTAATCAAGGCACTTAGCCTTAAAAGTGAATTCGGGTCGTTACAACTATCCCCCTCCTTATTGAAATTTCATCCTCCAATTTTTTCAATCATCTTGGGATACCAATCCCACAAATCTAACTAAAGCCACGAAGTCTAGTCCTTTACCTTCTTATCCCTTATAAACACTCTCACTAGAGTGACAGTCTTATTCAATAAGACATCCCCTCTGAAATTCTAGGGTCTCCTCACCCCATCAGCGGTAATATTTTACACCTCTTCCCTTGACATGGGCACTAGTAACACGTTATGAGCCACCACCCATACTAGGGTAAGGCTAATTCATAGGCCCCTGGCCTAGTCCTTGGTAAGATCTCGGAAGTCTATTAAATCAGGAGTCAAAACTCTGCTTTCTTTCCCAAAATATCTTATCCTTTCTCGTCCACAATACTTGGAGAAATATGAAGTCTCCCATCCCGGAACTCCATATTCCCATGCTTGAAATTTGTGAACTCTTATGTCCTTTTAAATAGGCAGACACTTCTTCCTTAACAATCCTAATAACCCAGACCAATTATGGATCACCATACTTCCTGTCTCTCATTTCATTACTTAGAATATGTGCTTCTCGCTCCTTATCTCACTGTATCTTATTCAGAGTCACCCTAGTTGTTGACTGGTTTCCATCACTGTGACTATTCAATCAAGGGACTACTTATCTCAACGCCCCAACTACTTACATATTTGATGTACAATTCTTAAAGTCTGAGTTATTCCTTCAAATTGTCAGTCTATCTGGAGGTAACTAATAATTCTAGGTCTCATTCTTATATTTTTTGGCCTCTACAACCTTTCCAGAACTTGGGAAATAAAGGGTCTCAATCTGACACCATCAATTTCAGTATCCCACAGAGACATACAGTCTCCCATCGCCCATACTCATTATTGCGATACCCGTTCACACGAACCGATGTGTGTTAACTCAATTTGATGAGTCAGAACTTTTCATATCCAATCATCTTACTTGCAGTCTAATGTAGTCCACCCTTACGGTCAACCACTATACCTTTTTGCCTTCCAATACACAAATTTTGATCCCAACATCCATTAAAATTTCATGATACAATATTCATAAAGAGGTAGTACACTACTCATCTGGAATCTCCACCTCAACACCAGGTTCCATCGGATCACTCATCAGATCTTCCTATCTTAACCCATTCATACTAAAATAGTAGGATTCTTAACCATTCCCACAAGATCTCCTCCCTGAATTTCATTGTCCATATAGACATGTCTACCAACTATCAACTGCATATACTATACTAATCTTGGTCATTACCTCATCTGACTTTATTGTAATATGTGGCGTCTTATCCAACTGGCACAGACCTTTCCAACTCAAGATGTCATCTTCCATGTTAATTTTCTCTATGCAATCAAGGATTTCCAATATGAATCACCCATTAATTTCCACTAGGGCCTTGATCTCAAGGTTATTCTTCAATGGGTGACCAAACACTTTAATTCATTATACTAGTGCACGCACTACCATTCCATAGGTGCCGTCACTGCACCCTAACTGTGGCTATCTGGAATTACCGTCAACCTAACGCCTCGTGTAGAACATTTGTGTTCGTATCCCTTCATCTACCATGAAGCACGGAAAACCATCATTTTTAGTCTGTACACGGGCGCACCCTAGTCTTCGACGCACCACCTTATAGTTTCGTGTCTTAAGCAAAGACAATATCCATCATGTCATCCTTCTATATCATTCCATTGCATACATATTATAATACCATAGTGTGCTAACCATTCCTTATTCTATCTTCTAAAAACCCAGTACGAAACTATCCATTCAGACAAACTTTAGGTTCTTGTGTTACCTCAATCTTGGGTATGGCTGTCTTCAAAGATGCTTCAAGTAGCAGCCAACGTATCTTACTGGTCTCACTGTACTTCTCACCCCCCAGGCGTTCTTTCAGCAATTCCTTTGTGGTTTCTAACTGAATCACTTCATACATGATCCCATCACCTCCCATAACGTGACCTTGAATACCCTTGAAGAAATCGAAGATTACACTTTCTGAAGCCTTAACTGTAACCCTGCTTCATTAGTCTTAGTATTATCAACAAAGTGGTCATTCACGTTCTGCTTCCAACTGGGAGTAGACCAATCACTAAATGGGTAAGTCGCCAATCCCTAAAACACATCCCTAATCAATCTGAACATGGCTTGTCCATGTAATTCCTGTCCTCTCTCTGCTTGTTGTACTTACCTGTGTCATTGGAGCATTAGTCAGTTAAGAACCTTCACTGATAATCCATCACATCCTACTTGGTGCAAGAAGTAATTCCTAAAATGTCTCTTTCCTTGATCCTCATCTGGTAATAACCAGATCGAAGGTCAATTCTTGAGAACATTGTCTTATCCCACAACTGGGCAATTGAACCTTTCATTCTTAACAAGCGGTGTCGACGTGTCCCGTGATGAAATGCTCCGTCTGATCAATCCTCACATCAAATACGTCTTCAACTAAACCATTAATTCATTCTGCTGAGCTAATATCACTCTTCATGATGTCCCTGATACTGATTTTATTCGTACCTTAATCTCGTAGCGTACTCAACGATTCTTTGTGCACCCATCTAAAACCTTACTGGCCAATCCATATTTTATTCGATCTAACTGATATATTCCAAGTAGTACCTACCACAATATCTAGGCATCCCGTAGATGCAACCAGGTCCTTTCCTTTTAAATCAAGATGTCACCATCATCTCTTGTAATCCATTGTTGTCCCTTATTTAAGAGATTAATCCATACTCAGGATCATATCAAAATCCTCATATGACGACCCCAATCAATCTATTATAAACCTTTTACCAATAGTACTCTAACCCTTCTCTTGGAGGTTACCAATTTTTCCAGCAGGCACTAATATCTCAAGCCCCATCGTATAGCAGCCTTGAAGTATGTGCCTCATATCTATATCTCTTCTAGGAAATACGTAGCATCGAACCCATTCAATTCAATATATAACAATGAACGAGAACTAACAAATCAACCGGTCGCCTCCGAGGGACGAGCCTCGGGCTCTGACTGTACCAAGGCAAACCCTCAAACTGGGGTCGAGTAATCTATACTCCTTGGTTCTTCCAACTTCAATTTCAGGCAATCCTTCCTGACATGCCCAATCGTTCTACATAGAAGACATACCCTCACTCGGCGTCCTCCCAAATGGCATCTCCCGCACTTGGCATGTACTAGAAAACTTCACCAGGCCTCATTGCTGCCCTGGCGGCCATCCTGTAAACTATAACCCCTCCTATCAGGTCCAGGAGTAGTAGTACTATCAGGGATCCTTCTTTTTTTGTTACTGGGCATCTGCCCCTACCTGATCTCACAAATGGGAATATTATTGCCTAAGCTTCCTGCCCTATGGCACTCTCACTCCATATCTCATCTCTTGCATCTTCTATAACAAGGCCCTCCCTACTACCCAAGCATAGATAGAAGTCTCTTGCATTGGAGCGACCCTAACATTCTGGGCCATCCCAGAGTTCAGTCCTCAAATGAATCGTTCCTTCCGGGCCACCCTTAGGCCGACCTGCAAACAGATATAATCACAAATGCACACTGCATAGCAAGTAATCAGTGGTAGCATATACAAGCATGCTCATCCAGATATTCTCAGTTACAGATATGTTCGTATTCATTAATAAGGGTTTAAGCCCCATTCACAACTCGGGTGCAGTTTTCTTACCTCAAGTCCCGAGTTGCTAGCGTATGGCAACCCGAAGCACGATCCCTAATCCTGAGCCATTGCGGTACAACCTAGTCACAATGCGATAATTGACAGCCATTAAAATCCTAAACCAATTAAAAGCTTTGGGATGATATACGAGTCTCCGAGACCTCGAATTCTACTAAACCGGGTAGTAGAATTCAACTCGAGCGCTTAGGTTAAAGTTCCCGTCATTAAAACCTGAAGTCACCTAAAAATGACCAGACAGGCCGCGACTTGCCCCTAAGGGCCGCGGCGTGCCTCTCAGGACAGAGAGCCCCCAGACTAGAAAAAGGATGAGGGCCGTGACTTGCCTTAGAGAGTCGCGGTGTGCTTCCACAGCAGAAGCTTCTACCTGCCCTGGGTTCACTTGGGTCGCAGCGCCCTAAGAACAGGGTCGCAACTTGACCCTACGAACCCAATATTTCCCTATTTTTCCTCAGCCAAAAATCCATCAAAACTTCCAAAATAAATTCTAGAACTATAATTCAATCTACAACATAACACCAATATGATCCCAGCAACAAAACCCCAGCTCAACAAACTCAAACTTCCATCCAAACTCAAATTCATAATCTTAAACCTTAAAGCTAAGAACAACCATAAAACTAAAATAGAGCACCATTGAAAGAACAATTAAAACTCATCTTAGCTTTGAATTACTCCCCCTAGCTGTAGCTAACCAACTTCTAGACCTCACGTCTTCAATTCCTCAAGCTTTCAGCCACCAATTCCCCTTAGTCTCCTCAAAAATTCACCAAAGTTGAGAGAGAAAGGGAGAGGGTCGGTTGGAAGGAGAAAGAGTGTGCCCTGGACTTGCTTCCTTGAGCTTCTACCAGTTACCACTACCTAAGCTAACCCAGAGGTAAGTCTATCCTCTTGACCAAAAAGACCATAATGCCCGTAAGTATACCCTTATCTTCTAATGCCCTCGAGGGCAAACACATCATTAGGCACCTTCCCCGCTAATCCTCGAATTGTCTTATAAATTCCCAATTAATCCCAACATATCCTATTATTCAACAAATAATTGCAAAGTAACCAATAAATCATAAATACGCACAAAGTCCCCAAAATATCCCTAGGCTCGCCCCGAGCTGGGTATTGGACCTCATTGTGACTTTCCGCTAATCTGCTCACTAGGATCGCCTCGAGCCAAATATTGCAAATATATCCACATAATAATGTGGTCTCAATCATTTACTCACATATAATCACATTTATGCCCACAACGGGCCAATATTACAAATATTCCCTTATTATCAAGAATGAGCCCGCATGCATATTTAATGCACATAACACATGCATTTAAATCCATATTATCATATAAATCAGGTATGCCTCATAGTCACACATTTATTTAATTAATTCAACATGTATATCCCTCCAGGCACTTAGCCTTAAAAGTGAATTCGGGTCGTTACAGATGATCCGTCTATCCCTCATTGTAGGTATTTGAATAGGGATAATATTGTTGTCTTGGCTGCCCAGGAAACCCTCCAATGTTATTTACTTGCTCGTGAGCATTCTCTTGAAGAGTAGGACACATATCAGAAAGATGTCCCACCATCATGCATATACCGCATGGTCTGGCCTGTTGTCCTAAGGTCAATTGTTGCACCATGGAATTAAGTTGAGCTATTTGTTGTTGCATTGGAGTGCTCACTTCATTTACCTTCTGAGGTGGTTGCGATGTTTCGTTTCTCATCCCAAAATGTTGTGAATTAGCAGCCATATTCAATATTAAATTCCTAGCAGCATCAGTTGTCTTGTCTTTTAGAGCTCCCCCACTGGCTGCATCAATCATGCTCCTCTCCATTAGCAATAACCCTTCATAGAAATATTTGATAAGGAGATGCTCACTAATTATTGATGGGGGTAGCTAGCACACAACTTCTTAATCGCTCCCAGTATTCATAGAGAGTCTCTCCACTGCACTGTCAAATCCCACAGATTTCCTTCCTTACTCCTAACCTTGGATGCCAGAAAATATCTCTCCGAGAATAACCTCTTCATCTTATTCCATGTGTCCATTGTTCTCAGAGGTAAATAATATAACCATTCCATAGCGGAGTCCGCTAAAGAAAAAGGGAAGGCCCAAAGCTTGACTTGTTCCTCAGAAATCCTTGTCGGCTTCATAGTTGAGCACACTACATGGAACTCCTTAAGGTGCTTATTCGGATCATCACATGCAAGTCCATGGAAAGTTGGCAATAAATGAATAAGGCCAGATTTTAGCTCAAAGTTTACCTTAATGTTTAGATATTGAATACATAGCGGCTAGTGGTCAATATCAGGTGACATCAACTCCTTCAAAGGTATATTCTGATAGTTTTGAGACATAGTTGCCTAAGATTTTTTCGACGACTCAGAATTGTCGTCTGATGAATCTGAAATATCACCAATCTTAAATCCACTAGTTGTGAAACAATTTGTTAATACAATTGACTTGAAGTTATTCTTGGAACAGTGGAAGATTCTTGAGATGGATTAGATGATTTAAACGTGAAATCTAAAGGGCAAGAAATAAGAGAAAAATAAGTTAGTAATCAAAAAGAAAATTGAATAATAAAAAATGAAAGTAGACACCGGCAACAACGCCAAAAATTTGGTGAGTGTCATATGTCGTACCAAATTTACTAAAGATTTTAGTTTTAGTATTACCAACTATTTCAGCATAATGGTAAATACAGGTCGAACCCACGAGGGCCATCATTCAATTTATTATACAAAATTAGAAACAAGAATTTAATGGGGGATTGTAAAGTTTAAAAATGAAAAACAACGTAAAGCAATGAAATAACGAAGTAAGCAATTGAACTAATAAAAACAATTTTAAGAAACGATTAAGAATTAATTATCCACCTTCATCAATCATTCAACATTAACAATGATTACTATTATTCTCTATTCCAATTGAACTATTAACCCCGCAAATTGTTGGGTTTTATGCCCTTATAAAACCATGACGGACATATAATGCAATTTTATATTGTCAATAAAAGAAGTAGAAATTATTTAGTTTGACAACCGTGTTGCTTGCTTATTTTATTACATGATTCTTGGAATAATACAAATATTTATAAAATCTCGAACATACAATTATAGCAACTAGGTCACAGTGGATTATAATTATATGTTCAAAAGAATGAGTCCAAAGATTAAGTCAGTGCATTGGATTTTTATTGATCTAGTAATCTAAGATATGATCTACTTACACATTCAGGGTACGATGTCTTATCAAAGACATTGATCAAGTAAATAAAATTGGATGTATATGGGTACATTGGACTAGGACCGATATTGATTATTGATATATAAATAAGTATGTTATGAATCTAATCAATGTCACAACGTTGACCATAGGTCAAGTTCATCTTAATTTTGAGTGATAATATTCTTTTAATTTTATTAGTGTATCCCTACGGTCTATCCCATACTTACATCTTGGAGATTTAGTAGTGTAATTGAGTGTTAGCATTAATCATAGATATGAATCTATAGCTTCTGTACGAGAGGTGAAAATATGAGTTCCTAAATAGCTTAGTCTAAAAGGGTAATTGATTGAGCGCTCATATCTGTGATTAAGTTCACGGATTTATCATTTACAAGGGACTTAGTGGGAGTTAAGGATAAAATACAAATGAGAGGTAAAACGGTAATTTTCTCCTGTCTCATTAGTAGGTCATCGATAGAGGATTGATTGACTGTAACAGTTATAACAATGGATAACGTATTTGTGGTTTGGTAAAATATGTTCTATGAACTCAAGAGTCCAATTCTAAATCTATAGTGGAGTCATGAGGAATTAATAAATTGTGAGATAATTTATTTAATAAATATACTCACGGGAATTTATTGTAGCTTGTATTCATGGATCCATAGTCCCCTTGTCGTCTCTTATCAAAGAAAGTTTAATAGTCTCAAACAAACAATTGATTTAATTATTAATTAGAAATATCAAATTGACTAGGTCAATTTAGTGATATTTATATGTAATAAGAATTTGGGAATGAAAGAGAATCTTTGGGAAAATTTATTAATATTGATATATTAGTGTCAATATAAATAAATAATATTAAATAAAGTTCCAAATTATAATCAGTTAATTTGAATAAGGATTTATTTATTTATTTATTTTATTGAAAGATAAATAAATAAAAAGATTTTGAATTAAGGCTCAATTGGGATTTAAATTCAAAACAAATAAATTGGGTCCAAGTCCATTCGTGAGAGCACAATGCTTTGATTTTTTGTTTATTATTTTAATTAATTCAAATTCAAACAAAGCTCATTAAGTCTTAGTTGATTTATTGAGTAAGTGAAAACCTAGACAATCTAATCCTTTCTTGGCCGCTCATTCCTTTGTTATTCTCTCTCTAATTCTATCTCATGTGTTGAGAACTTGTCCACTCTTTGTTAGACTTGATTTAGAGATAGGCTTGGAATACTTTGGCACAATCTACCTGTTTAGATTCTTGGCAATACATTGCTACCACCAGGAATTAAAGGTTAGAGAATCTAAAAGAATGGGTAATTGTTTCACTGCATATTCGTAAGTCTCTACATCTTTGTGGTTGTTTTAATTTACGAATCTTATGTTCATATATATGTCATGCTATTCTATGTTTCTATTATGTTTTTTTAAAAATAATAGGGAGCATGCATCTAGATTTCAATTCCAAGATCTTACATAGATAACACTTAAGCAGTCAATTATCTTAGTTTTCATATCACAATTAATTAAAGCTAAGCACTCATTAATTAATTCTTTTTACCAAGCAATAAACACATTAAGCATGCAATTCATTTAACCTAGGTTATAAACTTCATCACAATTAGAAGCACCTTTGACATTGCCCTTAATTGCAATTTATCACCAAAAACCTAGAGTTCTAAATGATTAGGTGAATAAAATCCTAAGATGATAGTAGAATAATGCAAAACTCTAACTAGCAGCCGTCTAAACAAGATTTTACATTAGTCATAAAATGTAATAACCAAGGTTATTATTTTCTTATAAGCTCCTTAAATATGATCTTAGGTTAGATTTAGTTATGACTTGAGTTGTGGAATAAAGATTATTTTAAGCTTAAATTATTTAAGTTATGATTTTATGACTTAGATTTAATTATAGTTTAGGTAATTATAATTATTTTAGCATATGATTAAATTAGTGTATAGTTTTATTAAGTATTTAAATGCACATGTTATTTGATGTATTAAGAAGTGAACAAGTGGCATTAAACTAAGTCCAAGTATTAGAATTAAAATGAAAACCAAAATAGATTAGTCTTAGGCTTGGCTCAAAAATAGGAAGGATTTGATTTTTTTTTTTAATTTTAAAGATAGGTAAGTGTACGCCCTGAAAATCAGCACATACCTTGTTGAGACAGCTTGGGTACATCGAGCTAATAAAAAGTCGTAATCGATGCACCACGTGTTCACCTCTCATCCAAGGACATTCGGTGCCCTCCCCTATACAAATAGCTCGAGCTGATGAGACATTTAGCAACCTATCACCTGGAACCATTTTGTGTAATATGGCATCAAAAGGCACGAGCTAGCATTATGTTAAGCTCGTGGTACGCCAAAGGTCTGACGTACCTCAGGGTCTTTATAAAGTTGACCACGCAATATAAACGTGCATAAAACAGACATCACATGTCTGTTTTATTCCCAAATTCTCAGATACGCAATATATACGTGCGTGATCAGACACCACATGCCTGATTTAGGCCATGCCGCCCATTACCTTTTTTATCTATTGATTAGACCACACTTCAATGTAAAATTTAGATATTAATCATCAATGTCACAAAGATGATGTGAAGGATCAAGAGATCACGGGATGACTCTAATACCTACCCAGAGATCATTCTCCTATAAATACTAAGATCCTGGGTAGTGCAAGGGGTTAGATTCTTTCTGTAATGCAAATACTCTGTAAAAATAGAGAGAAGTTTACAGCAATAATATTGACTCGTGGATTAGGGGGATTTTAACCTCTGAACCACGTAAAAAGGAGTGATCATTTTCTTTTCAGCTAATTTCCAACATCCTTGAGTATTATCACTTTCTTAGTACGATTTATCATTAAGCACTAATCCATCCTAGTTATTCATATAATTCACTATTGGCGAAAAACCGCGTCAACAGTTTGGTGCTTTCATTGAGAGGATTTAAATTAGTGCTATCGCGAAAAAAGTTTATCATGGTGGTCACTCGTTCAAGGCATGGTAACGAAACAGATTAGAATGATGGGCAGGAGGTTCACCATACTGCTGTGTCCAACGAACAAAACCCAGAGATTCAGCAACGATCGGGGAAACAGGCAATGGGCCATGATGACACCGGAAGTTTAGCGCCCCTACCGCCAAATCCGAACCCGGGTTACCTGACGATGGTGGAGATGGAAAAAATGCAGTTGAGGAGCCATCTAGCCAAAGCAAATAAGCAAATCGAGGAAGTCTTGGCCCGGCTACCCCCTCTTGCAACAAACATTAACGTTGGAAAGAGGCAAAGCAGGATTCACAAGTCCCGCCGGGATAGTCGGCCCAGGCCCAGTCAATCGGTTAGAACCTCAACCCCGAGTTCTATGCCCATGTCGCACCATCACCAGGAAACTATGTTTGATGATTTTCCCAGGGACCATCAACGAGTCAGCTGGTCAGTCAGAACTTCAACCCCAAGTTCGGCTCCACCTTCGAATGCACCCAGGAGAGCTCGCGACGATTCAAGAAGGAGGTCTGGGGGGAGCTCGCGTGGCCAACCTGCCCCGGCTAGCCCTCCCACGCAGCGATCAGATCGCCAGACACAGAGTGCTAGAGGCGCTGGAGCAGAGTGACCGCGGGCTAGTTTGGTCCGACCTGACGAAACTAGAATTGCATCACCAATCAGACATCCTCCTTCGCCAATAAGATATCCATCTCTTCCTCATCCTGCTCGAGACATTCCTGCATACGGAAACAGCAGGAGGAATCTTCCTCCCGCTGCTCCTACTCATCCCCCACGAGCACACGGAAATGTCCCAGATCCTCACCCTCGACAGCAGGCTCTGGTGGAGATATGAGAAATCATCTAAGTTCGGGACAAAGCCCTCCAGCCGCCCCACGGACCGACCTTCGAGATCGCCTCAACTCACAGAGGGGAGATCCGACCAGAAGTGAAAGTCATGCTCGCCAAGAGGATGGTCCTTACGAAATACGTGATGAGACATATAGCTCGAGCTGATGAGACATATAGCAACCTATCACCTGGAACCATTTTGTGTAATATGGCATCAAAAGGCACGAGCTAACATTACGTTAAGCTCATGGTACGCCAAAGGCCCGACGTACCTCAGGGTCTTTATAAAGTTGACCACGCAATATAAACGTTCATAAAACAGACATCATGTGTCTGTTTTATTCCCGAATTCCCAGATACGCAATATAAACGTGCGTGATCAGACACCACACGCCTGATTTAGGCCATGTAGCCCATTACCTTTTTTATCTTTTGATTAGACCACACTTCAATGTAAAATTTAGATATTAATCATCAATGTCACAGAGATGATGTGAAGGATCAAGAGATCACGGGATGACCCAAATACCTACCCAGAGATCATTCTCCTATAAATACCAAGATACTGGGTAGTGCAAGGGGTTGGATTCTTTCTGTAATGCAAATACTCTGTAAAAATAGAGAGAAGTTTACAGCAATAATATTGACTCGTGGACTATGGGGATTTTAACCTCTGAACCACGTGAAAATGAGTGATCATTTTCTTTGCAGCTAATTTCCAACATCCTTGAGTATTATCACTTTCTTAGTACGGTTTATCATTAAGCACTAATCCATCCTAGTTATTCATATATTTCACTGTTTGCAAAAAACTGCATCAACAACAAGATTAGATCTATTTGAATTAAGTGACTATGTATCAAGAAGAGTTAGATAAGTAAATAAAGTTTTCGTAACTTTAGGGTACTGTAACTTCGGGCCTAGTTTTTACCTCTTTATATTACGATTGTGAAAAAATAGTATTTCTAAAAAGTTGTAGATAATTTAATTATCTATCCAACGGTATGAAAATAACCTAAATCGGACTTTTATAGCTTAAGTTAAGTTAATTTTTACTACAGAAAGGTCCAGAGTTACGAGATGTAAGATAGTAGTTTGGACTTTGACTAAAGTTTGAACCAAATGGAGACTATGTGACATACTTGGAGATGATGTAGCAAAAATAAGGGAGTAAGACTAGGCTGGCCAAAACCATATAGTGGAGGGAAGGTTTTATTTTCAAAATTTAAGTTGAATAGTGTGGAGAAAATCAAGGAAGAGAGTTTGGGTTTGAAGCCTATAAATAGAGACCTACCCTTCACCATTTTTCTCACACTCAAAAACTCTCAAAAACCTCTCATATCAAAATCCATAGTCCCAAAAGCTCTCTCCATTTCACAATAAACACTCTACATAGCCATAGCCGAAACACTAGTCCTTTTAGTGCTTGAGATCTTTTTCTTCTATTTTCTTTATTTTGCCTTAAACACTATTGCCTTTCTAAACCCTATTATAGCCAAAATATTGAACCTCATCAAGCCAATATATAGCCAAAATCTACCCAAGTATCCAAACTCTTGGTGTTATTGTTGGAGATAGACAATAGAGAGAAGACTTGGGATTTCATCATTTTGGTTTTAAGTTGAATGTATGACTTTATGATGTTTAGAAAATTCTTGAAAGTATAGTTTTATTATAAGGCTCTAATATAAATATCTTATGTTGTATTTAAGGTTGATTGGACGTTTTCTATAGCAAGCAATCTCTTCTCTTTCTTTTTCTCTCCACACTCAAGGTAAGGAACATATGTTAGATTGTATGTGTTATGATATGTTTATATGCTATGTTATGTTTATGTATATATGTATGTATATGTTTTATGTTGTAGTCACTTGAGAAATATAGTTGCTTAGATAGCAAATAAATTCCAAGATTTTTATCATTATCGTAGATTAGAGTTATGATTAAAACTACCTCGATTAGTCGATAGAGGACCTAGATGGTTTATCATATATTATTTTGTGATTTAACATACCTCGATTAGTAGACAGAGACCTAAATGGTTTTATCACATACTACGGTAATGAGTTAATTTCCATTAATATTGTAGTCCTATGTTTTATGATTTACGTTTTTACGTCATATGTTTTATGATTTATGTTTTTAGTCTTATGAGTTATGATATGTTTTAGTAAATTTTCCTTGTTGGGCATTAGGCTCATTCCTTTTAAATTTAGATGGTGCAGGAAAATAAAGCTTGGAAGGCGGGACAGATTCATGGAAACTTTGGCATGTGTATTGGGAGAGGACTGAATGAATGGACTGATGGGAAAGATCGATGATGACGTTTTGTTTCAAGTCTTTTTAATTATGCATTTATGTTTTATTTCCGCATTTAGTATTTCAACAACTAATTAAAGGTTTTGTTTTCTTTATGTAAGAACAATGGGATCCCGTATTTTAGATTTTTATAATAAAGTTTTATTATTTTATGTATGTATTCCAAAATAGTAGTTATGTTTAGTAGTTTTTTATGGTCCGAGATTTTTAAATTAGTCGGGTCATTATATAAAATTAAGCACGGAAGAATATTAGCAATTCAATATTAAGGAATAGAAGAAATAGTAATATCATTTAAATCAAGAAATCATGTCTAAGATTTTGAAATAACCCTTAACCTAAAAAGAAACTACTTCATATCCTCAAACATAAACATAATCATAGTTCAAAATAGTATAGAATAATAGAGTTTAAGAAGAAGAAAAGCTAGAATGATGAATATAGATGATGAACAATTCTCCTCCTATCTCAAGTTCTCTCCGAGTTTTTGTCTCTCAAAACGTAATTAAGAGTTATTCTAAAAATTAGCCCTAAACACTTTTATAGTCCCCTTGAAATTACAATTAAAATTTAAAATTTAAAACTGAAAAAGCATCGCAGGGCGCGCCCATAAATGTGCATTGTCGCAGCCTCGGTAGTCGAAATGCAAAAGCACTGGCTCAGGCTGCAGCCAGCAATATCCATTATCGCGGTCATGAGTCTCTATTCTATAGGTCGCGACCGTAAACGTCCACTGTGTCGGACATACACACTTTTTCCCTTTTCTTCATTTTTCTTCAGCAGTTGAGATTTTCTTCAACTACAATTACTGATGGTATTTTAACCATAACTTCCTCGATATAGCTCAGAATTTGATGATTCAAAAAGCTATGGAAAGCTAAGATCAATATCTAAAACTTTTATTTCTAGACAAATTTCCACAAGTTTATTAGAAAATTATCAAAATCAAGTGTGAAGTTTAAAACTTGTAATGCTTAACCTAACCATTGCGTGTAAAACATCACAAATTCATTATTTTTCACCCAAATGTCCTGGAAATCCTAATATCATAAAATAAACTAACTAAACATATAAATAAATAATCAAGTGCATAATCATAGAAGAATAATGAATTAAAAATAGATAAAGTAGATATTTATCAACTTAACATTTCACAATTACAAATCCATAACCTAAATCATGAAGTAAATCCAACCCAAATTCCAAATGTAATAACTCAAATCAATAGGCGAAACCACCCGAAATTCCAAAAATTAGAGATTTAATAGAAACTGAAATAAAACTAAATCAACTCATATTAAAATAAAAAAAAACACACACACACAAGGAAAAAAGAAGAGATGAGGAATGAAGATCGCATGCCAAACTCCACCCATAGCGACCTCCCCTGAATTTGCCCTTCGCAGCCTTGCCTGAATCTGGATCAGTGTGCCCAGATCTATCCCTCATGACCTCACCTGAAGCCCAAATCCACCTCTAATCTTTCTTCCAAGCTTCGCTCAAGATACAAGTCATCCCCTACCTGCTTTAGTACAAGGAAGAAGAAGATGAAGAAGAAGAAGAAGAAAAAGAAATTGAATGGTGTAGAAGAAAGAAGAAGAAAATATGATAATGAGGAGAAGAAAATCGGGAAAAACGACGAGGAAGAGAGAGAAATGACGAAAAAATTAAGTTTAACTTTTTATTAATTTAGATTTAAATTAATGAATGTTAATTTGTGTTTAATTTTGTTAAATTATTGTTAGATATTAGGTTTAATTAAAAAGATATTTTTGATGAATTTTTATATTTTTTATTATTTAAAATATAATTTATTATTATTTTAAAATAAATTAAAATTATGACATGGATCAATTAAAGGTTGACGCCTGTCAGTTTACTTAATCTAGTCAACACTTAACGAAGCTGGTCTTGATGAATGCAAGAAAAAGGTAAAGTTAGGTGGCCTTACCATAAAAAAAAAACTTGAGTATATAAGTGTATAAGCAAGAAAACATAAGGTATTTTTGCCACAAATATCCCTATATAATATTTCTTTCATCATCATTTTTGGATTAATTTTATTTTTAGTTCATGAAAATATTATTTCACAAAAAAAAAAAAAGAATGTTTAAAATTTAATATTTTAAATATTTTTGTCTTACCATTTTACTCTCTTATATTTGCTTAAATACTCATTTATTCTCCTATATTTTAAAAAATACCAAATTACTTTCATGTGTTTTGTTTAAATGACTATTTGCTCCGCTATTTTTTCAATAATACACGTTCGAACAAATTTTTGGTAGAAATTAATTTCAGTACACAATTATACATAATTTAATTTACTTAAAATTATTTTTATTTAAAATATTTTATAAAAATATAAGAAAGAAATTATTCAAATAAAATATTAATTTACTATTTGAAATAATTTTTTTTTATTAAAGTGTGAAAAATAAAGTTTCGTTTTCTTAAAATTTTTATAAATATAAAACAATTGTGAAAATTTAGTTTGTTAAAGTTTGTAATTAAGTCAAACAAATTAAAGTGTGAAAAATAAAGTTTCGTTTTCTTAAAATTTTTATAAATATAAAACAATTGTGAAAATTTAGTTTGTTAAAGTTTGTAATTAAGTCAAACAAATTAAAATATATTTATAAATATTTTAAGAATTTTTATTTTTAAAAATATACTTTAGTTTTCACAATTTAATAAAAAAAATATTTCAAATAGTAAAAATAGAGTTAAATTGAAAGGTATTATTGTTATGATAAAACTAATTCTACCAAAAATTTATTTAAATATGTATTATTGAAAACATAGGGTGCTAATAGGCATTCAAATAAAACAAAAAAGTGTAATTTAAGCAAAGCACAAAGGTGTAATTTGGTATTTTTAAAAATATAGAAGTATAAGTAGTTATATAAGCAAAATAAAGGAGGTAAAATTATTATGAGAAGTTTACAAATATATGTTACAAATAAGTTAGCTTCTATATTAACGGACAAAAAAGAAATGGTGAATTTTGCAAACAAAAAAGTTTTAAACATGAGAATTCAATAAAATATATATATATATATATATAATGGATTACCATAGTCTTACACAAAACTCTCTCTCACTCTTTTAGTCCCCCCACTCTCCCTCACGACATCTCTCTTTCTTTTCTCCTTTCTCATTCTCTCTTTCTCTCCTCCCCCACTTGGTTCCTTCTTCTCAACCCTACACCAGCGACACCACCTCCGCCCTCCACTAGCTATGTAACCAGGCACCATGACGACTGTTTTTTCTTCTTCAGATCTAGCTACAATCAATTTAGATTTTTTTCACACTTGTCTAAGTACTCAGTTACCATCACGATCGGTTGGGATTTCTTTTCTTTTTCAGACTTGGTTAAGTAACCAGTTACCATCACGAGCAGTTTAGTTTATTTTTTTTCATATCTGTTTTTCTTTTTTCAGACTTGGTTAAGTAACTAGTTACCATCACATCACTAAAAAAACTAAATATTATTTTGATGATGGTAACTGGTTACCATCATATCACTAAACAACTATAAAAAAAAAAAAAAAACTATAGTGGTAACCGGTTACCACCACATTATTAAAAAATTCAAAATTATTTATACAGTAGTAACCAGTAACCAGACATCATCAACACCACCATCACTTCAGAATTGTATGCACATGTAAAAACAATAACAACAATTATATATTTATACATATTTATAGATTTGTATACAGTTTTATAATCGAATATATTTGTATACTGGGTATAAAGTATATTGTTATATGTATATTAATTATTAATATATGTATATGTATTATTAACCTAAATATAATAAAAAAATCAGTTGGAAAAATATCTGTAACGACCCAAATTTGCTAATAAGGCTTGGAGCCTTGATTAGTGTGCCTGGAGGTCAATAATTGTTAAATTGTATTAACTTATGTGAATTTAATGAATATGTGGTTAGAATGCATGTTTAGGTGAAATAAATATGCATGTGGGCCCCATTTGGTTGTTAGGGGCAAATTGGTAATTCTAGCCCGTTGAGGGCATAAATGAAATATATGTGATGATGTTGATATAACGGTGATATATTTGTGATGCACGTTCCGAGACAGTCCTAGGGAGCTAATTAGTTTAAAAGTCACAACGGGATTAAATACCCGACTCGGGAGGAGCCTGGGGGTATTTTCGGAATTTTATAAATTGGGTTTGGGGATTTTTGGTTAATGGCTAATGGTGTTCTAGTAGCTTGGGTAACCATAGGTAACCATTGAGGATGGTTACTCTAAGTGAGGAAATGGTATATTTGTAAGAAGTTAGGAAAGGTCTAAGTTGTCCTTGAGGATTAGTTAGAGTATGGGTTAGATGGAAGGGTAGTTGGGTCATTTGGTAGCTGGTTATGATGGGATAAGGCTGAGGGAATTTTAGAACGGTTTAGAAAACAAAGGAAAGAAAGAAAACAGAACTTCTCAGCTCTCTCTTCCTTCCATGCGATTTCTTCTTCATCTCTTTGGTGATTGGAGAATTGTTGAGTTTTGGAGGATTCTAGGCTAGGGTTCAAGGGATTCAAGGCTGGGAATTGGGGGATTGACCCAGGCTCAAAGGTAAGTTTTACTCAATATCTTGATTGAATTCTGCAGAGAAATAGTTAGGTTAACAACTGATATGTGTGGCTGTTTGGTGGATTCTTGAGGATGAAGCTTGCTTAGGTTCAGTTTGGGAATAAGAGGGATTTTCTTGGAGTTGGACTTGGAGAAGGTTCAGGGGCGAATTTCTACTTGAGGTAAGGGTTTTATGCATCTCTGTTATGTATTAGCTGCTGTGGTTCAAGTTTTATAGTTTTAAGCCAATTTGTGAATTGGGGATTTGATTGTGTGTTTAGGCTTGTTGTTGATGTTTCTGAGTTGTTAGAGGGTCTATGTGGGGTTTTGAATTGAATTTGGGACTTAGGTATGCTTTGGGGTTAATTTGGGAGTGTTTTGGCTCGGGGAAAATGTAGGGGAAAACCCAGAATTCTTGGTTCGCGAAGGGGCGCCGCGGCCCTGTTCTTCTACGTCGCGGCGCTAGGTTGCATCAGGGATGGAAGCCACACTGGGCGCCGTGGCCCTAGGCCGTTTCTGGGTAGGGAAAATTCAGTTTTTAGGCTTTTGCTCAAGGGGTTCGGGGGACGCTTCCGCCACCTTGTGTAGGGGTCCGGGAGGTCCCGAGAGCTCGGGATTGGTTCCGAGAGATGTTTTAAATTGGTTAATAATGGGGATGCTATTTATGTGTTGTGACTAGGTTCTCATAGAGGCTCAGATTAGAGGACCGTGCTCGAGGGTTCAGTGTTTAAGGAGCTCGGGACACAGGTAAGAAAACCACTATTCCCATAGAGCTTGTATGCAGGGCTGAGCCCAACATGTTTGAATTGTAGGGCGTAGCCCTTTGATTGAATTTGTTAGTATTCATTATATGTTTGTTATGCTATGAATGCGATTAGATGAATGTTCGGCGAGAGCCGGGAACGGTGTAGGCCGAGGTCGGCAAGGGCTGGTAACGGCAAAGGGTCGGGAACGGCATTGGGTACGTTGAGTGCTAGACCGAGTACGGCAAGGGGACGGGAGCAGCGTTGAGCACGTGGAGTGCGAGTTGCAGGGTGAGACCCTAAAGGATACCTAGGATATCCTCACGGTGTGGACCGCGAACCCAGGGCCTGGTGAAGCGCCTGGGACGGCATGGTCGTATGTGTTTAGCCTATTGATGGCCTGTTTAACTAATAAATGTTTGTTATGTATATGTTATCTGCTTGTGAGGGTTTTCTTGCTGGGCTTCGGCTCACGGGTGCTCTGTGGTGCAGGTAAGGGCAAGGGGAAAGTCAACCAACAATGAGTACGGAGAGTGTGAAGCGGCGCGTACATGTTTGGCCTGCCTGGCTGCCACGGCCAGTGGTTTTGGGAGATGTTGTACTAAAACCTAGATTTTTTCGTCTAGTCGACTTAAATTTGTAAATTATACGTTGTAAATATTTCTAAACAGTTTCATGGGATCCCAAGTGTCAATTACTCAACGATTTATAGTAAATGGAATTATTTTCAAAGTTTATTTCATTGTTTATGATTTAATTACACTTTTGAACTAAAAACCTCGATTAGCGAGTTAAATGCATGTTTAAAACTCACTTAGTAATGACTCTAAGGAAGTAGGGCGTTACAACTTGGTATCAGAGCGAGCCAAGGTTTATTGGTTCTGGAGATTGACCGAACATGTACGCTCGCTGTTAGTGACAAGCTTGACTCAGGGTTGGTTGGTATGAATGATTAATATGCTTGAATATGTGTTTAAATGCCCTGTTTCCCTGCTTGTTTATATGGAGCATGATGAATGAGTTGACGTATGCATGAGATACTGACAGGGCCTGGCCCTTGACTATTGTATGTGAGATTAAAGCGTGCTGAATAGTATTGTTAGTGCATGTGGATGAATATTGGGATAATGGTTTGCGTATTGAGTGTATGTGGTTAACTGCCTAAATTGAATCGATATGTTATTTCTATTTATTGGCTTGTATGAAGCATGATGAATGTGGGTATACTTAGTTGTGATAAAATTCAGTAGCTAAACGTATGACACTGTGGATTTGGCCTAATATGCTCTATGTATGCATGATAATTGTGGTTATTTGGATCTAGTTGTGGATTGGTTCAGGGCGTGAACCTCAGGGTTGAGGAGTTTGATCAGTAGTGGCAGATGAACTCAAGTTGATTGTGCCTAGGATGGTTAAGTGGACTTGGCATTGTTCTGTAGGGGAATTCTAGATAATAGTTGGATCTAGAGACCTCCATCTATCCCTGAAAGCTGCAGCAGATGGTCGCTAGTGTGTGAGTAAGCTGTGGAGTTTAATAGTTGAGACGGGACAGAAGAACAGCGGACTTCTCTGAGAAAAGAGCTGCTTTGTATGCTTTGATAGTAAGGTTGTCAGTGTTGGTTTATTGTGAGGATATGGACAGACAAGGGTATTATATGAAAGGCCTAAATGGTGTTAACCTCTCGTTTTGAGGAAAGTTTGGGTTGACAAAGAATTGGTCAGTGGATGGGCAAAGTTAATTCCACCCTTGGTTAAGAGGATGAGAGAACATGATTAAAGGGTTGTGCTAAGTATTGTGGCAGAGGGATGCCTGGAAATGGTACTCGGGCCGAGGTATTGGCATGATGGGTTGGAAAGAACTCAGACGGTGAAATGATAGAAGAGGTTATAAAGACATGGTTTGAACTGTGGAGACTGGTGGGCTTATAAGCTTGGTTTGGAATGATAGGGTAACAATAGTGTAAATCAATGGGTTTTGTGAATTGGGTAATTCATTTCGGGAAAATTGATGCAGATGGATGTAGTTGGAAATGATGATGACCCATTTAAGGATTAAAACTCTGGAATAGTCCAAAGTATTTGGGCCGCTCCGATGTAAGAACTCATCATCTATATGTGGATAGCGGAGAGGGCCAAGTTGTTCGAAGAACTGGGGATGATGTATAGAGCATGAGTTCCAGAGCTACAAATGGCAGTGCTTCCTTTGATGGAGTTTAGTAAAGATAGATTCTCGGTAATCGAAGCAGAAGAACCCCGGATAGTTTTATGGTTCCTAGTTTTGTCAGAAAGGGGGGAAAATCTTATTGATAAGATAGTCGTCAGGATAGTGATGGAAACCAGTGAAGTTGTCTACTATGCAGCAGAGGCAGGAGATGCCACCTGGGAGGATGTCAGGTGAGAGCATGGCTTCTACATAGAATGATTCGGTATGTTAGGATGGATTTTCCATGGCTAGGGGATGGAAGACTGGAATGCCTTATTACATTTGAAGCTGAGGCTAGTTTTTTCAAAGTTGACCGGTTAACTGGAAGTTCACGTTTCTAGATATATAACGGGCTGGAAGAGTTCGGTATTGAGAGTGTGTCAAGAAAGAGTTGGACATAAAGCATATGTTTCAAGATACTTTGCGAGGGGCTAGAAATATTAAGAGGAATTAGGAATTTTTGGAAGAGGAATTAGGGCACAGGTGATAGAAGGGCTCGTGGTGAGAGTAATAGAGCTTGTCATATGGAAGTCTTGGTATGAGTCAGAATGGGAATAAATTTGTTAAGAAACAACCATGGATAGTGGGGAAAATCAATTGGAATACTTTGGTTAGACGGTATAGCAACTAAGTTGACTAGTAGGGATTCAGGTAGGTGTACAAAGAAGGATTGGGCACGCTCCATAACTCGGCTACAGATAGGTTCGGTATCAGGGACATTATGAAAGATGATAATGGTTTGACAAGGGAAAAAAAAACTACTGAAGCAGTTGAAGAAGTTTGATCACGAGGTGAATTAGTTAGAGCATCGCATTGTGGAAATTGTTAGCATCATTTGATGAGAATAAAGAGTTTAGATACCCGGGTACTAGACAGGACAATGTCTCCAGGAGTTGATCTACGGTCTGGTTGTCACCAGCTGGGGGTCAAGGAGAGAGACATTTCAGGAATCACAGCTTATACCGGGTAAGGTGTGATGAATTGGTAACAAAGGTTCTTAATTGATTTAAGCGTTAGCGACTCAGGTGAGCTCTACAGGTAGAATGTATAGGAACTGTACGGACAAATTTCCTTCAAGGTTTATGGACGGTGTGAGGGACTACTCCAAGTCAGAAGTAGAAAGTGAACGATTGTGCTGAAGATGTTAGTACTAGAGAAGCAGAGTCACAGGCAAAGCTCCATGAAGTGTCGATTTGGTCTCGCCAGGGGTATTCAGGGTAAAGCTACAAGAAGAAGAGGGGACAGGTATGTAGAGGTTTGGTTTGAAGCCACAGAGAAGCTACTAAAGAACGTCTGAGGGATAGAGAGCACAACAAGTTTGGCAAACGCGTCATCCACTACACAAATATCTTTGCAGAAACCTACTCCGAAGATTGGGGGAAAACATCAGAACTTGAAGATAGACTGAATGGATAGTGTTAGATCAGGAGTTCAAAGGACAGGGTAAGAATTGATTAGCGCTTGGTAAAGCGGGGATATGCATGTTTTGGGTTGGATAAACTGTTACAGTGTAAAGAATCTAACTTTTGGTGAAGATAGGAAACTGTGAGGGGTGCATCACAGGTTGGGGCACGCCCAGGCTTAGACTGATGAGAGGATGGATTAAGCCTCGTGGGAAGTAAAGTGAGAACATGGTAAATTTACTTGATTTAATGGGTAGGCAGAGTACGCATAGTAAAAGGTACCGAATATTTGGTCATTCGTAAGAAAGATAACACTAAGACCCAGATTTAGTGAAAAGCAACAGATGGGTGATTGGTGTTTGGAATCCTCGACTGTACGAGGGGAAATTTAATTGGAGGCGGAACTCCTAACTGGGAGACGTGTGTTAGTCAAAGAACAACGCCACGGATTGTAATAGAGTGGACAAGGCAACGACTGGGATTGGTGTTGCGTTAGTATGTTATGATAAACAGGTGAGTATCACTGGACTATGGAGTCCAAAGTGTTGGCTTTGGTTGAAACAGGGAAGAACCCTGTCAAGGTAGTACAAGTTGGGATACCAGGATCGGATGAAAGATCCAATGAGAATTTGGCGTAGAAATGAGAATTCTAAATGGGTATCATTCCACCTCCTAGGGTATGTTGTACCGGGAGGGTTGAGCGGGTGACAGAATTCAGTGTCTTCTTTTGGACACAGGAGGGTAAAGTGATGTGGTGGTGTATCATAGGAATAGACCACGTTGGACTATAAGAAAGGTGTTTGGACATGAAAAGTTTTAACTCAGCTGGATGAGTTAATGTAGTTGGTTCAGGTGAACTGGTAACAGGGTAGAACGTCAATGGTACTGAATTGAGACCCTATAATATTCTAAGTTTTGGAAGGGAACTAAAGAACGAAGAGAATAGAGTGGGAACCTGGAATTATCGGTTGGTTGCAAATGGAATAGCAGTCTGAGAGCTTAACAGATATCTTAAGGAATTAAGTGTTAAGTATGCGAATACTTGAGATGTTAAGGAAAGTGTAATCCTTGATAAGTTAGTCATGGTGACAAATACTGGCGTCTGGCTAAGGTAACATGAACATAGGACATGGTAAGAGGTGAAAGATAGTGAATACTATAGTTTAGTATTGGTCTAGAGGGAAAGCCAAGGAGGTTGTTGGAATTCTTAAGGCAGGAATGTCTGCCTATCTAGAAGAATAAAAGAACTTGTACATTGTTAAATTTTGGAAAATAAAGTTCCAGGATAAGAGATTTGTGTCTCTCTAAGTAAGAGCAGACAAGGAATAGAATGGTGTTTAGAGAAAGAAAGGGGAGTTCTGACTCCTGATTCAACATAAATTCTGAAGTTGTACCAAGGGTTATGCCAGGGGCCTATAAATTGATCTCACCCTAGTAGGGGTGATGACTTATGGGTATTTTCAGAATCAGGAATAAGACAATGGGGTGATCATTGTGAGCTAAGAAGGCCCTGAAGTTTCAGCAGGGTTGTGGTGTAAGCAGGGGGCTTACGAAAGTATGGCTATTAGACAAGATCTTGTGGAACAAGATTGTTACTCTCGTAAGAGTGTTATCAAGGAGTAAGTAAAAGTGGTGGACCTTGGAAATCATGGTCAGAGGTACGGGGTTTACTGTCTGATGTGTTTGGGTAAATTTCGAGGACGAAATTTTTATTAGGAGGGGATAGTTGTAACGACCCAAATTTGCTAATAAGGTTTGGAGCCTTGATTAGTGTGCCTGGAGGGCAATAATTGTTAAATTGTATTAACTTATGTGAATTTAATGAATATGTGGTTAGAATGCATGTTTAGGTGAAATAAATATGCATGTGGGCCCCATTTGGTTGTTAGGGGCAAATTGGTAATTCTAGCCCGTTGAGGGCATAAATGAAATATATGTGATGATGTTGATATAACGGTGATATATTTGTGATGCACGTTCCGAGACAGTCCTAGGGAGCTAATTAGTTTAAAAGTCACAACGGGATTAAATACCTGGCTCGGGAGGAGCCTAGGGGTATTTTCGGAATTTTATAAATTGGGTTTGGGGATTTTTGGTTAATGGCTAATGGTGTTCTAGTAGCTTGGGTAACCATAGGTAACCATTGAGGATGGTTACTCTAAGTGAGGAAATGGTATATTTGTAAGAAGTTAGGAAAGGTCTAAGTTGTCCTTGAGGATTAGTTAGAGTATGGGTTAGATGGAAGGGTAGTTGGGTCATTTGGTAGCTGGTTATGATGGGATAAGGCTGAGGGAATTTTAGAACGGTTTAGAAAACAAAGGAAAGAAAGAAAACAGAACTTCTCAGCTCTCTCTTCCTTCCATGCGATTTCTTCTTCATCTCTTTGGTGATTGGAGAATTGCTGAGTTTTGGAGGATTCTAGGCTAGGGTTCAAGGGATTCAAGGCTGGGAATTGGGGGATTGACCCAGGCTCAAAGGTAAGTTTTATTCAGTATCTTGATTGAATTCTGCAGAGAAATAGTTAGGTTAACAACTGATATGTACGGCTGTTTGGTGGATTCTTGAGGATGAAGCTTGCCTACGTTCAGTTTGGGAATAAGAGGGATTTTCTTGGAGTTGGACTTGGAGAAGGTTCAGGGGCGAATTTCTACTTGAGGTAAGGGTTTTATGCATCTCTGTTATGTATTAGCTGTTGTGGTTCAAGTTTCCAGTTTATTGGTTCAAGTTTTATAAAGTTTTAAGCCAATTTGTGAATTGGGGATTTGATTGTGTGTTTAGGCTTGTTGTTGATGTTTCTGAGTTGTTAGAGGGTCTATGTGGGTTTTTGAATTGAATTTGGGACTTAGGTATGCTTTGGGGTTGATTTGGGAGTGTTTTGGCTCGGGGAAAATGCAGGGGAAAACCCAGAATTCTGGGTTCGCGAATGGGCGTCGCGGCGCTAGGTTGCATCAGGTAAGGAGGCCACGCTGGACGTCGCGGCCCTCGAGGGCTAGTGCTGCGGCCCTAGGCCATTTCTGGGTAGGGAAAATTCAGTTTTTAGGCTTTTGCTCAAGGGGCTCATAGGGACGCTTCCGCCACCTTGTGTGGGGGTCCGGGAGGTCCTGAGAGCTCGGGATTGGTTCCGGGAGATGTTTTAAATTGGTTAATAATGGGGATGCTATTTATGTGTTGTGACTAGGTTCTTGGAGAGGCTCGGATTAGAGGATCGTGCTCGAGGGTTCAGTGCTTAAGGAGCTCGGGACACAGGTAAGAAAACCACTATTCCCATAGAGCTTGTATGCAGGGCTGAGCCCAACATGTTTGAATTGCAGGGCGTAGCCCTTTGATTGAATTTGTTAGTATTCATTATATGTTTGTTATGCTATGAATGCGATTAGATGAATGTTCGGCGAGAGCCGGGAACGGCACAGGCCAAGGTCGGCAGGTGCCGGGAACGGCGTTGGGCACGTTGAGTGCTAGACCGAGTACGGCAAGGGACCGGGAGCAGCGTTGAGCACGTGGAGTGCAAGTTGCAAGGTGAGACCCTAAAGGATACTTGAGATATCCTTACGGTGTGGACCGCGAACCCAGGGCCTGGTAAAGCGCCTGGGACGGCATGACCGTATGTGTTTAGCCTATTGATGGCCTGTTTAACTGATAAATGTTTATTATTTATATGTTATCTGCTTGTGAGGGTTTTCTTGCTGGGCTTTGGCTCACGGGTGCTCTGTGGTGCAGGTAAGAGCAAGGGGAAAGTCAACCAACCATGAGTACGGAGAGCGTGAAGCGGCGCGTACATGTTTGGCCTGCCTGGCTGCCACGGCCAGTGGTTTTAGGAGATGGTTGTACTAAAACCTAGATTTTGTCGTCTAGTCGACTTAAATTTGTAAATTATACGTTGTAAATATTTCTAAACAGTTTCATGGGATCCCAATTGTCAACTACTCAACGATTTATAGTAAATGGAATTATTTTCAAAGTTTATTTCACTGTTTATGATTTAATTACACTTTTGACCTAAAAACCTTGATTAGCGAGTTAAATGCACGTTTAAAACTCACTTAGTAACGACTCTAAGGAAGTAGGGCGTTACAATATCCCTAAAAGTAAATAAAAAATTAATACCAAAACTTTTTACTTATATGGTATATGTTAATAAAATTATAAAAATATGGGAAAAAATCTCATAATAATGTAAACAAATAAAATATGTCATACAAAACTTAAGAAAAAAATTGTCATAGTTATCGCGGTTTTAAAAAGATAATCCCATATATTTTGTAAAAAGAAATGTCCTATTTGTCGCACTTTCCTCAATTGTTATTCCTATTTATGTTTCCAATAAAAGATGTAAAAATAGAGATGAATTTATCACAAAAAGTTAATAAATGACATATTTAGTACAATATTTATAATTGTGCTCCAATACACATAGATGTAAAATTGAGGTAAAAAAGTTTACATTTAATGCCTATAATAAATAAGATATCCAAAATAATAATAAAATCATTAGTAATGACAAAAAAGTAAACATTTAATGCCAAAATAAATAAGACACCAAAAATAATAATAAAATAATAAATGATGGCAAAAAGTTAAATAAAAAAGTAAACATTTATTGTTGATCCAAATTTGAATCATGTTATATTATGACCCAAATTTGGATCAACTTTTAGCATTTGTCAAATTTGGCACAACTTTTAGCACACCATGTTTGAAGTGTGTTATATTTTAGTAATATATCACAGATTTGCATCTCCATTGGAGATGCTCTTAGGATCACAAGCCTTCAAAAGTCACAATTTTTTTTTGTTAGGTTGATTTTAAGATAGTTTTTAGAACATAATTTAATGTGTAATTTTGGCGTTTCCAACTTATTTTATTCGCTTTATGCTTAATTTTCTGTTATTTCAAGTTTTAATAGTCCAATATATGATATGGAGTAAAATGAGAATAAACATGTCAAATAAGATGAGTATGATGAAATTAGCATTGAGTGTAGAGTTTTGATATATTATGGGTGGAAAATACTAAGTTGAAGATGCTCAACATGCATCGTTTATGCTCGATAACGAAAGTTTGAAACTTCAAGTTGCATTTCGACCATTATTTCTTCACTTTTTAGAAAACCTCCTACAAAAAGAAGATGCATATATTTCTCTTAGCTTTCTACAACTTTTAGAATTGTCCAATTATGAGTTATATTGACAAAGTTATGGCCAAAATACAATCAGTTGGCGCTGTAGAATCCAGGTGCAGGCAAGTCTCAGAGGGTCGCGACGTTGAAGTACGGGCATATAGATGAAAATTTCCAGAAAGTTTCCCTTTTTCAATTTTTAGGTATTTTTAATTGTTGGAGGGTTATACATAGAACTTGGGGAACCCTAGAGACAGATCCGAGGAAGACAAGAATCATAGAAAACACCTTGGAGGCTATTGGAGAGCATTTTTAGAGTTTTTCTTTTTCTTTTTCTTCTTCTCTATGCATTGCTATTTTATTTCAATGGTTTTTTTTTGTTATTATAGTGAACTAAATTTCTTTTATAGGTTTTTAATATAGTCACTTGAATCTATATTATTAGTTATGATAATTTTATGATTTCTTCTTTATCTCTATATTGAATTTTTTAATTTAAGCTTTATGTTTGTGGATGCTTGATCACTATTTACATGATTTATGATTTTGATTCAAGATTTGAAAAATGAGAATTGTATATGCTATAATTAAATGATCATAAATACATATTGGATGAGAATACATGTATGATTTGTGTAGCTTTTAAGTTCTAATTCTTAATGCCTTTTACATGTTAGACTAATCACAAAGATGTAGAAGAATTCACATGTAAATTGAGATCATATAACTTGAGTGTTATCCCCGTTTCTCCCCAAGTGTATGGATCCACACTCTAAGTTATGGGTCGCCTTCCAGGGAGTTAAAGCCCAGATCGGGCCCAGTAGACGAAGAGAAAACGAATATTGGCAACCCAAGTCTCGGTAAAGCCCAAAGGGGATCCGGGAGCATAAGCCAGGACCATCGCTGGGGCATGTTACATAAACCCGGGATCGCGTACCGGGATGTCTCCCGAGATGCAATAAAAGAGGTCGTGGCTCCCAAGTCTGAGATTAGGCTGGGATCGCTGTGGATGAACCCGGGTCCTAGTAAACGAACCGGGACCCTGGTAAATGAAGAGGGATGTTGGTAAACAGACCTGGATCGGTTGGCCGAATTTGGCGTGAAAAAGTATCCCCGATACTGACATCATCCCAAGAAGTGTGGAGTTGTGTCCCCATAAGTAACCTGCAGAGGAGGCTACCTCGGGAATGTACGTTGTTGGTTCAGAATTGCGTCGCCACTGCACTGACATATCTTGTCCCCCAAATCTTCCTCGTAGCCTATAACACCCAGACTAAAGCAACTGTTTGTCGCGAGTCTTGTAATGTGATCATGTTTGGGCTGGCCCAATGGGCCTTGGTTAATATATGTTTTATATTTCAATCATTTGTATTTAGCCTTTATCAGAGAGCAAATAATATTTACACCCTTATTGGGCCTGGATTAGCCCGGCCCAAGCCCAGTGCACTCGCTTGCCTATAAATATGAATAGTGGTGCATTGAAGAGGGGGATCCCAGATATTTCTTGTAAGCAATTACTCTGCTCAAACTTGCAGAAAGCTCCATTGTCAAAAGCTCTCTAAGCTCTAATACAACCGACTCGTGGACTAAGGCTCATTAACGCCCCAACCACATAAAAACCTTGTTTGCATTTTCTAAATCCTTTCTTTTTAAGCTCTCTTATCTTTCATAATTCTAGTTTCCAAAAAACATGGTGAACATTGAGAAACAATGTGATTGATTTAGTGAACTTGCTATAATTATAGGAAGAAGGGTCATGAAATTTGATTAGACACAATAATTGAGTGGATAGTTAATGAAAATAAAATCTCTAATTTTTTTTATTCCATTGAATTATTTATTTGTTTCTTGATTTATGTTTTGCTAACAACTATTTAAACTAAAGCTTAAAGAAAAGAAGATTGAATACATGATTTTTATGTGGTTGGGGTTGTGAATCAACCCTAGTACGTGGGTCACTTGTTTCAGGATGTTAAGAACTTGCAAAGCTCAAGTTCTCTTGGGGTTTCAGGTAGCATATATGCTCACTCTGAAAATAAGAATTCAGATTCTATACAATGTGTATCCTAGACCTATTTATAGGCTGCTGGGGCAATTAAGCTCGCCAATCAAAGAAGATTACAATTATTCTCCCTTAATGGAGATTTATTACATGATAAATGAACATTCTCGTAGTAAATGAGCTGGTGGGCTCCAGCGTATCTTGGTGGGACCATTGTGAGGAATGTCAACCCACTATTTTGTTGGCAGAAACACCTCTAACACTCTCAGAGTGGTAGCTGCACATTTTCCCATGTCAGGCGGTGTTGTGGTAGAGCCATTTTGCCGCTTGTACGGAGTCGACACCACGATCCATGTGATAGTGGATGTCAGAAAGTTGTTGTGGTCCAGGGTCACTGTGCTACTCTTCTCTTAGGCTAGAGGAAGGTCCTCGTATACTTGGAGGAAGTGAGTGGAGGATAAGGCCTTGTAGTGAGACTTGGATCACCATCTCTAAACATGGTCGTCGAGAAGTAATGCTTCTTGGAGGAACTACTCCTCCAGTGATGGTGAATTGTGGTTGAAGGATGGACTTATCTCCCGTGGAGCCCAAAGTAGGCTCTGGAGACTTAGTCAGCTTAAGTGGAATCTTGATTCCCTTTAAAGTGTGCCACGTGTCACTTGGTGAAAACACGGACAATATTCCCCCCGCCCCCCAAGTCTTCACTCGTCCTCAGGCAGTGGAGACTTTAAATTGGAAGAGTATCCTCGAGGGATTGCACTCAGGTCGAAACCATTGGGTGTCCTCGAAAATTGACATTTCCAAAAAAGGGGTTGCCACGTGTCGGCTCCCTATTGTCGAGCCCATTAATTGATGTCATTTAATGTATGGTCTTTTCGTACCCAAGATGCCCTTTAAACTTTTCGAGTACGGTCCTCGCCTTGATTTGTGTGACTGTTGGATCACGCTCGAGTACTTACTCCCTAGGTGATCAACGATTGGGGGTGAATTGCTTTTTCCGCATGTCTAGGAATATATATTCAAAAAAAATTGTCTCACACACTTCACTTTTTGTATTCAAAATTTCTCATTCCCAGAGCTCAAGAAACTCCCATTTCGTCAAGAACTTGCTTATTAATTCCAGAAATTTCTCGTCA
Organism: Humulus lupulus; assembly: GCF_963169125.1. Taxonomy (NCBI): domain Eukaryota; kingdom Viridiplantae; phylum Streptophyta; class Magnoliopsida; order Rosales; family Cannabaceae; genus Humulus; species Humulus lupulus. Next base: position 118,479,348 of record NC_084795.1, on the reverse strand, counting down.
TCAACTCTGGAAAGTTGGACAAGATCCTAATATTTTTTAGTGAACCAGACATGATATCTTCATGCTCGCACTCGATTAGCACCTATAGGCGCTACATATCGAGTAAGTTCTCCCCACTACTTTTTTTTTATTCTTGCTTGTTGTTGTGGATTTTAGGGTTTCTAGGTTTCTGATTGGCTATTGGATTAGTAGGACTAGAGGTTGTTTTACCTCTTTTTAGCCTTGTTTTGGGCCATTGTTGGTGTCGAGACCCAGTGTAAGTGGTTGTTTTTGCATTTTTTGATACCAAATCAGTTTCGGGGAAATTTCTAGATTTCGATGGTGTTCTTGAGCTTCCGGTGGTGTCTCTGGGGGCCATTTTGGTGCTCTAGGGAACTACTTGTTTAGAAAATTCTCCCTCTCCTTGTCCCCAAGTAGTTGTCTTAGGATACTCTCATATTTTGGCCATTTTTCCTTGATTAAAAGCGCTAACGGGTTGTTTTGTTTCAGATATCTGAGGAGCTTCGTGAACTACACCAGCAGGATTTCTATACTTTTGATAGAGAATTAACGACGATGGCCTGAGAAGGTGGACGACATCAGAGGAAGCGAGGGCACTTGTATTGAGGTAGGTCACTCCAGTGGCGGAGAGGCGTCAAAAGGAGGAGGTAAATGAGGCTCCCATCCCCCACCCTACAACATGGTACGAGGCCTCGAGATTTTAGGCAAAGCAGATCCCGAGCAAGTTATACCACCCTGATGCTATGAGCAGCATCATGAATCACTATGGGATTGGGGATGACCATCTCGTCCATCTTAGCTAGGAGAAGGAGAGATCCCATCGGAGCGTGTACGACCTCGGAGCTTGGAACCAGTCGCACCTTCAAGCTAGAGCTACTCTACCCCTACATCAATACTTCGTGAATTTCTTAAAGTATGTAGGAAGTGCTCCCTTCCAATTGATCCCCAACGACTACAGGGTCCTCGCGGGCTTGTACATCATGTACCAGAGAAAAAACTGGCCCAAACCTTCTCCAATAGAGATTTTATATCTCTACAGCTTCCGGTCCTGCCCGAAGAAGAAAGGGGCTGATCTTGACGGGTTCTACACCCTCATGAAGTTCTCCAATTTCACGTACAATGACCTTCTAAACGAGAGCCATGCATGTGATTTCAAGGACCATTTCTTCTTCACCAACAACTTCCCGCTCCGGATCAACCATACTCTTATCCTAGACTTCTCTAGGGTTGGTAAGTTCCTTGTTACCTTCCAAGTTTCCTTCTCCAGGGTTGGTGAGTTTTTTATTACTTAGTGATTTTCCTTTTGTTTAGGTCATTTTTGTTGCACGCCTTTCGTCCAGGCATTCAAAGACCTCTTGGTTGTGATGAAGGAGCTCCTGAACGTAGACTTGGAGCTCAGTCAACTAGTAATGGAGGAGAACTTACTTGCCATTGGGCTTCTCCGGAGGGGGCAGCGCATCAGCAACTTGGACTTGACTAGTTCTAGGAATTCTACCAAGTCCTGGGCGATGGCTGCAACCCACATCAACTACATCGACAAACTGACCCGCAACCAGTATAATGGATAAGCGTTTGGACAACACTCAAGCCGCCCAAGTAGCCTAGGAAGCTCGGTTAGACTAGGAGCTCGAGGAGGAGCTTCAGGCGGGCATTGAGTCCTCCTCCATAGATCAAGGTAAATTCCCCACATAGTTTATAATGCTATGTTTGTGGGAGATAAGGTATGTCTCGAGCACGTTTGGGCTTTTCCGTTCCTTCTTAGGTGCGGCCTTACCTCGAATCGGCATAAGACTCAGGAGGAGTACCAAAACTACCAAGACATGATTGATTACCGTCTCTGCCATCTGAAGAGACAACTTCCTCCTCGGGGCTTTGTTCCCTTGGATGATGTGACTTCATTCCACGTGAGGTGATTCTGCCAATATGAAAGAAACACAACTCAAGAGATGGGGAAGCTCATGAGGGAGTTTGCGCACTCGATCTTCACCTGGTCATCACAGAAGCCTTCATGCACTTCTCGGAGGATGAGTTTGGATTCTTGCTTGGCCACACATCGGAGTAGCAATAGTGAATATCATCGCTTATATAATTTGTTGTCCCTGATCAGGGCCGAGGAGATTGATAAAGTAGCTTTCGAGCCACTTTCTTGTCCTTAGTTCTCTGAAGACAAGGTACTTCATTATAGGCATCATCCAACTGTCCTAGGGTTGGACTATTTCCACTTCCTTAGGTGCTACGATGCTTGCAGAAGCCAAGTAGTCAATTGGGACCACATTGAGCATCTCCACGTCCTTAGTGGTGGCCAGCTTGGCTAGAGCATCAGTGTTGGAGTTTTGTTCTCGTGGAACTTGTCGGATGGTGAATCTCTTGAAGTTGTGTAGCATATCTTGGGTCGTGGTCACGTAGCAGCCATCTTGGTTCCTCGAGCTTGGTACTCTCCGAGGACTTAGTTCACGACCAGCTAAGAATCATTGTAGATTTCAAGTCCCTCAGCTTTAAGCTCCAGGGAAACTCGTAATCCGGCTAAGAGAGTTTCGTATTAATCTTCATTGTTCGGGGCGTCGAACCCAAATCTCAAGCCACTATGAACTTTGTGTCCCTTGAGGGACATCAAGATTAGCTCTGCTCTAGCCCCATTCTCGTTGGATGACTCAACCACGTACAACTTCCATATGGGTCCAATGGGTTAGGCCTCCTCGAGTCCTTCATTTATTCTAGTGCGCTCTGCAATGAAGTGTGCTAGGAAATAAGGCCATAGCTTCTGAGAAGCTATCGTAAGAAAAATGTGAGCTTCTCCATAAGCGGATACCTATACTCTACTCCAAGGAGTCTTTTACTAACATAGTAGACAAGTTGTTGAGAGCGGGCATCCTCGCGTACTAGGGTTGCACTGATGGCGTTCTCTGTGATGGCCATGTAAAGGAGTAGGGGTTCTCCATCTACTGACTTTGATAGTATCGGAGGATTTTCCATAAGCGCCCTGAGTTGTTGGAAGACATGCTCACTGTAATGACCCAAAATCACTAATAAGGCTTAAGGGCCTTGATTAGCGTGTCGGATGACATAATTGGTATATGTGTGATTAAATTGTCAAAATGCATGATTTTGTGGCGTCCATGATTAATATGATTATGCGATATGCATGTTTATGAGTATTAGATATGCATCTGGGCCATTTATAGCTTATAAGAGCATATTTGTGATAAATTGTTGAGACCACATTATTATGTAGATATATTTGCAGCATATGGCTCAAGACGGTCCTAGTGAGCGGATTAGCGAAATAGTCACAGCGGGGTTTAATACCCGGCTCGGGGGAGCCTAGGGGTATTTTTGGGAATTTAGAGAATATTTTTGGATTTATAGATATTGGATAAATATTTGGTAATTAATTGGACATGACGGGATTAATGGGTGAATGTTAGGAACACTCGAGGAATTAGCGGGAACTGGGAGCGGAATGACCATTTTACCTCTAGCAACAATTTGAGGACTAATAGGCTTAAGGGGCAAAAGTCTTTTGTTAAACAAGGGATATATTCAGTAACCACTTAAAATTATTTCAGAAAGTAGTAGACACTCTCAACTCTCACTCTCCTTCTCCCTCATGATTCTCTCTTTCACTCTCCCTCTCTTTACGCTTTGAAGCTAAGGAAGAAAACATAGAAGAACTTGAGCTTGGGAGCTAAATGAATTGAAGGAGAAGGACTTAGGCTAAGTTGAAGGGAAAACCTAAGGGAGCAAGCTGGGATTTGAAGCTGATCTTGGCTGGGTTAAACTGAGGAATTAAGTTAAAGAAGGGCAGAGGATTGCTGGAGAACTCAAATTGCAATTGAGGTAAATTCTAGTTCTTCATCTTTGAGTTTCTGGTTGGGTTTTAGATAGAATTATAAGTGCTTGGTTAGTTCTGATTTGGGGTTGAGGCTTTGTGTTTAAATTGGGTGAGTAAAGGTCTTAAATTCGTAGCTAAGTTGGGTGTGGTTGTGAGTTTTGTTGAGTTTGAATTTTTTTAAATTGGATGGGGAAAAAGTGTGAAGGAAACCCAAGAATTCTAGGCAAAAAGGGGCGCACCAGGACCCAGCTCAGGGGCGTCGCGGCCCGCGTGCCCAGATGGCCTTGGGTGGCTCTCTGATTTGGGGGCGCGCCACGACCCTAGGGGGCAAGTCGCGGCCCGCCTCCCCTGGTGCTTGAAGATGGAGCCTCTGACTTGGGGGCAAGTCGCGACCCTCAGGGCCAGGTCGCGGCCCACCTGGGCGTTTTTGCCTTAGGTTGGGTTCTAGGATAGTGATGCTCGGGGGGCTCGAACCTAGGTGCTCGGGACAATTTCTACTACCCGGTTTAGTAGAAATTGAGGTCCCGGAGGCTAGTTTATGTCTCCTAAGTATTTATTTGGATTAGAAGATGGCGATTACCCATTGGCAATTATGACTAGGTTTATTGCCAAGGCTCAGGACTGAGGATCGTGCTTGGGACTGTTCTATTATCTCCACTTGGAATTCAAGGTAAGAAAACTGCACCCTTGAGTGGTTGTAACGGGACTAAAATTCCCAATACTTGAACATGTGTATTGTATGGTTGAATGATTGATTTGGCATATGAGAATGAGCAACATAAGAGAATCGGGGATGATGATTTGCGCACAGGACGCGGCTCAGTCATTGTGAGTCGGGATCAGCTAGATAAATACTGGACTCGGCCTAAGTGAGCCGGAGTCAGTGGAGTAAATAGAGGGCTCGGCCTAAGGGCGTCGACCCTGAGCATTTGCGTATTATCTGAGTTATGAATTGAATGTACATGTTGACTGTTATCAATTTGATATTTATGATGTGTTGAGCTTTGAAATATTTGTCTAGTGATTGAATGATTGATTTTCTTGATGGGCCTTGGCTCACGGGTGCTACGTGGTGCAGGTAAAGGCAAGGGCAAGTTCGATCAACCATGAGTTGGAGAGCTCTGGAGGCGAGGTGTACATTGTCAGCTGTTCGTCCGCAACGCCTGAGAGAAACTGCAAGGACTGAGCCTAAAATTTGTATTTTGCCATTAGAGTGGTGACTAGATTGTATATAACTTTTTGAGAATTTGTAAAATTATTTCTTAAACCCTATTTTTGGGATCCCATTTACCAAAAATCTATTTTAATGAAAATTGACCGTTTACGATCAAAATCTTTTAACCCTAACCTAATTGTTGACTTTAGGACCACACTTTTAATCAAATGACTTTATTAGCAAGTCCTACATTATTTTAAATACAAAGTGTAACGGTCTTAGTTACCCAGGGCGTTACACTCACATTCTTTTGTTCATTCAAACATTTGACCTCCTCGGAGGATGTTGAAGAAGGGAATGCACTTGTTTGTGGCCTTCGATACAAAGCGCCTGAGAGCTATTATTCGACCAGTCAGACTCTGCACGTCTTTGTGCTTCCTAGGGTATGGCATCTCGATCAGCGCTCTGATATTCTCGGAGTTTGCTTCTATTCCTCGGTTGCTCACAATATATACGAGGAATTTCCCGAAGGCCACCCCAAATGTGCATTTCTGGGGATTCGATTGTCACTATACAAGGATGGCTGACACAACCATCACTTGTTGAGTTTGAAAATTTTCTTGCTGGTCAAGAAGCTATGGCCAAGCAAATGGGAGAAGTCTTGTTGAAGAGTGAAGAGGAAGTGCTTTACACCAACAAAAGCAACAGTAAGTGACATAATAATGGTGGATCTAAAAAGGATGGTGAAAAGACGCATCAACAAGGAAAGGAAGATTCTCATTGATCGGGAGCTTCAAAGAATCGCTGTAATATTAAAAAGTTTGATGGTAAGTGTTACAACTGTGGGAAAATTGGTCACATGGCAAAGGATTATTGGTCGAAGAAAAATCATGTTGAAAGTAATAATGTTACTTCTACTTCTAAGGACAATGAAGAAGGTTGAGATGCGGAAGGACTTTTCGCTATGAACGTAGAAGAGTTAGATCTTGGGGCAACAACATCAGAAAAGATTGATTGGATTGTAGATTCAGGCTGCTGAAATCATATGACAGGGGATAAACAGACATTGCAAAATTTATCTGAATAAAGAAAAATTTGTTATCTGTAGCTCAACTAACATCATTAGGTAATTATGTTATGTTTGGTCCCAGAGATGTGAAGGTGTATCGTGACATCAAAATCTTATAAAAGCCAACAATGGATGGCCGACGAGTGGAGTCAGTCTACATGTTTTCAGCTGAGTCTGCATACGTGGTCAAGATAGGAAAAAATGAGACAACTGATCTATGGCACATACGGTTAGGTCACATCAGCTATTATATGCTAAAGGTGAGGTCAAATAAGTTGATGTTGAAAGGGCTACCACAACTTGAAGTGCGGACGGATGCGATATGTGCAGAATGCCAACATGGTAAAGCATACCAACTACCATACATTGAATCAAAATTTAAAAAACCATTAGAGTTAGTTCATTTTGATGTGTTCAAACTAGTTAAACAATCGTCGATTAGTGGTATGCGATACATGGTCACTTTCATTGATGACTTCTCAAGATATGTGTGGATTTTCTTTATGAAAGAAAAATCTGACACTTTCTGAAAGTGTAAAGAGTTCAGAGAGATAGTTGAAGGAGAAATTGGAAAAAAGATTCATTGCTTGCGCACAGATAATGGGGGAGAATATAGTTCAAACGAGTTCTCTCAATACTTGAAGGAATACCACATATGTCATTAATACACTTGTGCTAATACACCGCAGAAAAATGATATAGCTAAAAGGAAGAATATGCATCTTGCATAAATTTGTCGTAGTATGCTACATGCAAAGAATGTACCGGGAAAGTTTTGGCTTGAAACAACAAGGAATGCAGACGTTTTGATCAACAAACTTCCTCAACAGAGGTTAGAATTTGTTTCACCTTTTGAGAAACTGTGGAATATGAAATCTACAGGTAGTTACTTTCGAGTATTTGGTTGTGTTTGTTATGTTTTTGTTCCTAATCATTTACGCAACAAGTTTGACAAGAAAGCTATTAGATGTATCTTTGTGGGATACGATAGCCAAAGAAAGGGATGGAAATGTTGTGATCCAACAAGTAATAGATCCTACAGTTCACGAAATGTGGTGTTTGATGAAGCATCTTCTTGGTGGTCCTTAGAGAAGAAGGTGTTACCTGATTCAAGAGATTTTGAAGACAAGCTACAACAAAAGATAGGGGAGCATATTGCTCAACTTCAACCAAGTTTAGATGAATCAGAAGATTCAATTGGAAGTGATGTTGAACAAACAGTGACTCAGAATCCTTGGAAAACTAGTGTATATCACTAACAGAGAGGAGAAGGAGGACTTGGTGAAATAGAAGATTCATCTCCGCAATCTCAACTCTGAAGGTCAACAAGAACAAGAAGGCCAAATCCCAAATATGCCAATGCAGCTATAGTCGAAGAAATAAGCATCACATAACCTAAGACATTTGAGGAAGCCTCACAAAGTTTTGAGTTGATGACTGTGATGAAAGAAGAGATTGGAGCACTTGAGCAAAACCAGACTTGAGATCTGATGCCAAAACCAAGAGATGTGAAACCCATATCCTATAAACAATTTTATAAGATAAAGCATCGTCTTGATGGCTCAATCGAAAGATAGAAGGCACGATCGGTATCTCGTGGTTTTTCTAAAAAATATAGACTAGAATATGATGAAACATTTAGTCGGGTATCAAAAATTACAATCGTGTGAGTATTACTTGCACTTGCAGCCAACAAAGACTGAAATTTATGGCAAACAGATGTGAATAATGCTTTTCTTCATAGAGAGCTAGATCGGGAGATCTACATGATTCAACCAATGGGTTTTCAGAGTTAATATCATCCTAAATATGTGTGTAAGTTTCAAAAAGCACTCTATGGGTTGAAACAAGCACCCAGAGTGTGGTATGGTAAAATTGTTGAATTCCTAACACAAAGTGGTTATTCAGTAACACTAGGAGATTCCAGTTTGTTTGTGAAAGCCATTGGAGGAAAATTAGCAATCGTCCTAGTGTAAGTGGATGATTTAATCTTAACTGGTGATCATGAGGTATAAATATTCCAAACAAAGAAAAATTTATCATTACGCTTCCAAATGAAGGAACATGGTCAACTCAAATACTTTCTTGACCTAGAGATTGATCGTTCGCGAGAAGGAATATTTCTTTGTCAGCAAAAATATTCCAAAGATTTGTTGGAAAGGTTTGTAATGGTCGAATGCAAGCCAATTTCAACGCCAATGGAGCCAAATTCCAAAATATGTGCACATAAAGGGAAAGATTTGGATTAAAAGTTAGTGTATGATGCATATTTACTTAGTTTTATTTAGAATTTTTTTTAATTGTCATATAAATTTCAAATAAATTTTTAATGTTATATATAATAAAAGATAAGCTATATCTGAAACACTGAAATCAAATTCTTGGATTAAAAGTTATGACTAAAACATTAAGGCGGTCTATTAAGAATCGAAAATTAAAACCCTTAGATTTTGTTTTTATGATCAATATACAAGTCCCTCCACATGAAATCATTTACATATTGCTATGATCACAATCAAACCAGTCTTCTCAAACTTATTACTACATCATCATATTTATATCAAATTATATAAACTATAACTCACAATACCCTACAACATCAATTCAATTAGGGGTATTTGCGGCATAAATACCACATATTTTCAGTTTTATAGACTTATATACCACATCTTTTTTTTCGACGGATTAAATAACAAATGTTATGATTTGGGCAATTATGTCCCAACCACTCCGTTAAGTGTTGACTGAGATAATTTGAATGCCACGCGTCAGCATAATATTGGTCCAAGTCATATTTTATTAAAAAATATTAATTGATTTAAAATTATAACAAAAAACTATTTTAAAAAAAAATTAAAACTGATCCAACCCTCCCCCTCTCTCTCTGTAAGGGTATTTCATTGGGTCCCTCCTCCTGGCGTTCTCCCCGGGGAGAACAAATGGACACTCAGTCCAGTCATGAGAACCAAAAAAATTTGGTGCTAAGTTTTACCATGGAGAAGAGAAGCAAAAGAGACTATGGAAGAGAATTGGAAAATGAGGTAAAGACCACTGTCAATGCAACAGCCAAGGAGTGATAAAATGTTTTTATGGTGGACATGGCCAATGATTCCAATCTCAGTCAAAAACTCTTTCTCTTTTCTCTCATCTGAAGCTGTTTTCATGAGCTTTTTCACAGCTATTTCATCTCCATTTCTCAAAGCTCCTTTATATACCTCTGCGTAGCCTCCTTTTCCGACCAAATTATCTGATACCCACATCACAAAACACCATTATAATCCAAAAGAACAGAACAAAAATGGCAAAAAGAGAAGAACTATAAGAAGAAGAAGAAGAAGAAGAAGAAGAAGCTAACCTGAGCTAAAACCATCAGTGGCCTCGGAGATTTCTTCAAAAGAGAAGCATTTCCAAATGGGTATCTGAAAAGACTCGGTTCCTACAACTCCAACACAGTCTTCTTCACCATTGGGATTTGGAGCTTTCTTCTCTACAGCTGCTTCGTCAAAACTGCGTCGTTTAAGAGAGAAGAGCCTTTTAAGGTTGTTGGTCCTAATGTATTTCATGGCATACAATAAAGTTTGAACTTTGAGAGACTCCATTGCTTTCCTCCTTGAACTGCAAGGCCCCTTAACGCCTGGGGCAAGCAAGTCAAGAGCCTTGCTTCCATTAGCGCTGACCAAATCAACATCAGCCGAAGCATCAAGCAAGAGCTTCACAACCTCCAGCGAAGAGCTCGAGGCTCCGGACGATGAAGGTTGAAGATGATGAAGGAGAGAGTGAGAGAGAGAAAAATCAGTTTTGATTTTTTTTAAAATATTATTTTGTTATAATTTTAAATCAATTAATATTTTTTTAATAAAATATGACTTGGACCAACAGTATGTTGACCCGTGGCATTCGAATTATCTCAATCAACACTTAACGGAGTGGTAGTGACGGAATTGCCCAAATCATAACATTTGTTATTTAATCCGTCAAAAAAAAAAGATGTGGTATATAAGTCTATAAAACTGAAAACATGTGGTATTTATGCCGCAAATACCTCATTCAATTAATATCTAAATCTTTAAAAATAATCAACTCATTGATAAAAAATTATGACTAAAATATTGAGACGTATTTTTATTTCTTTATTGTTTTTAAATGTCAATTTGCTAATCATATTTTAGTATTATATGAAAAATAATAACTATTTTTGTTAATATAATTGTAAAGATCAAGAGCAATGAAAAATTCAATTACCCCATTATGTTAGAAAGCATAAATATTACCTTGAGACTTTTAGAACACAAACACTTTTACCTAAAATGTGAATTAAAAAATATATTATAAATTGAGATAGTTAGTTCACTGTACAATAGATAAATAAATATTTTTATATATATAAAATCGTAAATGTGAATATCCCAATCATATATTCAAATGGAATAATTTTATCATCCTTATTATTACTTTTTGTTTTAAATTCCAAAATCAAGTCAAATAAACATAATTTTGATAAGAAATTAAATCAAAATTTTATAATAAATGTGAAATTTCATTATTAACCAAACCTGTAACTTACGATGAGTTTTTGACCCCAAAATAATTTGAATCTGAAAAAAAAAAATGCTATTTTCACACAAAATGATAAATATTTCAATTATATTTCCAATAGTATCTAATTCATTGAAATTAAACTCATGTGTAACGACCCAAAATTACTAATAGAGCTTAAGGGCCTTGATTAGTATGCCGGGAGGGCATAATTGGAGGTTAAGAGAATTAATGGCAAGAAAATATGGATATGGTTACTGAATAAGCAAGCGGGCCCTATTGGGCTGGTAAGGGCGTAATTGTAATTTTAGCTCGTTAGGGCATAAATGTGAATGTGTGTGATAAATTGCTGAGACCACATTATTATGTGGATAGATAGATAAATATATATATATGTGTACATGTGTGTGCATTTGTAGCTATCGGCACAAGGCGATCCTAGGGAGCAAGTAGCAGGAAAGTCACAACGAGACTTAATAGTTGACTTTGGATAAGTCAGGGGTATTATAGGTATCGGGTAGTTATTTAGACTATCGGGTTATGAAAATAAATATATGGAGATATATTTGAGGTTAGGAAGTCTAGGCGGGAATATTGGGGAATTTTACCATTTTTCCCTCGGGGACGTTTCCGGCACCCCGAGGCTCGGGATTGACTTAACGGGATAAATGATAGACTTGGTTAAGACAGAAGCTAGTGGAAAGGAAGATTAGACCGACTCTCACTCTCTCTCCCTCTTCTCTCTCAAGGAAACTAGGAAAAAAACACAAGGAAAACAGAGGAAACTTGGAGGATTTAGGCTGGGATTTCAAAGGGTTTCAGTGGGGATTCAAAAGCTTAGCTCAAGGATTGTCCAAGGAACATTTAATCAAAGTCAAGGTGAGAATCAAACTGTGCTTTTGAGGTTAGAACCTCTGAGTTTTTCTGAGTAGTAAGATAATTATAATTTTGGTGTTTAAGGTTGAATTGAAGCTAGAAACTTAGGAACTAGCTGAGATTTTGCTTAGAGAAGGGGTTCAGCTGAAAAGGTAAACTTTAATTTATGATTTAGAAGCTTAAATTTGAGTTTTGTATGGTTGGTTTTGGTGTTTGATGTTCTTGAGTTTCAGAGATTGAAACATGGATTGCAATGGGTCTTAGATTGGGTTTCTGTTGAATTATGATGTTAAAGTTGTCTTAAAGGTGTTGGGAATGATTGATATTAAAATAGGGAGCTTTGGGATGATTTTGGGTAAGGTTTGGAGGTTGGAAATGGTGGAAATTCTGGGCTCGAAGGGAAGGGCCGCGGCTCTGTTCTAGAGCGCTGCGGCCCTAGGATGAAGATGAGCCAGGAGGGCTCGGCCAAGGGTGAGCGCCGCGGCGCCCAAGGCAAGGGTCGCGGCGCGTTTCTTCTTTCAGGGAGGGCCTTGGTTCTGTTTTAAGGGCAGGGCTGCAGCTAAGCTTTAGGGGCCGCAGCCCTTAGACGCATACTTGAACATTCAAGGTCTTAAAGTAGGGTGCTCGGGATCAATCTCACCACCGTGCTTGGTGGGATTCGAATTCCTGGAAGCTAGTTTTGTATACGAAAACCTATACTTGAATATTAATGGAATCCATTATCTTGGTTGTGACTAGGTGATAAGCTAGGGCTCGGGAAGTGGATCGTGCTCGGGGGTCGTCCTTTCTAATTAAAGCACTTGGAATCAAGGTAAGAAAACTACACCTATGTAGGTGGATAGGTTAGGATTAAGTGTTCCCTATATTTGTTTGTATTGCTATGAGAATATGTTGGGACTAAGAGTTCCCTATAACTATATGAATGTCATGAGGTGGTATTATGCCACTGGGACATGTGATAAGCGGCCTAAGGGTGCCGAAATCAACACTTGCGCACATGGCGCGGCTCGGACACTGGTATCTGAGGACAGCTTATTAATCACTGAGCTCGGTTAAGCTGGCCGGAGTCAGTGGGTATGTCACAGGGATTGGCCTAAGCGAGCCAAAGATAGTGAATTAAACAGAGGGTGCGGCCTGCGAGCGTTAACCCTAGCTATTGTTTGGTATAGGTTCTATTGTTGATTATGGTGTACGACTTGATGAGTATCTGGAGTTAAATTATTGGTTATTGGCCAGTGTGCTGCTTTGAATGTATTTTATGGTGTGCTGGTAATTGATTAATGCCTTATGATTATTTGGATTATGCTCAACAAACTGTTTAGCTGCTACTACTGTTATGTTATGATGTTATGTTTTCTTTCTGGGCCTCGGCTCAAGGGTGCTACGTGGTGCAGGTAATGCTAGTTGGCCATGGGTTGGAGAGCTCTGGGGGCGAGGTGTACATTGTCAGCTGCTCGGCCACTACGGTCGAGGGATTGTACAGGGACCGGAACCTAAACTGTGAATTTTGCCATTAGAGTGGCTCGGTTGTCTATTTGTTAACAAGAATTTTATATTTACGTTATTTAAACCTTGTTTTGGGATCTCATGTATCAAACATGTGTTTTGGTAAAACTTAATCGTTTATAACCAAATTTCTTTTTAACCTAACTTGCTTACATCATTAGTTACACATTTTGAATCAAATGACTTGACTAGCAAGTCTTGCACTATTCAAACACACAGTGTAACGGTCTTGGTTATCCAGGACGTTACATCATGGATCAAAAGTTATGACTAAAATATTGAGACATTTTTGTTTCTTTATTGTTTTTAAATGTCAAATTGGTAATGATATTTTAGTATTATATGAAAAATAATAATTGTTTTTGTTAAAATAATTATAAAGAATATATTTTTTGTTTTAGGTTTTTCTTGGAGGGTAATGCCACATCAACAATCCATGACACGTGCCCAGTACTCACCAGAATATCCAACTCCTCGAGAGGAGAGATCGGAGGCAAAGGTAGGTCGTTAACTACTCGAGATCCGAGAACACTTCTTCAGTAACCTGCCAGTGAAAACTTATCGAAGAGGTCCCCAGGGACGTAATCAGGAGCATATTCGCACACCAATTTCTCGAGAACTCAGGAAACCTCCCCAGGGGACACACTAGCGGATTTCCCAGAAGGTGGGACCCACGAGAGATATGCCTAGTAGTCTCCATGCCCACCTACCTCACCAAACCAATGATAGAACCTCCCTCTTGTCGACAAGTGTCATGCATCCCATGCACGACTTCCACTTAATCGAAGGATTATCACTAATCTCTCTACTTAATTATTTGTACTAATCCTTCATTGCAGCCTATAAATAAGGCATTGATGGGTCATTTGTAAGAGACTGAAACCTTATTTTAGATCCCCTATTGTTACCTTGGAGCAAGACTATCATCTGACCAAGTTGTAAACCCTAAAAGACTTAGAATTCTAGCAAGCCTTCAACAATACAAATCACTTGTGGGTTAGGCCTCATTAGCGGCCGAACCACGTAAAAATCCTCTTATTTTTCTTTACAATTTTCTACAAGCTTTTTCTTTATTTTGTAGTTGACAGAAATTAGAGCCAATATTTTTTATAACTATTTTTCAAATAAAACATATGTACATGCAGTATTAATTAAAATGAGATATTTCAAAAAAGAATAAACTAATAATATGTTTGATGCACATTTTTTTAATATAAAATTATATCTTTGGTAGCCAGGTTGTGATGTCGCTAGAGTACTAAATCTTTTAGAGGCTCATCATCAAGTCAATTTATTAACATGCTTTTTCTTTTGTGGAATTTACATGGTGTATGATTTTTTTTCATTCTTTTTATGGTATTTTTGCAATGTTATTTATTGTTTGTATGGCTTTTTTTTTTCTTCAAATATATGTCATTTAAATTACCATATAAACAGTTGAGTTTTTAATTAAGCTATAGTTTTTTTGTATATTTAAGTTGTATTATTTTTTAATGATATTTTAGAAATTGTGTTTTAATTCTTAACTTTTTAAAATTAAAAAAAGGTATGCCACGTAATTGTATATTTTTTTTTCCCAATTTTCAATTCACTTTACCATGTAGCCACGTTACTCCTATTTCACTGTTTTTTTTTTGAAAAACAAAAATGAAAAAAGAAAATAAAAACGGTTTATTTGTTTTGAGATCGTGAATGGAGGAGCATCCTAAGTGGGAAGGTAAGAATCATGAATGGAGAATTAGTGAAGGAGTTTCGAGAATGGGAAGGGAACGATGCAAAATGATTTTTAATGTTGTGTGAAAGTAAGTAAATGTTCATGTTTTTAATTTTGTAGTAAAATAACATAATCATTTATTTAATATCACATATTACCAAATACATCATTTAACAAATTATTATTTTATTATAAATATTTTAATATTATGGTATATGTGTATTAGTTTTGTTTAATTAGTTTTTATTTTAAAGTTATTTTGATTTTTTTTCGTTTTTTATGGGTTGTTGAATGATATACCATACCACAAAATATATATATTGAGTTGAAAAATAATATACCATCAAAACTTACAAAATTATTACTCAAAAACGTATATATTATGCTAACAAAGTTATATACTACCATTAAAATGTATATATCATGATACAAAATTATATACTACCATTATTTATAATATAATATAAATTAAATATTACAAAAGAAAAATTATATACTATATCACAAAAAAAACATATACACTAATTAGAAAATGATATACCAACAACCTATAAAAAACTTAAAAAATCAATATAACTTTAAAATAAAAACTAATTAAACAAAACTAATATACATATATCACTATATTAAAGTCATACAATCCTAAATAAATAAATAAATTATAAAAAATGGCAATTTAGGTAATCAACAATGTAAAATGGTCATTTATCTACAATTTTAAAAATGAGGACATTAGCTTATTGATGGCTTTATTTTGGGCTATTTCCTATTATTTCTCTATTGGGGTTTCGCTAATTTTGCCTCAAAATTTCAAAATTAAATTTGGAATGTTTGTTAAAGAACGGGTAGGTAACCATTTGGTACCCTGTGATTTTGCAAAGTATCATTTTGGTACCATCTGTTTTCAATAATGCTCATATGATACTCTGTATTTTAAAATCGTACATATTTGGTACCCTAAACTTAAATTTAATTAATAAAATTTTACCAATTTAATCAAACTGTTGTCAATTATGTAAGTTCCAAATTTAAATTTAATTACATATAACTGATGACAGTTTGATCATATTGACAAAATTTTATCTATCAAAATCTGAGTCTATGGTATCAAATATATATAATTTTAAAATATAACATATGAGCATTATTGAAAACAGAGAGTACCAGAATAATACTTTGCAAAATCATAGGTACCAAATGAGTAAATTCCCGTTAAAGAACCTTAAAATACCTTATTCCTTAATTGTTTTCATTTCTAAAAGTTTCCTACATGTTAATGCCATATTATTATACATTAAACATTAAAATAACATTTTTTTTAGTTCAGTAATGAACTTATTTGATCCCGTCTTTTTTTCAATTTCATGGCCTCATCGACTAGTCACGGCCTCATTGAAACAAATTTTAAGTTTTCAAACACAAATAGCATATTCCAGACTATAGAGAACTAAATAATAATAGTAGGCAACAAATTTGATCACTCTAATTAATACCGTATGAACAAATAGATTAACATTAGGCAATAATTTTCAATGTAATGGGCAAACTATGGAAATGAATAGTCAAGATGATCATGTTCATGATCATACAATGTACAAAAATAAATAATTAGAGCAGGTAGCAAAATGATGTGCATACCTCTTGAGACAGAAGTAGGAAGGTCATAAATGGTTTAAAATCCTTTAGGTCCGGTTTCGCTGAGAAGCTCAGGGTTTTCAGCCAAAGAGAGGCAATACTTAGCAATTTCTCTAAACTTAGGAACACTCCTAAGATCGACCTTCGTACCGTCTTTGAGAGTAATGATAATATCACCCCATTCACCGATGAATCGAGGCACCACCTGCACGTCCTTTATCACCTTGTACGAAAAATCGCTCCTATCCTGACCCGTCAGTCCCGATATGACAGTCACCCTCAGGTTAGTGAACCTGTATCTCAGAAAGAAGGCCCTTGAAACCGCCGCTAATGTTAGAGGCAGCCAAACAAGAGTGAAGCCCAGAAGAAGGTTCGACACCAGGTCACCGTAGTGGGCCCCACCGTCGAAGAAGATGGTTTCTTCGGTGGGTTTTTTGGAGGTGGCACCAGCGGCGGTGACGGAGGGCTTGTTCGTTGGAGAGGACACGTGGAGCTTGGTGAGTGGTTTGTTGAAGTTGTAAGAAGATTTAGAGGGGAAGTTAGGGAACGAAAGAGACCTGCTGGAGGAGGAGTGAGGGAAGGATTGGTTAGTTGCAGTGGCAGTGGGAGCGGCGGAGGTAGTCGCCGGGGATGAGAGGATGGGCGTTGAGGCGGCCATTTTGGGGTCTTATCCACTTATGACTTATCTCTTAGAAAACGGAGTTGGGTTGGGATTGGGAGACTTGGTTGTTTTCTCATAAACACTATTTGAAAAGTAGGGCCCATGGTACGTAAGTGTGTAACTTAGGTTGTTGTTGTGTTTATTGGATGTGGTTATGCTACATGGCCATGTAGATATGAGAGAGATCACTCGCTAAGGTTAATTTCACAAGTACTTAGGTTTTCATAATTATTGATAGTTTTATAACATATCTAAAATTTGAGAAGAATATATATTTGACAATTAAGATAACTAGTACAATTTAGTATATGAACTATCGAAATTCAATATTAAAGAGTAGAACTGAGCATCAGTCGGTTTGGACGTTTTTTTACTATTCTAAAATCTAGATTTCAGTTTTCGGATATTAAAGAGTAAGACTGAGCATCGGTCGGTTTGGATACTTTTTTACTATTCTAAAATCTAGATTTCAGTTTTCGGTTCGGATTGGTGCAATCCAAAAACCAACCAACCTACTTACAACATCAAAAAAAATCGACCGATTTAGACTGCGGTTTGGTTGGTTAAAATTGCCCAAAGCGAACTTGATTTTTTTTTTAAATATTTTTTTTATGAAATTTAAGTTAAAAAAGTGTAGACTATTGGAATCCATTTTGAGCTTTTCTTTAATATGAAAATGATTCATTTAATTTGTTAACTTGAAGATTTTAACTTTAAGATTGGAAAACCTAAACACATGGTTACAATGTTACATCCATAAATTTGGAACCTAAGCATATTCGGTCAGTTTTAGTTTGTACGGTCGGTTTGCGACCAACTTATAAACTAACCGACCTAATGTCAATTTTTGCCAAGGCGGTTTCAGTGACTTTTGGTTCCGTCGGTTTTGATTTTTTCGGTCTTCGGGCAGTCGATTTGAGCGGTTTATTCGGTATTTTGGATTTTTTGCACAACCCTATTAAAAAGTAAGTATCTCTAAAAAAATATTAAAAAGTAAGCATCTCTCAAAATTTAACAATTAATTACAATTTAAATAAATAAACATTTAACTTTTTTTTGAAAGGTAAGAAAATTTCCATTAATAGAAAAATCGAACATAGTCCATTACATGAAGATAACGCTCATAGAGCATGATCAATAATAATAGGCTTACCAAGTCGTTTGCAATAAAAATTAAGAAAACCCTAATAGCTACCCCAAGTAAAAACCCAATAAGCCGCCAACTATCGAGCATCAAAAGAGTGTGAGGTAAACTAGGTTTCCAAACCAAATGAGCATCTGATAGATTTATCGCACTAATGACAATTAGCCAAAAGTCTTCCAATAAAATTTGAGAAAAAACAAATCCATTATTCAAACAAAAAATAAGGGCAATATAGTAACGCCCAACTATGCTCATGAAACATGGCTCAAGAGAATGAAAATTCACGAAGCACAGGGTCAAAGATAGAGATCGAGGAATTCCCCAAATTTGAAGGAAAGCATGATCGAGATCCCTGCAAAAGCAAATTTAGCAATTAGATAAACACCAACCACCCAATAGGACTCAAAGTTATCCCCATTCGCCATACAAACTAAACCCCCCACTAATCTAGCAGGGCATTGGATAAACTACACCTTTATTCTGGAAATAAAAAAAAGACAATAAAATAAAAGAAAACTGAGACATTAGAACACAAACAGAGAGAACTCCAAATGCAATCCAACACCAACCCAACCTTGAAGTCCCTTGCTCTTCCGGTGCCAACCACTATCATCAAAAAGTTATCTCTTGTGAGCCACTGACGCACCACCATCCTCACCAATGCAGGCCAGACCAGGCGCCCATACCTCTCAGACGAGAAAACTGCAGCCCAGCCAAGTCGAACCAATTAGAGGAGAGGCCCACACACAGGCTAGAGAAAGAGACCCCCATGATCCAAACAACACGAGAGCCACGGGGCAGGAGAAGAGAGAAAAACCCAAGGTAGAGGGGAACGATGTTGACCATTGGAGCATCTGATATGCACATAGCAATGCCTCCTGACCAAGGCCACACCCAAACCCTAAAAAGGTTAAGTGAGCCCTAGCCTAAGGCAATGAAGAAAGTGGGCGGCGGTCCAATAAGAGGATTAGAGAAAACTAGGGGTTTCTCATAATATTATCCACCATTAAAAACATTTAACTACTCATTAAGCATGTCACTAGGTTAATGTTGGGTAACTTATACAGGATCTTAATTTATTTTCATGTAGATCTAATATTAAACAAATTAATATGAGATAACCTAGAACATGTTTCTAAAATAGAATTCAAAGAGAAAAAAAATAAGAATACTTACAGTATACGCAGCAGAATGAAAGAGTCATTCCTTCAGTTTCTCTAACTATTGTATCATTTCTGTCGCAGAGTATTATCGAGAAACTGAACTATTCTTCTAATTTCTTCACAGTCTTCCAATGTATCCTTAGAATCACCTAGACTAGTGTGGGCAATTCTTAACACATGAGATAGATACAGAGAGAAGAAGATAAAATAACTAAGAGGCTTAGAAAATGACTTGTGTTTAGAGAGATTCTAAAACCTATCAGAAAATCTGACTTGTGACTTGTCAAACTTGTTGTTTTGACTTCTCTCTAAGCACTCATTTTATAGACTCAATTAGGCCATTTAATTTAATTAAAAAATCAATAAAATAATAGTAAATTTGAAGTCCTAGGTCAAAATTATCATAGGTTTTAGGCCCATGAAAATTCTCATTTGATTATAAGCCCATTGGACTTAAAATCAAGGCCTGTATTATTTAATAAATCTGCCATAATTTCTCTTTTCTTCTCAAAATTACACAACTCTGTGAAACTATCCAAAATTGACCTGGTCAACTTTGATAATTCTAATTGATGATTAAATCAATTAATTGAGACTATCTAGATGATTTTATCCAAGGTACAATGGGGACCATGGGCCTATGAATTCAAGCTCCAATAAGTTATCATAAATCTAACAAATAAATTTACTAACTTATTAATTCCTCGTGACTCCACTATAGACTTGGAATTGCACTCTTGAATTCATAGAACGCTCTATAACAAATATAGATACGCTATTAATTATCCATTGTTACAACCATAATTGTCACTCAATCCTCTATAGACAGTCTACAATGAGATAGGAAACCATCATTTTCACTTCTTCATTAGAAGCTATAGATGTTCATATCTATGATTAACACTCCCACTCAATTATACTACCGAGTTCCCAAGATGTAAGTATGGGCTAGTCCGTAGGGTAAGCTGGTAACGAACAAGTCAAAGAACTCAAATAATACAATCAGTTAGAATACTAACCACTCAGAATTGAGATTGAATTGACCTATGGTCAACTATATGATATGACTAGAATAGATAATAACGGTATGTTTACTTATCTTATCAACTGTCAATATCGGTCCTGTCCGATGTAACAAATACATCCGATCTTATCTACTTTGCTAATGTTCTGGAAAGAACATAATACTGTAATGTGTAAGTAGATCATATCGTAGATTGGCAAGTCAGTGTAAATCCGGTGCACTGACTAATCTTAGGACTAACTTATTTTGAACATATAATCATATTTATATTCCACTGTGATTACGTCACTATAAATAAGATTAACTATATGCTCAGGATTTAATAGGAGTTTATATTAAACAAATAATCATGAAAATAAAACATGTGAGCAAAGTGATTGACCAAGTCAAAAAATGATTTTTATTCTTTTATTGATAATAAAATGAGATTACAAAGAATTTGGGTTTTAATTAGGGCATAAAACCCCAACAGTTGTAGCTTAAGTAAGTAAGAATAAAAGAGGCTACCTAGGTAACCTCCTAGTTAGATGTAACCCTTTTATTTACAAGGTTGGCTGTAAACCACATGCTATGAATGAAACTGTTTGCAACTTCATGTGTTATTTTTCTTCGCTACGCGAGCATCAGCCAAAGTGCCTGCCGAAATAAATTTCACCAAACACTTGGGGGGTAGGACAGGAGGCAAAAACATACAGCTAGCAAGGGGAACCTAAAAAGGGCTCCTAAAAAGGACCCTTTAATGGAGGATCCTAAAAAGGACCCCTTGCCCTCCTAAAAAGGACCCTCTATCAGGAGGATGGTAGAAAGGACCCTTTAACGGAGGATCCTAAAAAGGACCCCTTGCCCTCCTAAAAAGGACCCTCTACCAGGAGGATCCTATTAAGGACCCTCTAACAGGAGATCTTAAAAAGGGCCCTTTATCAGGAGGACCCTAAAAACGACCCCCTATCAGGAGGATCCTAAAAAGGACCCCCTGCATTAGAGCTTTAAGAAAAATTCTTTGAAAGAGGAATATAATTCATGGCGAACCCTAGTAAACAGGGAGAGGACCTTGCAAGGCATATCTTGGGGTTCACAAGGATTAGCTACCCTTGTGAACATCAAGGAGGCCAAAGGGACTTATAAAAAAAAAAGTGGTAACGACAGTAATAAGTCTAGAGCAGCCACCAAGCCGCCTAGCCAAAAAAGGTCCTAAAAGAGACCCTTGCAGAAATAGTACTATGAATAATGACGAGAAGGACGCTTCTCGCGAAAAAATAATAAGCGCGCGCAAGAATATATAAAAGGATAGCTAGGACCCAAGGGGTCAAAATATCCTTATAAAAGTAATCAAGAGGCACCAAAAGAGGTCCCAGTGAACCCTTTCACATGGGCTCCAAAGGACCTCCAGCCTGGTAAATAAAAAAGGGGAACCAACCAAAGCCCATCATACAGGCTCAAAAGGACCTCAATTGCAGTAGAATAAGAGATAAATAGCAACACATGTATATGTACATTGAAAAAGAAAGTTTTGAAGAGAGTACAAGATTTACAAAAGAAAAATAGTAAGAACGATAATATTACAATGGCTCAAACGAGCATACATCTACAACGGGCTGGTAGTGGTAATGAAATAGCAACCTCAGGGCCTCCTGCCCCGGGCGCTCCACCCAGCCGCCCGAGTCACGGCATACTCGCCAAAGGAGGAGAAGTCAAGATTGGGGTCTTGCCTCCATACGCCATAGAGGGCGCGCTTTATAGACCTATGCTCAGTAGTCGCCCTTTCCGCTTCTAAAGAGGCAACCCTCTCCTGCGACGCAGCAACCTCAGCTCTAGCAGCTTCAAGATCGATCTCTAGGGAAGAGACCCTCGCCTGCGCAGTAGCCGCGGTAGCCTGGGCACCCTGGAGCTCGTTCTCTAGTTTGGTAACCGTGTCCTGCAGCTTCGAGGCCTTGGCAATAGCTTTCTTCCTCTTTTTTAACGAGTTGGAAAGTTTGGTTCGAACCCTTGTCAATTTATCCTTGGTTTCATTAAGCTCTCTCTCGAGCTCCTGAGCCCATGCTGCGAGACGGTCCCTCTCGGTGCACGACGCGGAGAGATTGCTAGTCGAGTCGACAAACCGTAGAGCCACAGTATAGGCCTGCACAAGAAAGTTAACAACAGCAACAATAAGTAACAAAAACAAAAAATATATGCACGTACATCTATACATAATAGGGCCGACGCAAGGTGCATGAACTCACCCAAGTCATGGTGCGCCTTAGGTTTTCCCCAAGGTCCGACAGAGCAACATTCCCAAGACCGTTTCAGTCAGATACGGGGAGGCCCAAGGCAAGTTGGATGTATCGCTGCCCGTAAGACATCGCCATCTGAGTCACCCAGGGCTCCCCATCCACACCAGGGGCACCTAGCTGGGTGAGGACGGACGACCCGCTCGCTGAAATGGGAGGGGCCGCGGTGAAAGTGGAAAAGTGAGGCCCCGGTAGATCAGAGGGAGGCTCTGGAAGATCGGCGAAATAAGTCCCTGATGGTCCAGGGTCGAGAGGAGCATGAGTGAAGGCGTCATAGCCCTCAGGGTCAGGACAAACAAAACACCCCAGAACAGCCTGCTGGTCTTGAAAATGAGGGGCTATGTCCGGACTATAAGAGGCACATGGAGGGCATCCCCCAGGAGATGGAGGCAGCTGGTGAGGTCCCCCGCGGTCAAGGGGGGCTTCCTCTGGCTCTTCCTCAGCCTCATCGTCATCTGGGCAAGGCTCGGCCAATACCCCCTTCATCTTCTTAGACCCAGAGATGGTCCACAGCAACTTGGGGTTCGAGACAGGGGACAATTTATGGCGGTTTAGATTATTCACGGTGAATAGGCACACCGCCTTTTTCGTAGCGGGGTCAGCGCTGAGGAACTTTCTCATGTCTCTCGCTTCTGACCCAACAATTGTGGGTTCGGCGAATTGCTCTGCATAATACATGCCATGGTCGATATGAACGTAAGTCATGAAACAATAAGTTGTAAGAAAAGTAAAAGAGAGAAAGTGATGCTCAGGGTACTTACTGGGGGTGGCCCGGAAGTCCTCGGGGACAGAGATAGGGCCTTCCACGAAGAAAAAGTCTTGCTTCCAGGACCCCGGATAGGACACCGAGCCCTCTATCAAAGAGGCCTCGTTGTTAGCTTTTTGTAAATAGTAAAAGCTCTTTGACTTGGGAAGGGGCATGAGGTTGTAGAGGAAATGCACTTCTGTCGCCGTAGGAGCACGTTTCAACAGCTTTGTAAATGCAACGAAGAGGCAACTTAAAGTCAGCCAGGCATTGGGTGCCAGCTGAAGCGGGGCAAGGTCGAAGTAGTTGAGGACTGCAACAAAGAACGGGTGTAACGGGATGGTACCACCCGCCTTCAGGATGTGCTCGCTGAGGGCCACGAAACCGGGCCTAGGACAGTCAGCCCGGCATGTCTCCTGAGGAACATATAATGTGTACTCTGGAGGGATGCGATAGTGATCCACAATGTCCCTTAGTTTGTTTTTGGACACGCGCGACACCAGTTCGGATGCCAGTAAAGGAGCATCGTCCGGTTCGTTGGAAGCCACTTGTCGTCGTGCCCTCGGCATATCTGCAAAACCAAAAGAAAAAGGTGAGAAAGAGACGGAACACTTGACCCTCCATTTTTTCCTCCTATCAAGAGTCTTCCATCGGGGGAGCGACTGCGGAAGCGCTAAGCTAGGGAAAATCGAGACTAAGGGCTGAGGAGAAGTGGTAGTGGCCCCATGACAGTCATAAGGCGAGGATGGGTTGGAGGGCTCAAGCAGAAGGTGTCCCTCCATAAACTCCAACTCTCTCTGCAACTCTAAAAGGATCACCCTAAGGCTCGCTACATGGTCACTAAGGTCTGGGGGGAAAGGTGCTCCGTCTCCTCTCAACACCGAGTCAATTTCGCTCTCCACCACCCAAATTTTACGCCTAAGTTCAGCTAGGTGCTCAAGATGGCGGATACGGGTCTGCCTTAAGGAATAATAGTATTGGTAAGGATTTTCCTCATGGGACTCTGAGTCTGAGGATAGGTCAACAAATTCAACCCCCGGAGGTACGTCGAACGGACTGTCACTGGCCATGAGACCTCGTCCCGAAAGCAAAAAAGGGCTCACGTATGAATGAGGGGATGGCTACAAAACACAAAGGAATGGGCTTAAAACCTCTAGAGGCATGCTCCCTAGATGATTCACTACGGGGTATAAAAAAGAGGGGCATGCAAATGGGCAAACTCAATACAAGCTCAGGCCAAGGTACCCCATCCCGAATAATGCTAATTTGGACCCAATGAACGTGAGGAAAAAAGAAAATATACCTCAAGTAGGTGAAATGGAGCGCTGTCGGGGTCAAAAGGATGTTGAGGGCCAAAAGCACCAAATGGTCGAACATATGCGTCTGCAAAAATAGACCAAAAGGATGTGTTAGCCTTCAAATAGACATACCAAAAAATTAGCTCAGATAAAAAAAAATGATGGAATGAAAAAATAAAATGAAGGAAACTATGGCAAAAATGAGGATGTGGGGGATTGAACCTCTTACCTCTTGAAAGAGGAAGGATTCTCAAAACCACTAAGCCAATGAAGTAAGGTGGAAAAAATAAGCCTTGCGTGAGGGCCTATTTATAAGAATAAAGGAGAATAGTCTACAAAAGCACCTAAAGGTCCTCTCCTAGACTGGGGGGCAAGTGTGGATGCTCAAAATCCACCAAGGGAAAATATGGGGGTCTATCCTCATATAGCCTTAGGTGATCCGAGCCACCCGATCCTCATATAGTCTCGGCCATGCGAGGCCCTCGCCCGTGCCCAAGCGCGAGGCCGTTGTCACCCACTCAGCGTCTCGCGGGGCGCCCATATGGCCCGCGAGGTCGTGTCCACGCATCAGCCACCCGAGGCCATGCGAGGCCCTCGCCCATGCCCAGCCGCGAGGCTGTGTCCACGCGTCAATCACCCGGGGCCACGTGATGCCATGCGAGGCCCTCGTCCGTGCCTAGCCGCGAGGCCGTGTCCGCGCGTCCGTCACCCGAGGCCACGCGAGGCCATACGAGGCCCTCGCCCATGCCCAGCCGCAAGGCCGTGTCCGCGCATCCGTCACGTGAAGTCACGCGAGGCCATGCGAGGCCCTCGCCCGTGCCCAGCCGCGAGGCCATGTCTGCGTGTCAGTCACCCGAGGCCACGCGAGGCCCTCGTCCGTGCCTAGCCGCGAGGCCGTGTCCGCGCGCCAGTCACCCGAGGCCACGCAAGGCCATGCGAGGCCCTCGCCTGTGCCCAGGCGCGAGGCCCCGCCTTGCTCTCAGCTCGCTTGCGCGAGGCCGTGCCATCCTCTCGGCATCTCGTGAGGGCCTCTCCCAAAGAGCTAAGCGTATATGGCGACCTCGCCCCAATGAGTCTCGTCCCAAGGCCCCGCGTCCATGATGCCAGTGTTCGAGGTGGCCCACAAGAGACAAAAAGAATACGAACAAGGTACCTCTAAAGGGGTACGTACATGCCTGCAAGGATCATGGGACAGGCCTGACACCTACACCCGACAAATAGTGGCGGTTGGGAATAGTACGAGGAGTGGCTACACCACCACCAAGTCTCTGACATCCATACAAGGCGAGTGGTGGTGTCATGACCGGGTACAAAAGCTGAGGTGCTCCCATGAACTCTGACTGTGTACCAGAGCCGACACCACTACATCTGATACCATTCTCCTGATAGCGTACTTGTGTACAAATTGGTCCCATGGACCACAATGTATCATGAGCCATTAGAGCCCCCTATAAAAGGAACCCCTCTTCAACATTGAGGGGGGTTGGAAAATTTACTGTAGCAAGTGCATCTTAGTGAATGAAAATTGATTTCACTATTGTTCTGTTACAATTGTTCTTAGAGTTGATACTTAGATTCTGAGAGTTTTTCTTTGCATAATCTTAGCTCTGTGATTTTTCCGACTTAGCTTAGTTGACGAGTTCTCACAGTCAACACTTGGTATAGCATAATGTTGTCAGGGTTCATCTGTCACCAGTTACATAAAACATAAAAGATTATCTAAGATTTTCATAAAATATTGAGTATTAGAGCTTCTAGTTTTGGTTAGTCATTACATTTTTTTGGTATTTTGATATATGTAATCGGTTACAAATTTTTTTACGTTTTAGCCTAAATTTATATAGTTTTTTTTGTTATTGGTTTTAGCATTTTTTATGAAGAAAAAACAAACCAGATTTATTTTATTTTTCATGTTTCTTTGGTGCAATTATTACCTCAAATTTTAGCATCAAGCAGTATTGGTTCTCATTTTAGTTTCGGCTATTGTTCAAACTTCTATGAAGGTTCCGTGGGCTTCATTTCCATTTTCCCATACTAGTTACAAAAGAATAAATAAACCATAACAAAACCAAGTTATAAAACTGTAACAAGTTTCAAGTTTTTATCATTCGTTGCTGCAAAAAGTTTTTAAGCATGGATTGCAATGCTTTTGTATGATGTTTGTTAAAATCATCTTTATGCATTAAACTCACATTCAAACTAAAATTTGCAGAAATAATGTAACCAGTTACACTATCTAGTACCTAATTTTTTTAGAAACTCATATTTGCATATTTAAATTTGGAGATTTTAAAATTGCTGAATTAATTTGTGTTTAATCTGTTGTTGAGTGTCGTTTCTTTTTGTTTGCATTTTTTTGATGATTGACCTTTAATTTTGGAGAGAATTGGCTGTTTGCAGGTCTAAATGTTTCCATTGTTGACCACATAGCTCACTCCATCTTGATAATATACGTAGGAAAAATATACCGAATCTTGCTTATCATCATCTGATTTCTCATTTAATAAAAACATAAATAGAAATCCTAGAACAAGTATCTATTGAAATAAATAATAAAACAGAGACAAAATAAATTATTTAGTTATCTGCAGCGGAATTAATGAAAGACTCAACCCTTTCAGTTTTCTATCATTTTGTCATTTTCTAACTACTAGGAATTGCCAAGAACTGAAGCACTTTACAAAATGCAACCATAATCTTCCTCGCCAATCTTTAATCAAGCCTAATGTTGACTGCTTTTTTCGCTATCAACTTAATTTGAAAGATTAAAGGAAATATTAGGAAAGAACAGAAGGAATTTATGTGGTTCAGGCTATAAAAGAGCCCTTGTCCACGAGTCTATATTATTTAGTGAGCATGAAGCTCGTTATAGCAAGTTTCAAAGGTGGTTCTCAGGTAGCGTGTATATTGCACTGAGTTATAGAGTTTCTCTCTCTAAAAATCTGAACCATTTACAAGGAGAAACCCTATCCCTATTTATAGGGGCTGGTGTCATTAATGTTAATCATTTATCATTAATACAAAATTCCCCCATTCTTGGGGGTTAATGCTGAATTAATACAAAAAGGACTGCACTAAATTCCCCATACGCCTTCGAGTTTCCACAACTCGGGCTTTTAGGAGGTCTTGTATTGTAGGGTTATGCCTTAGTGCTCGACGCTTAAGACATTTAATGTTGCCTTCTAGGCTCAATTTCCTTGAAAGAAACTTTAATGTCATCCCATATCCCTGAGTCCTGATAACTCGGAACTTTAGGAGGTCAACCACACTAAGCTATCTGCCCCTGGGTACGTGGTCACCTGTGGGCTAGCTTGGGATTTTTGGTTTGCCCCCCCCCCCCCCCCCCCGAGTATACAACTCTGGACCTAATCATGTGGAAGTTGTGAACTCATCTTCCTAGGCCCAGGAGGTTGAGTTCCCCGCCCTTTAACTAGGTATTTCGCGACATTCAAGCTTTATCACTCGAGGTCTAGCTCCAAGTTCCAACAACTCGGGACTCCGTTCGCATCTCAAGATCTTAGGACTGAGTTACTGCCCTTTGGGACGGTGTCCTTGGGAGGTAACATCAGTTCGTACTCACACTACTTGGGCTTTATTTACTCTTAGGGTCGATTCTTGACTCCGAGTGCAAGTGACTTGGGCCCCAACTTGCATGTCGAGATCGAGGGACTTGGTTCTAACTTCCCGAGCATGGAATCCACGAAGGGTAACCCCAAGTTCATTCTCACACTACTTTGGGGCAACTAGTGTCATGGTCCCGTAGAGTATTCTACTTAAGTCTTAGGCGATTTAAGCTCGTGCCCGAGTATTGACGACTCGGGCTTCTGTTCACATCTCAAGGATTGTAATTTTTGTATTACTCCTCGGGCATGCGCCGTCCTTGGGAGAATATGCTAAATCTAATATCGCGCTACTTGGATCTTTTGATCGAGGCATACTGGGGACTTGGTCAGGTTTCCTCAGGTGCAATCTCCACGGAAGGTGCCCCAAGTCCATGCCCCGGGACCGAGTACAAAGTACTCAGTCTTCCGTTCGCATCACGAGATTAAGGGACTTCGTTAGAGCTCCTTTGGCGCAATGTCCACGGGAGGTGACGAAGGTCTGTTCTTACGCTACTTAGATTCTTAGTTTAGTCTCTAGATGGTAATCCTACTCTGCTTTGAACAAGCTCGAGATTAAGGGATTTGGTTAGAGCTCCTTAAGCGCAATGTCCATGGGAGGTGACACAGGTCCATTCTCGCACTACTAAGATTCTTAGTTTAGTCTCTAGATGCTAAGCATACTCTGCTTTGAACAAGCTTAGTTTCTTAGGTCACGGACTTAAGACTAGTTTTCTAGGTTTTTCTATTCTCGGGGTAGTGACACTATGCTTACTCCGCTTTTGACAAGCTTAGTTTCCTAGGTCGTTTCCTGTGAGGCAAGATGCTTTGCAAGGCTACCCTAACTCCATGACCCCCAAGTGATCGGAGACTAGTCTGCGTTCACTTGTCCAGGCCAGCAAGTGGGTGCTCTACGCATAGTACATACAGAATAAAGGAAACTAAAAAATATAAGAAGAAACATAAACAAATTTCTTCTTTACTGTGTCTTATCTACACTATTTCATTAAATGTGCCCGAAAGCTACAAGGGAGAATACAAAATTTAATAAAGTTCACTGCTCATATCACTTGTAATACCGGCGAAGATGCTCGACATTCCAGAGATGGGGTATCAATTCCCCATTCAGTCGGGCTAATTTGTATGTCCCTGGTCATACAATGCTCTGGACTTGGTATGGGCCCTCCCAGTTAGGTCCCAACACTCCCGCATCGGGGTCTCGGGTGGTTAAGAAGGCTCTTCGCAACACTAGATCTCTGACCCCAAACTTTCTATCCTTCACTTTAGAGTTGAAATACCTAGCCACTTTCTGCTGGTAAGACGCTACTCAAAGCAGAGAAGCTTCACGAAGCTCCTCCACGAGGTCTAGGGAATCTCGGAGTAAAGTGTGGTTTGTGGTCAGGGCATACGTGTCCCATCGGTGCGTGGAGATTTCTGCCTCAACTAGGAGCATGGCCTCATACCCATAGACCATTGAGAATGGTGAGTGGCCAGTGGAGGTCCTAGCGGTGGTGCGATAACTCCACAATGCCCTAGGCAGCTCCTCGGGCCAAGCGCCTTTCTCCTGTTCAAGCCTTTTCTTCAAGGTGGCTTCGAGCATCTTGTTGACTGCTTCCACCTGCCTATTTTCCCGCGGGTGGGCGAATGAGGAAAAGATTTTCATAACCTTGTGCCACTGACTAAAGTCCATGAACACCTCGTAATCAAATTGCAAACCGTTTTCGGAGACTATCTTCCTAAGGAACCCGTAGTAGCAAACTACGTTCATGATGACGAAATCTAGAGCCTTCTTCGACGTGATAGTAATGAGTGGCTCGACCTAGACCCACTTCTTGAAGTAGTCAACCACCACTATCGCATACTTCACTCCTCCTTTTCTCGTGGGCAATGACCCGATAAGGTCAATGCCCCAGACCGCAAAGGGCCAAGGACTTGTCAACTGAGTGAACTCGTTCAGAGGAGCTCAATGCATGTTGGCACTTATCACACTTCTTGACATAGTCTATCACATCTTCGTTCATCATGGGCCAAAAGTATCCTTGTCTCAAGATCTTCATGGCGAGGCTCTGCCCCCAGCGTGGTCCTCGCAAAAAACCTCATGCACTTCTCGAAGTATCATACTGGCTTCTTACTAGGACATGCATCGCAGCAGGGGAAATGAATATCCCTACCTGTACAACTTCCCATCCATGATAATATACCGAGGAACCTGGTATAGTAGCTCCCGAGCTACTTTATTTTCCTGAGGAAACTCCCTTGAGGCGAGATATTTCACTATGGGCTCCATCCAACCTTCCTGGGTCTGCATTGCTTCCACCTCTTTGGGAGCTGAGATTCTTTGAGAAGATAAGTAGTCGATGGGGACTACATTGATCAGTTCAGTGTCCTTGGTGGTTGCAAGCTTGGCTAGGGCGTTAGTGTTCAAGTTCTGTTCCCGCAACACTTGTCAAATTGTGAATTTTTTGAAGCCATGCAACATCTCTTGGGTCTTCGCTAGGTAAACGGCCTTTTCCGTTCCTCAAGCCTGGTACTCCCAGAGGACCTGATTAACTACCAGTTGTAAGTCATTGAAAATCTTGAGGCCCTTGGCCTTTGAGCATATTAGTGGAGGTGTCCCAACTTGATGAGGTTCTCAATCTCATCTTTGAGCTGGCTGCAGTCATTTGTGTGATGCCCTATATCATTATGAGAAACAAAACTTGCTGGGATCTCGCCTCTCCGGTCCCACTGAATGGGTTGCAACTTTCGGTAATGGACATGCTGCTTCGTGGCCACAAAGATATTCTCCTAAGAGTCCACTAAGTCAGGGGCAGTTCCCTGTTCAGCCTACGCTATCCCATTTCCTTTGGGCTTTCTGCCCTTCCCCTTGCCCCCACATCTATTGTTGTTGAGGGTTAGACTAGGTGCAGTGGACTGGGATGGAGCAGCAACTCCAACACTGTATGTAGGCTGATAAGCACTGTATCTAATGGGCGCTGCTCCATATCCCGTCAGAGCCGCACTGAATCCAGCAGTCGACACGACATTAAAGCCAGTTGACGGGGTGTTCAGACTAGGCTAGGCTCCCCCCATACTCGGTTGGACAAGAGGGTAGGGTGGATACTGGGTCCTGAAAGCCACGTGGCCAGGCATTGTCAGAGTGGGAAAGGCAACGGGTCCCCCAAATGCTCCAATATTGGCGTCTTCGCAGCTGATATATTTTTGTGCTTGACGGATGAAGTTGTCGAGCTATCGACACCCTCTCCGCTGGAGGTCATCCCACAATGGGAACCCCGCATGGATGCCGGCCTGTAAGGCCAATAGTTGTTGGCCGTCATCATCCCTCTCAGTCCTTGCAGCTTCCTCCTTGAAGGGTCCTTCTTTATGGTTGCCAAAGCATTGACCTCAAAGCTACTATGAATTGTCTCGGGAATGATGATGACATTTGGTGCCACGAATGAATGGATCCTGACCTGTGTTTCTTGAACCATTCGTCTGCTGGTCTTGTCAAAGTTATCGGGAACACATGACACTTGGCGTTTTCGGAGACGCGATGCACCGACATCAACCTATTAAACTTTGAGAGATGGTCGGTGGGATCTGTGTTTCCATCATAAGACATAATGGCAGGCATCTTGCAGTCCTGTGGCAAAGGGGCTTCCACTATGTGAGGAGCGCATGGCTCCATATCTTCATCCTTCGAGTCGAAGTCATGGCCCTATCGTCGGACCCTTCTGAGAATGATCCTCTTCAAGCTCTCTAACTCTATGCGGAGCAGGTCATGGTTTTGGTTGGCACTTTGTGTTGGGTAATTTCTCCTTCGGGCGTTGAGATTGTCTCTAAGATCCGATTGACCTTTCTTCGCGGGTTCACGCCTGTGGGCCTTATTGCACCGATGAGCATTAAGGTCATCCCATAGGTCAGCCTAACCTTGGACCGCACCACTATCCTCAAGGTATTCCACTTCTGTTTCCCCGTCGGACTCAATATTCTCATTGTCAAGTGAGATGTTGATGTCGCGTTCTCAACTGACAGAGACCTTTCACTTGTTGGCCCGTTGGCCATTGTTCTTGTGGTGATGGCGGGATGCTGGGGTTGGGGGGACACCACCTCCGAGCCTCGCGCGATCTGTATTGTTGGGCCTGGGTGGAATGCCCCAGGCTCCACGGGTGCTAATGGCGTGACAATGTCCTTGGGCTCCTAAGCCTTCACCCACACTGGCCGCCCTCATGGCTTGATTGTCTTCGGAGGTCTGACGAGCCTTCTTTGGCTTGGGAGCAGTGTTATCGTCAACCTTACCTTTGCCACGGTCATGTGGCACATGTGCGGTTCCAACTCCAACTGGGTGCACGGAGGGCAGGCCAATTCGCGGATCTCGTGCCAACTCAGCCGAATTCTCGGGAGGCACACCGGCTAGGTCGATAGGTGGCATTCCAGTTGGGTGCACAGGTGGCACACCAACTGGCTGCCTAGATGGTACTTCACCATGGGGGTCCACTCGCAGCCCTTGGGCCGCCCCGTAGGAGATGTTACCCTCTTGGGTGTTGATCTTCTGCTGCTGAGTGGCCACCTGGTTGCGGAGTGCCACCACTTTTGGTGTCTCCTCCACGTCCATGGGATAAGGATATTCCTCCTCATAATACTCGTCATATATGTTGTCATATTCAACATTTTTGTCGTAGTCTTCCACCGTCTCGGGGAGGTCTTGCGATGCTAGACGATTGGTTTCTCCTGCCTCAGCTAAGGCATGAGGTGCGACATTGTCTGATGCATTTCTTCGAGTGGTCACTGATAACTCTACAAAATAGAGTTATTTTACCATATTTTATATGCTAATTGTTGCTTAGTTCTTGAGTTTTTAATTAACTTATTAAGTTTTTAAGTAATTTTGCATTTATTAGTCTTATTGTAATTTTCTAGATTTTCTATATGTTTTTATAGATATTTTATTGTGTTATGTTATAGTTTAATTATTTAAAATTAATATTGTTAAGTAATGAGTTAAAAGATGCAATTTTGAGCTTAAATGTTATGTAAATTAAATTTTAATTAATGTTTTCATGAGAGTTATATGGTATATTTTATTAATGAAAATATTTAATTTTAATTTAGTTTATAATTTATTTTGTAGGATAATTATTTCATTTGTGACATTTTTGTGGAAGAAACAAAGAAATTGTAGCATTTTTGTAACAATTTCGGCCCAGCCACGTGAAGCCCAGGCCCGTGCCTCCTGCCCATGCTCCAGCCGGCCCACCATTTCCTACAAGCCTGCCGTACGGACGCTGAAGCAGTCACCAGCAGCCCACGGCCCACAAAGCAGCCATCAGCCTCTCTTCCCAGCTTGAGTCTTCACGCCTGGCAAGCCTCCCACGCCAGCTGTCATTCAACCTTCAGCCTTCACATGACCCAGCACTTCTCCCAGCAGCAAGAGCAAACCGCCTGCCCCTTCCAAGGCCAGCTCCTTGGGCCTCTTCGGATCACTCAGCCCACAAGGCCCAACCCCAGCCTTGCCCCAGCCCGTCCGTACGGCCCAGCAGGCCCCTAAGCATCCCAGCCGCCTGTCACTGCTGTCCAAGCGCCCCTTGAGCCCATAAATTTACTCATTGTCCCCTTGTCTAAAATGCCACATTTTTACCCATTTTCTACACAATTTTTACCCCAAAATCATCATCACTCCTACAATTTACCCCTACTTACCATATTATTATTAATTTAATCAATTTACTTAATTTAAATTGATTATTTTAATAATCTCATTTTGGCTATAAATAAGGGTTTTGAAGACCATTTTAGGGGGCTGAATGTTTTGGTTACCATCTTTTTCTCTCATTTTCTATCTACCATTCTCTCTTCCATTTGGGTTTTTCAAGAGCATTTTGCAAGTATGTATGTCTTTTATTTTGTAATTTCTACTCTAGTTATGTGCTTCTAATCTTTTTCATAAGATTATTAAGATCATGATGAAGCAACTTGTAACTAGGTAATATTTATGTTGTATGTTGATTTCCCTTGTAATACAACAAAGTCTATGGATTTTTCTTCTTCATATATTTCTTTCATCTTAAATATCTTGTATTTTAGATTGTTAGAACATTTTTACACTTTGTTCTTCATTAGTGCATAAACATAATATTCTTTGTGTAAGATGTGTCATTAAATTGTACACATCCATGCTTAGAACAAAAATATTATGTTTTGCCTTATAAATAATGTTCATTGATTTATTTGTTATATCATTAGATTGATTTACACTAAATGCTTTGAAATTATAATTTTGAAAAGTGAAGAAAAATCCTATCTTTTTATAAGAAAATTGTGCTTAAAATTATAAATATTTTTGGAAAATGATAGTTTAAATTATTTTAACTATCACTAAAACTTGGGAATCAATATACTAATAAATATTATTAAACTTACATTTTGTGGATTCTAGTATCTTAATAATCTTTTCTTTTAACACTTATTTTCAACTCATTATTGGTTTATTTTCATTATCTTAAATAGCTTTATTTGTCAATCTTTTATTTTATGTTCATGATATTGAAACTTATCAATCTTTGGAACTAGGTTAGAATTTATTACTTTTGATTTAAAATAGTTTCATTTTCGATTTTAGACAACTCCTTTGGGTTCGACATCCTTGCTTACGATCACTATTCTATATGGACGATTCGTGCGCTTGCGATATATAAATTTTTAAACATACCCGTTTTGGGTGCATCAGTCACCAAGACTATGTTCGTCAAGCTTCCTTCAAGCTCTCAACGAAAGAACCAAAATGTTGACTGCATTTTTCGCTATCAAATTAATCTAAAAGATTAAAGGAAATACTAGGAAATAACACAAGGATTTTACGTGGTTCAGGCTATAAAAGAGAACTAGTCCACGAGTCTCCATTATTTAGTGAGCTTGAAGATTGTTATAGAAAGCTTCAATGGTGGTTCTCAGGTAGTGTTTATATTGCAGTGAGTTATAGAGTTTCTCTCTCTAAAAAACCGAACCATTTACAAGGAGATACCCTATCCCTATTTATAGCGGCTGAGGTCATTAATGTTAATCATCTATCATTAATACAAACTTCCCCTATTCTGGGGTGTTAATACTGAATTAATACAAAAAGGACTGCACTAAATATAGACTACGTGTAACGTCCCAAATTTTCTATTAAGGCCGAGAGCCTTGTTTAGTGTGTCAAGAGGGCATAAGTGGATTTATATATGTGGAATTGATCGAATAAATGTGTGACTATGTGGCATACATGATTTATATGGTAATATGAATATATGTGCATGTTTATGTGTATTAAATATGCATGTGGGCCCGTTCTTGTTAATAAGGGCACATTTGTAATTTTGACTCATTGAGGGTATAAATGTGATTATATGTGTGTTAAATGATTGATGCCACATTATTATGTGGATATATTTGAGAAGCATAGTTTGAGGTGATCCTAGTGAGTAGATTAGAGGAATAGTCACAACTGGGTTAAATATCAGGCTCGGGGTGAGCCTAGGGGTATTTTGGGGAAACATAGTGAGTGCTCGGGATCTATCGGGTAATAAGTAGTTATTTGGTGATTACTTGGGTATGTCAGGATTACTTGGGAATTTATAGTGTTATTTGAGGACTAGCGGGAAATGGGACACAAAGATCATTTTGCCCTTGAGGGGCTTTGATGGGAGAGTTATAAGGCAGGGGTATAATGGTCATTTTGCTAGGGGATAGACTTAATACCTTAGAAGCCTTTAGAAACCAGAACAAGACAGAACACTTAGCTCAACAAACACACACACACACACTATCTCTCTCTCTCTCTATGTTCGATTCTATCCCTCTCCCTGAGGCAATTGGGAGTTTCTTTGAGCTTTTGAAGAGGATATCTTGGGGATAAAGTGCTTGGAAGTGTTCATAAAGCTAGGATGTAAAAGAGTGTAGCTAGGGGTTCAAATTTGTCCAGCTGAGGTAAGACTCATGCTTTGGTTTTGAGAGAATATTCATTAAAGTTTAAGTGTTTTTTGAGGTTTAAAATTTAGTTCTGAATTCAAGTTTTGGTGAGGACATGGACTTGACTTTATTTAGTTTTGAGTTGTATTATTGTGGATTCTAGACTCGATTTTCAGGTTTAGTTATGTTTAGGGTAAATTTTGATGGTTTTGGTTCGGGGAAAACGCAGGACAAGTTCTGGAATTTCTGAGTTCGCAATAAATTTGAAGGGTTGGCCAAATTCACTTTTAATTTGGTACCAACAGATATGGTCCGGAAGGAACGATTCATTCACGGATTGAATTCTGGGGCATCCCAGAGAGTTAGGCTTGCT
The DNA here is from genome assembly GCF_963169125.1 of Humulus lupulus. Classification (NCBI taxonomy): domain Eukaryota; kingdom Viridiplantae; phylum Streptophyta; class Magnoliopsida; order Rosales; family Cannabaceae; genus Humulus; species Humulus lupulus. The sequence goes on along the minus strand of NC_084795.1, from coordinate 118,442,821 downwards.
CTAGTGTATGATATTTCTACCTACGCTTAGGCAGTAGGGAGGGCCCTTGTTATAGAGGACGGAAGAGATGAGATATGGAGTGAGAGTGTCGTAGGGTAGGAAGCTCAGGCAATGGTATCCCCATTGCGAGATCACGTAAGGGCGAAGGCCCAATAACCAAAAAAGAAAGACCCGTGATAGTTTTACTATTCCTGGTCCTTACAGGGGAGGTTATAGTATACAGGGTGGCCACCATGGTGGAAACAAGGTCTGGAGGATTTATCCAGTGTGCCCCAGGTGCAGGAGATGCCATATGGGAGAATTCTGAGTGAAGGCATGTTTTCTATTTTGAATGGTTGGGCACTCCAAGAAGGATTTCCCAAGATTAAAGAAGGGAGAACCAAGGAGTACAGGTAGCTCAACCCTAGCACGAGTGTTTGTCTTGACGCGGTCAGAGCCTGGGGCTAGTCCCCTAGAGGCGGCAAGTCAGTTTTCTAGCTCCCGTTCATTTATATTGTGCTGAATGAGTTTGGTACTATGTACCTCTTAGAAGGGACATAGATAAGTGGCACATGGTGAATGATTATTACGACATGGGGCTTGAGATTTTAGTGCCTGCCGGGAAAATTGTAAATTCAAGAAGAAGGGTTAGAGTACTATTGGTAGAAGGTTGATAGTAGAATTGATTGAGTTTTTCATATGAGGATTTTGATACGATCCTGAGTATGGATTAGTTTTCCAAATACGGGAAAACCATGGATTGTAAGAAATGATGGTGACTTCTGGGTTTAAAAGGAAAGGACTCGGCTGCGTCTACGGGATGCCTAGCTATTGTGGTAGGTGTTGGGTTTTATGCCCTTATAAAACCATGTCGAACATGTAACGCAATTTTATATTGCCAATAAAAGTAGTAGAAATCATTTAGTTTGGGATCTCATTTCTGTGATTAAATTCACGGAAATATCATTTATAAAGACCTTAGTGGGAGTTAATGATAAAATATTGATGAAGGGTAAAACGGTAATTTGCACCTACCTCGTTAGTAAGTCATCGATAAAGGATTGACTGATTGTAATGATTATAAAAATGGATAATGTATTTATGGTTTGGAAAATACGTTCTATGAATTCAAGAGTTCAACTCCAAGTCTATAGTGGAGTTACGATGAATTAATAAGGTAGTGAAATTATTCGTAAATAAATTCACAGTAACTTATTGGAGCTTGATTTCATAGATCCATGGTTCTCGAATCAACGTTGAGTAAATCATCTAGAATGTCTCAATTAATTGATTTAATTATCAATTAGGATTTTAAAAGTTTATAGAGATATGAGATTTAGAGAATAAAAGATAATCTTTGGGTAAATTTATCAATATTGATAAATTAGTGTCAATATAATTAATTTGAATAATGATTTAATTAATTAATTAAAAAATAATAATAAATAAATGGTTTTGAATTTATGCCCAATTGTGATTTAAATTAAAACAAAATATTGGGCCCAAGTCCATTTGTGGGAGCCCAATATTTTTATTTTTTGTTTATTATTTTTAATTAATTTAAATTTAAATAAAGCCCATTAAGTTTCCTATATAAGGAATATGATATCTAAGGTTTTCATAAAGAAGTCTTAGTTGATTCATTGAGTAAGTGAAAACATAGACAATCTAATCCTTTCTTAGCCATTATCTCTTCTTCTCTACTAGATCTCTATCTCATGTGTTGAGAACCAGCCCACACTAGTTCTAGGTTTATAAAAGGCTTGGTGAGGAAGACTGTGTTGCTGATCTAGTTCAATATCTTGATAGTACTCTGCTACAGAAAGGAATCAAGGGTTAGAGAGATTGAAGGAAGGAGTTGTTCCAGTTCCGCTGCGTATATGTAAGTTTCTGTACTTAACTCTGTTTTGTATCAATTTCATAGGAGCATGTTCTAGGAATTTACATGTTTTTTTGATAATATGTAAATTACATGAAAATAAATAAAGATCATGCAAATGTATTTCCTACAATTGGCCTTGGAGCCATAGGTTGCTAGTTTATTTTCATGAATGAACATGTATGAAATTGATTGATATGTTAGGGTGTCAATTGGATGGTACGTGTTATTGATGCATGTTTATGTTTTGTTATGTAAATTTAGCAATAATTTGGTTGATTTTTTGCTTGTTTTGGGATTGAAAAATTGCACAGATTTTTTTATTTTTATTTTGGACTGATTGGGCACTATGCGTGCCGAGCACGCATGAAACAGTTGTTAGGACCCCGGGGTCGTACAGCAGGCCCGCGCGAGCCCACAACGAGCTTTTTCACAATTTTTTTTTTAAATTTGATATTTTGTACAATTAAGTTTAAAATATGTAAAATTGATTATCTGATTATTTTAGATATTTTAGCTTTTAAAAATATTTTGAATTGGTTATCTCATAAACAAGATATTATTTTATTTTGTTATAAATGAAATATTAAAATTAGTTATTTGATTATTCAAGATATTTTTATTATTTAAAATATTTGAAATTAGTTATCAGATTTTTCTAGATATTTTAGATATTTTCAATTTTGGTAAAATATATTTTGATATTTTAAAATTGGTTAAAATATTTTATCTTATTATTCTTAATAACTTAACAACCAAGTTTAAATTAATTATTTGATATTGAATTTTGTTTAATAAATTATATTTTAATTAATTTAATATTTTGCAACTTGTTCAATTAATTATATTGAATTTTTTTTGATGAATTATATGTTAATTAATTATGGTATTTTGCAAAATAGTATATTGTTGCGGTATATTTGTATAATTTAATAATACATGCTTATATAGTAACATGTTAGACCCATCCAATTATTAACATATCAAGCATCATAATTGAGTTATTTTTTGCATTTGGGCTTTAAATTTAAGTATAATGATGACGCAATTTTTGTGTTAAAAAATATGTGTGAAAACTCAAATAAAACTTTCATAAAATGTTAGGTTTTATTTGGGCCCAATTGAACATGTAAAAATTAAATTCCTCTCTTGTGGGTTTTCCCACTTGTGAAGGCCCATTTGCTTTGCATTACTAGATTGAACTTAATCAATTGAATAACAATTAATAAAACGAAGGTTCAAATTCCTGTCTTTTGAGATTTGTGTGGAAGTTAGGGAGGCTTAGTAGTGGGTCTGACATACTGAACCCAACTCACCTAAGTTGGACTTAATTGTATTAGGTTATTTTTTTAGTTGGACCAAATAATTGATTAGAAACAAATTAATTCTATTTTGACATAATTTTCAATGGTAATTTTAGAATTAATGGGAAAATTATTTTAATAATTTGGCAAACCTAAGTTGGTTTATTGATTACTTTAATAATTTGGCAAACCTAAGTTGATATTTGTTGCAAAATTTAAAGCTACGGAAGTATACGTAATCGCTTTTGTAGTTTATTTCGGTAAGACCGATATCGTTCCCATGGAGATTGATTTATCAATTGCCAAATAATTAATTTTTAGTTTCTATTTGACTAATGAAAACTAGATTTGTGAATTTTTAAAACAAGAAAACAGAAATAAATAAAAATTGCAGAAATCAAATAATAACAAGAACGATAATTAGGAATCCTAATCTTCTCTACTCTCCACTCTATTATTCTTTAATTCAATTATTACTGAAACTCTTCTCACTGAAATGATCGGCATGCAAAAGTGTTAACTATTCGAGTTAAGAAATAGAAAACTCGACCTAATGTGAATTCCCTATATTTCTATGGTCAATTCAAACAATAGGAAGCAATTAATACAGTCATAAATCACATAAACCAATTTGATACTCTCGTTCTAAATTGAAATCTATGTCTATTCAATTTTAACATATTCAAATCTCACTTTTCAGATTTTGATTCAAATTCATAATTTGTATGTAAAAGTTGATCAATCAATCACATACACAATAAACACAAACTGAATAGATTTCAGATGAGGAAGAAATAGATAAATGCATTAAATCATAATAGAGTTTCAAGAGAGTCAATTAGAAAACCTAAATAGAAATTTAGTTCATGTTTATCATTAATAAATCCATAATCATGAAATTAACATAAACTAAAAGAAAAAGAAAAGAAAAGAAAAGAACGGTAGATGATCAATCCAATCTTCATCCAAAGCCTCCTTAGCTTCCTCTCCCAGTCCAGATATCAAAAAGTGCCTCCTTCCCTCTCATTTATCATCATTTAAACCTAATTAGTGTTTTGTTAAACATGAAATGACTAAAACACCCTTAATTAAAAATTTGCGTTTTTCTCTTTTGTAGACATATCCTGCGGTCGCAGGATGTCATTCCTGCAGTCGCAGGAATGCTCTAGAAATGCAAAATCTTCTCTGGAGTTGCGGCCGCAAGACACACATCCTGCGGTCGCAGGAAGTGCTCCGAAACACATTTTCCACCAATTTTTGTCGTTTTGTCGATTTTCTACCATGTTTCCACACCCAAGTCACCTAAGCCCTTCGACACCTGACAACATACAAAAACAAACGTAAAATAGATCAAAACAAAACAAACACCTAATATTTTTCCTAAAAAACCACATAGATAAATGAGTCTAAAACTCATTTATCAAACTTCCCCAAACTTAACCGTTGCTCACCCTCGAGCAAAGAAAACAAAACTTAAGAAAAACTAAACAAACAGATACAAACACTAAACAAATGAATCAAGATAACCACAATTTTTTTTAAAAGCCTCAAAATTAATGAATGACAATCATATATAATTTTCGAAAAATAACTTACAAGTAATCCAGATTTTCAATCCAACCACTTCTTCAACTTACCTTAACCCATTGATCATTTTTGTCTACTCAATCATGAACAGTAAATAAACCATATTTAAAATAATTTACAAATGCTGAACTCTCACCATCAATCCATCAAATCCCAAATTTCCATATGCTTGCTAACTTATTATTCTCCACTAATATAAATCAATGCCTGTTCAAGAATCAATAGGTCTTTTTAGGCTTCTATTGAGAGGCTTAGGTAACGGTAGATAAGATAGTCATTCAGGCTCATATATACCATAAGCACATAATCCAAACAACTCAAACCTGATATCCACATTGTAATCCAAACACCCCTAAACTTCCCTTTATTTTCCAAGATTGAGCAGAATTCACACTAATTGTATTATTATTATTTTTTCTGAATTTTTTTTTCTTCAACTACACTTCCCCAAACTTATGTTTTTCAATGTGAACAACCATAAGAAGTGTAATTTATTTTCAATCTTTTTTTTTCTCTTCTGAATTTTCCTCTCAATCTTTCATTTTATTTTTCTATTGTCACAAACAAATCAAAAAATAACACCCATTACAATTCAATCCCCATTTATATGTTTATATGATTATGGTATAGATCAAGGGAATGAAAAATTTATAATGAAATGTTCAATTCGGCTCAAAATAAGTGGTTAACAATAAAAAGTTATACTTTTAGGCTCGAAAAATGGTAACTAAGGATCAATTAATCAAGGATGGCTTGAAAGGCTCAAACGTTCCAAAAAAAATCGCCTAAATCATTTTCCTAAACAAGCATTGTCTATGATTTCGCCTCAAATAGTAAGCAAGCAAGTTCTAGAATTATTCATACATTCTTTCCACATTCAAAATTCAGCAAGTGTAAATATATTTAAATATAAAAATTTACCAATCATGATCAAATATTCAGTTTTATAATGAATTAAAGTAATCCAAAGAAGTGGTCAAACCAAGCACACAGATTTTTATATATATTTTTCTCAAATTATATTACAAGTCATTCACGTATTCTCATCGGCTAATCATTGTTATCTTGATTCGACAGACTCTCTCAATACCCTAACACAAAACACTATTAACACAAAAAAACCAAACACAATTTAACAAAACACAAAACATCAAACGAAACAGCCACTTGACTCAACTAACTTAACACAAATAACAAAAAGAATAACACAAATAACTAAAAGAAAATTCCCCTTCCCCAAACTTACCAAAAACATTGTCCCCAATGTTTAAATAAAAGCTAAGGAAAGGAAACTTACCTGACTAGACTCACGATGAAGGGCCGGCCTCGTCATCCCCCTCAGGTGGAGGATACGCAAAATTGGGTGGTTGTGGATATGGTGGAAAGCCACTTGTGTCAATGCCAAAATGAGTGGCGAAAGCTTGGTTGTAGGCATATTGGTTCTGCGCCACGCTGACACTCCACAAGTGGTACTGCTGGAACTGTGACACCAAAGTGTCTAACCTTTGGTTGACATTCTGAGTTCTGGGCGGTGGACGAGCAGACTGATTTGAGGTACCTGCACTAGGATCAGCTGAAAAAGTTTTGACCTTGTTAATCTTGATCAAATCATAAACTAGAGGGGGCAATTTCTCCTCTAAGTCATTAATGGGGACCCCTGCTTGCAGACACAAACTAGTGACGAGGCTAGGAAAATAAAGCCCCACATAACCAGTGATACAACACTCATTTAAATTAGCAGCAATAATATTGCCAACATCTATAGATTTCTTGTGTAAGACAGCATACAGCAATACCGCTTTACTAGGGGTGACAATGGTAAAGGCTTTGGTGGGTGTCAGATTTGAACAAATAAAATACAACCACACTCTTTTCTCCCTCGTCAACAAATTGAAGGGAAACCCCACTCAATGAGTGCCATTGAAGGTCCATTCAGTACCTGGCGGGGTTAAAGCTTGCAAGATAGTGTCCCAGGTACTCTCCTCACAAAGTTGGTCCTGTAAGTCCCTACATTCATCATTTTCTAAGGTAGGCAATTTGAAAATTTTATTGATATCACTTCTGTGAAATTTCACAGTTTTGCCCCTAACAGTTGCTTCCCAGATATAGTCATGGTGAAAAGCATTTGCATAAAATTATCTAACGACAGGGATAATAGAAGCAATTGGAGGAGCACAGAAAACCTCCCACTTATGGGCTCTAATCACTGATGTATACTCTTCAGGGACAATAAACTCATCTTTCCAATTGGTAGAAAACCCTCTCTCTCTAATAAGGCTACGCTCCTTATCTTGAATGTACCTAGAATTGGCCGTTGGGTTGAAAACCTAGGCACATCCTCAAAATTTAGGTCATCCTCATTCTCTATGGGTGGGGAAGGTAGTTGACGTTTTTTAGCTTTTCCTGTGTTAGGGCGTTTTCTACTTGTGGACATTATGACTCAGGAACCAAAACTACTAAAAATAGTGCTCACTCCACCAACAATTTACTCAAGGGCACCAATTGCCAAAGTGATAGCAATGTTCAATTTAAAAAAATTCCCCAATCAAAACAAGCACAAAACAATTCCTTCAAATTGCAAAAGCCCCAAATTGACACCTTATAATAAGACAATGGAAAAATTGTCCAAATAAATTGAAGACCCAATGAAATTGAACATAAAAATAAGCAACTATAGTTCTCAATTTCACCAATGTCAATTAAATTTCACCAAATCACAAAGAAAAATTCGGACCCAAAATTAGGTCAAAATTTCCCAATTGCAAAATCAAAGAATCTCAATACACATGCTAATCCACCAACATGCAATACAATTATTTCAACAATATCTTAAAAATCCAGAAATAACATATATTTATCAAACACTGCACACAAATTTTGGATTTAAGAGAGTAGCATGAAAAATTTCTTAAGAACACAATGTAGAAATTGAAAGGAGAAACAGGGAGGGGACTTACAATGGTAGATGATAATGGAGAGATATGAAAATGAGTAGAAAAGGATTAGACTTACAAAACCTTAGAGTGAGATGGCCTCTTGAGAAAATAAAAAAAAAAAATGAAAGAAGGAGAGAATCAGATTTTGGGGAGAAAAAGAAGATTAAAATGAGAAGATGAAAATGAAAATAGTAAAAGAAGAAGCCTGATGCAAATATATTATTATTTTTTTTAAAAGAAGAATACGGGGTTCCATGGCCGCAGGACACCATTCCTGCGGTCGTAGGAATGTCCCCATTTCGCCTGGAGCTCTGGACCTGCGGTCGCAACATGCTCATCCTGCAGTCGCAGGATAGCTCTATTTTCGCCCAGCTCTCTGATCCTGCAGCCGTAGAAAGTGATTCCTGCGGTCGCAGGATTGTTCTATAAACCACACTTTCATCAATTTTTATTCTTCTCTTTTTTTTTTCTATTTTTTTTTTCAGATTTGTTTGTTTATTTATTTATTTTTGTTCTTTTCCTTTTTTTTTTCACGCTTTTCACGGTTTAACTTACAAAAATAATCAAAAAACAAAATAGTCCAAAATAATAAAAACCAAAACAACACTTAAAATTGTTCAAAACTAAAGCAAAACAACTAAAAGAATGGGATGCCTCCCAAAAGCGCTGTCATTAACATCATTTAGCCGGATGCTGAACTCTCTACACCTTCAACTTGGGTCAAGTCCACCCCTTGCATCCTTGAGAGCCATCGTGTCATACGAGGAGAATTCCCTTCCACTGTTGAGAATATTGAAATTACCCCCAATGTCATCGAAACCTTCAAACTTGCCACACAATAATCTTTTCATACGACGTCGAACTGTTCGAAATCGTTCTTTGTTCTTCTTCTTCTTTTTACCAATTGATTCTTGACAATCATTCACCACATAAACTCTACAACAGGTAGGAATTTCAGTTGCTGCAAAAAGATTAAAACTTATTTCCTCATTTTGGACTTGCAACCTTAACTCCCCCTTTTGTACGTCGATTAAAGCTCGTCCTGTGGCTAAGAATGGTCTTCCAAGAATGATTGGGACGTTGGCATCCTCCTCCATATCAAGTACAGTAAAGTCTTCTAGGAAGATGAACTTGTCCACTTTTACCAAAAAATCTTCAATAATACCCCGAGGATGTGCTATTGATCTGTCTGCCAACTGAAGAGTCACTGTTGTAGGTCTTGCTTCCCCAAGCTTCAATCTTCTGAACACAGAAAGCGACATTAGATTAATGCTCGCCCCCAAATCACATAGAGCATTCATGCTCTCAAAATTCCCAATAGTGCAGGGTATTGTGAAACTCCCAGGATCTCTTAGTTTCTGAGGAAGCTTCCTTTGCAGAATGGCACTGCACTCTTCAGTGAGCGCCGCCGTCTCATAATCCTCCATCTTCCTCTTCTTGGACAGAATCTCCTTCATGAATTTCACATAACTCAACATTTGCTCCAAAGCCTCAGTAAATGGGATGTTAATGTGAAGCTTTTTAAACACCTCAAGAAACTTTGAGAATTGTTTGTCAAGAGAATTCTTCTGGAGTCGTTATGGATACAGGATTTTGACATTAGAATCAACAACTACCAGTTGAATCTTCTCTTGGATTGTAAGATCTTCAGTAACCTTTTTCTCCACTTGGGACTCAACTTTTTCATAACTCTCCTCTTCTTCTGCCTTTTTTTCTTGAGTCCCTTTTAGAGAAGGACCCTCAATTTCTTTCCCGCCCCTCAGAGTGATAGCTTTGCATTTCTCCTTAGGATTTACCAAAGTATTGCTAGGAAAATTCCCTCGAGGCCTAGTATTCAACATATTGGCCAATTGCCCCACTTGCATCTCCAAATTTCTGTTGGCGGATCTAGTCTCAGTCATAAACTGAGTTTGAGTGTTGGTGAGAGTCAATAGGGCAGCCTGCAATTCACTAGGTTGTTCTGTAGGAGCTGGTGGCCTAGGTTACTGAGAGTTTGATGCTTGTGGTGGAGCTTGAGTCATAGGCCGTCGATACTGTGGTTGAAACGATTGTTTTTGGCCTTGATTATTTCTCCAAGAAAAGTTAGCATGGTTTCTCCACCCTTGATTATACGAGTTAGAGTAGGGGTTGTTGTAGGGCCTCTAAAAATTACCCACTGCCTGAACTTGAGCTTGAACTAATGGGACATTGTTGGGATCTAAAGCAGCTTGGCACTGGTCAAAAGGATGAGACCCCACCACAGAATTCACACATTACTTGGGCTTGCACAACCTGCGCAGACATGGTATTTTGTTGCTTCTGCTTAGTTAGAGACGCAACTTGAGCAGTTAAGGTTGTGATGGCATCTAATTCGTGAACCCCTGTAACCTTTTTATTACTGCCCGCTCGTTCACTTGGCCATTAGTAATTATTAGTGGCCACTTCCTCTAAGAGTTCATAAGCTTCATTAGCACTTTTGCTCATAAACGCTCCACCCGCTGCTGCATCAATGATTGTGCGAGTGGTATCGCACAAACCATTGTAAAAGTAGTGGACCAACATCCACTTCTCAATATCGTGGTGGGGACATTTTCTGATTAAATCCTTGAACCTCTCCCAAGCATCATACAAGGATTCTCCCTCAAATTGAGAGAAGTTATTGATCTCCCCTCTCAGTTTAGCAGCCTTAGCAAGTGGAAAGAACTTCGCTAAAATCTTCTGAGCTAGAGCATCCCAAGTGGTGATAGTATTGGCCTCAAGTGAATTCAGCCAACTTTTCGCTCGCTCCCGTAGTGAAAATGGGAACAAGCACAATCTAATGGCATCATCACTCACCCCATTCATCTTGAAAGTAGCACACAACTCCAGGAAATTGGCTATGTGCATATTGGGGTCTTCAGTGGGGAGGCCACTAAATTGAACAGCAGTTTGGACCATCTGCAATATAGCAGGCTTGATCTCAAAATTATTTGCCTCTACTGCTGGAGGACGGATGCATGAGTGTACCCTTGTGACAGTAGGGAGTACATAGTCCCGTAGAGCTCTTTGACGGGCAGGATTATGATTTTGTGGTGCTCCCCCGCTCATGTTTTCCACACTGTTGTTATTAATATCTGCTATAACAACAGTGGAACTTTCAGCCCTCTTGTTTTTTTTGTTTCGCTTGCACTCTTTCTCGATCTCAAGATTAATTGGAATTGGACTGTCAACTCCCCTTCTACTGCGCATATAAGGAAAATACCTGAAATAAAGAACAACCGCAGCCAAACAAATTAGAAATTATGTGAAAGACAACCAAATTAGAAATAAAATTAACTATTTTAATATTGATAATTTTTCAGTCCACAACAACGGCGCCAAAAACTTGTTGTGAAATTTAAAGCTACATAAGTATACGCTTTTGTAGTTTATTTCGGTAAGACCGATATCGTTCCCACGGAGACTGATTTATCAATTACCAAATAATTAATTTTTAGTTTCTATTTGACTAATGAAAACTAGATTTGTGAATTTTTAAAACAAGAAAACAGAAATAAATAAAAATTGCAGAAATCAAATAATAACAAGAACACAAGGATTAAATTCACTGTAAAATAATTAGGAATCCTAATCTTCTCTACTATCCACTCTATTATTCTTTAATTCAATTATTACTGAAACTCTTCTCACTGAAATGATCGGCATGCAAAAGTGTTAACTATTCGAGTTAAGAAATAGAAAACTCGACCTAATGTGAATTCCCTATATTTCTATGATCAATTCAAACAATAGGAAGCAATTAATACAGTCATAAATCATATAAACCAATTTGATACTCTTGTTCTAAATTGAAATCTATGTCTATTCAATTTTAGCATATTTAAATCTCACTTTTCAGATTTTGATTCAAATTCATAATTCGTATGTAAAAGTTGATCAATCAATCACATACACAATAAACACAAACTGAATAGATTTCAGATGAGGAAGAAATAGATAAATGCATTAAATCATAATAGAGTTTCAAGAGAGTCAATTAGAAAACCTAAACAGAAATTTAGTTCATGTTTATCATTAAGAAATCCATAATCATGAAATTAACATAAACTAAAAGAAAAAGAAAAGAAAAGAAAAGAACTGTAGATGATCAATCCAATCGTCATCCAAAGCCTCCTTAGCCTCCTCTCCCAGTCCAGATATCAAAAAGTGCCTTCTTCCCTCTCATTTATCATCATTTAAACCTAATTAGTGTTTTGTTAAACATGAAATGACTAAAACACCCTTAATTAAAAATCTGCATTTTTCTCTTTTGTAGACATATCCTGCGGTTGTAGGATGTCATTCCTGCGGTCGCAGGAATGCTCTAGAAATGCAAAAACTTCTCTGGAGTTGCGGCCGCAAGACACACTTCATGCGGTCGCAGAAAGTGCTCCGAAACACATTTTCCACCAATTTTTTTCATTTTGTCGATTTTCCACCATGTTTCCACACCCAAGTCACCTAAGCCCTTCGACACCTGAAAACATACAAAAACAAACGTAAACTAGAACAAAACAAAACAAACACCTAATATTTTTCCTAAAAAAACACATAGATAAATGAGTCTAAAACTCATTTATCAATATTTTTCAAAAAGAATAAAAATACTAAAAGATTTAATAATGAGTTTTATAAAGTTGAATTCGATCTCCATAGTTGATTTAACAAGGTTAGAGTTCAGTGGTGCCTCATGGCACTTTGATTTTGCCTCCCTACGGAAGGTGGTCGCTGGACTTCTTAACACGGTTAAATTTCTTAGGATAGATGGTTATAGATGGACTTTCTATAGACTCATCCCTATGATGATTATAGGAATTAAGTCTATAATAATCGAAACTGTGGGTCAAACTCATAAAGTAAGAAATATTTGTGACTCTCGCCTACTGGGACACATGAGTTTTCGTTACTTTTATCGTATGGATAGGTAGTTAATAAAATTCTATGAAATTTTATTAATTGAGATGTTTCTCTATTTAACTAAGTGAATATTTGTGACTCTCGCCTACCGAGACACATGGGTTCATGGCTAGTTAAAGTACCTAAGAAATAGAAGATAAGTGTTTTAGTATTTTTCTTATCTAAAAACATTTTGTATGTTATGCTATTTCTAAAAATTTAATGAATACATGTTTGTCAAGCAATGTGTTGATTTCTACTTAGTTGATAATCATAGCTTTAGGCTTCCCACCCCATACTCTCTCTAATCTCTAGAAGGTTACTATATGGTGAGAACCTCACGAAATGTTTGTCTAACATCAACATGGTGTTGATTATGGACAACATCGATTTTGTGATAGTAAAAGATATTCATATTTTCCCTATGCAATGATCACCAAATCATTCAAAAAGGATTGTTGATGGTGGTTCGAGCAAATGAAAGAATGCTAATACTACTAAACAAGCCCAAGGAGAGGCTGCTTTAAGCTTCTTCTTTGAAGAGAAAATGAGGAAGAAATTCAAACAAAAGGAACAAGAAGTCCACTGGAAAGACACCAAATGCTGCAAAGTATCTTGGAGCAAGGCCTGATTATAAGTACACGAAAAGGGGAGTGTTTCCAACTGCAAGGAGACTGGATTTGGAACAAGATTGCCCAACACTCAAAGCATATGGAACCCAAGATAATGAAAATTTTCTTGGATGCAAGTGATTTTAGAGGATGATACATCAGTTTTGGATCCCTAGATCAGGATCTACTAAACATGCATGTACCATTTCACAAATTTTTAGCACTAGGAAAGCCATGAAGGATAAAAAACCACAACTTGGAATCCATCAAGGGTTGTTCGTATCAAACAAGGAAAAAGGATAAGCTTGAATGAATTTTGGAAATAAATATATTATTTTAAGAAAATGTTTACTTTATTCCAATTTTCAATGGAAATTTTTAATTTAAGCTTTTCTTATTACATCAACAACAATTTCTAGTTACTTTCAAAAGTAATAAAATCCTATTTCTTTAAATGGATGTGAATTGTGAGATGGATGTATGAAAACAGGCTATACCTATTGCAACTAAATGAACCCTATTTTCAAAATAATGAGTTGTTTAAGATAGCTAATTCTAGGACCGTTAAACGAAAAAGGTCAATAACGTTAGAAATGACATACCTTTGGCATCTTCGCTTTGGTCATATTTGCTATTGTAGGATTCAAAGACTAACAAAAGTTGGGCCTTTGAGGGAACTCACCTAGGGTGACCTACCTTTTTTTAATCTAATCTTGAGGGCAAAATGACAAAGAGTCCATTCTCTGTGATAGGAGAAAGGGGCCAAAGAACCACTAAGGCTAGTATATTCAGATGTCTGGGGACAAATGAATGGTCAAGTGAGGGGTTTTTATGAGTATTTCCTCACCTTCATCGATGATTTCTCTAGAGACTCATGTAAGTACCTATAGCATAGGAATTCTGAGAATTTGTTAAGAATTTCAAAAAAAATACATTGCTATGGCTTTAAAACTATATTAGGTAAAATGTTAAAGATTTGGCGATCTGATTGGGGTGGAGGATATTTGGATAATTAGAACCAAAATAATTTAATTGAACTTGGAGAATTGTCTAAAGCAACTGTCCTAAAGACTTCGCAACAGAACGATGTTGCTGAGCGGTGTGAATCGCGCCTTTATGAACATGTGTGTTCTATGATAAGCTATTCAACTCTACCAACTTCTTACCTAGATCTTTTCTGGAGACATACTACCTAGACCGCATGTGACATTTTTTAAATGTTGTGCCGTCTCAAAGCTTTCTCCAAGACACCACTAGAATTATGGAATGGTCGTGAACCTGGTTTACGTCATTATGGAATTTGGGGATGTCCTGAGGAAAAAGGTAGGAAAGCAAGAACAACGAACTGAGGTTTGTTTGTTTGTTGGCTATCCTAAAGGTACTCATAGTGGTCTGTTTTATAGTCCAGTAGACAAGAAAGTGTTTAGTTCTAGAAATGCTACTTTTCTGGATAACGACTACATAAAGAATTTCAAGCCTCGTAGAAAAATAATATTAGATGGAAAAACAATAAACTATTGTTTTGCGTCGGTGAAAATAAGGCAAATTTAGAAACCATTAATCCAAGTCAGAAAGTTACGGTGCCTCGTCATAGTGGGAGGGTTTCTCGGAACCCGGTACCTATGAAATGGATAGTGAAACCCACAAGCTGGTTAGGGACACAAGTAACAATGATTCGTTGTCCTTTAAACAGTCAATGGGTAAGTCTGAATGGGATCTTTGACTCAAAGCCAAGTACCAGGAAATAGAGCCTAAGTACTTTAAATTTGTCTGAGATCTTGTAGATGTGCCATGGGACTTTAGGCCATGGGGTGCAAGTGGATCTATAAGAAGAAGAGAGGAGCTGATGGAAAGGTTGAGACATTTAAGGCTCAGCTCATGGCAGAGAGATAAAGTTTACTTAGAGAAAAAAATTTCTCCGGTAGCCATGTTAAAATTCATTTAGTATACTTTTATCCATAGCCACAACTCTTTATTAAAAGATAAGGAAAATGGACATCAAAGAAGCATTTTTAATGGCTATCTTGATGAGACCATTTACATGGATCAATCAGAAGGATTCAAAGTAGTTGGACAACAAATTTGGCAAGCTGAGTAGGTCAATCTATGGACTTAAACAAGCTTCGTGCTCCTGGAATTAAGGTTGAATGGAAACATTAAGACCTATGGTTTTGAACAAAAAGACATTTTGGTGTTCTTAATCCTTTATGTGGATGATATCTTACTCATTGGAAACAATGTCAAGAAATTATCAGACATAAAGAACTGGCTGGAAACGAAATTCCAAATTTCGTTGAAGCAAGTCATGTTCTTGGTATTCAGACCATCAAGGATAGAATAACTTAATTTTGGCTCTAACTCAAGCGACCTACTTAGGTGAGGTGCTTGTTCGTTACTATGTATAAAATTCTGAGAAAGGATGTTTAGCATCTTGACATGGAATTTATTTTTCTAAGATACAGTCTCCACAGACTCCACAAGAGAAAAAAAAGATGTCACAAATTCCTTATGCATTTGCAATTATAAGTCTAATGCATGCTATGTTGTGTATTGTGACCGAAGATCTGCTATGCAGTGGGAGTGGTGAGCAAGTGCTAGTAAAACCTTGGAAATAAACAATAGATGGAGGTCGATATATTTGATGGACTAGAGACTATATGTTTGTCTTTTTAGGTGGATCTTTGAACCTGTTAGGCTACCCAGATTCAGATTTTAGACTGATGTTGATGACAGGAAGTATACTTATGAAAAAAGGTGTTTACTCTTGGGGGTGGAGCTATGATTTGGAGAAGCGATAGGTTGTCTGCCATCTCAGTAGTTGTGATTTGGAGAAGCGTTAGGCTATGTGCCATTTCATAATTCTCCTTGGAGGCTGAGTACATAGATGCATCTATGGCGGCTAAGGAAATAGTCTGGCTGAGGAAGTTCTATACGAATCTAACTGTTATTCCAGAAATGGATAAACCACTCATTTTGTCTAGTGACAGTAATGTGGCAATAACAATTCAAAAGAACCTCGATGCTACAAAAGAGCAAAGCATATAGCGAGAAAGCACCACATTATCGAGGATGTGTGGTGAAGGCGTGATGTGAAGGTGACGAAGATAGCATTGGAAGGCAATCTTTGATATCCCTTTACAAAGATATAAGCAGAGAGCATAGTTGTGAAGCATGTAGAATGCATGGTTTTTGAGAAACATTTCCCATTTGTTTTAAAAGGGCAAGTGGGAGTTTGTTGGGTTTTATGCCCTTATAAAACCATGTCGGACATGTAGCACGATTTTATATTGCCAATAAAAGTAGTAGAAATCATTTAGTTTGATAACTGTGTTTCTTGCTTACTTTATTACATGATTATTGAAATAATAAAACAATTTTAAAATCCCGAACATATGGATAATTACAATTATAGTGACTACGTTACAATGGATTATAGTTGTAATTATATGTTCAAAAGAACGACTCCTAAGATTAAGTCAGTGCAGTGGGTTTTCACTAATCTGGTAATCTACGATATAATCTACTTACACATTCAGGGTGTGATGTCTTGTCACGAGCATTGACAAAGTAGATAAGATCAGATGTATATGGACATCGGACTAGGATCGATATTGATTATTGATTGATAAATAAGTATCGTTGTTATCGGATTTAATCAATGTCAAAATGTTGACCATAGGTTAAGTCAATCTTAATTCTGAGTGATAATATTCGTCTAATTATATTATTTAAATCTTTTGACTTGTTCGTCATCAGCTTACCCTACAGTCTAGCCCATACTTACATCTTAGAGATTTAGTAGTGTAATTGGGTGTGAGTATTGTTCATAGATATGAAATCTATAACTTCTGCATGAGAAGTGAAAAGATGATTTCCTTGATTGGTTTGTTCAAAATGTTAAATGGTTGAGATCTCATTTATGTGATTAAGTTCACAGAAATATCATTTATAAGGACCTTAGTGGGAGTAAAAGATAAAATACTAATGAGGGGTAAAATGGTAATTTGCACCCAACTCATTAGTAAGTCATCGATAGAGGATTGACTGACTGTAATGGTCATAACAATGGATAACGTATTTATGGTTTGGAAAATACGTTCTATGAACTCAAGAGTTCAATTCTGAGTCTATAGTGGAGTCACAAGGAATTAATAAGGTAGTGAAATTATTCATAAATAAATTCATGGTAACTTATTGGAGCTTGATTTCAAGGATCCATAGTCCCACATCACCTTTGATTAAATCATCTAGAATGTCTCAATTAATTGATTTAATTATCAATTAATATTTTTAAAGTTGACTAGGTAAATTTTGGAAAATTTACAGAGATATGAGATTTAGAGAATAAAAGAGAATCTTTGGGTAAATTTATTAATATTGATAAATTGGTGTCAATATAAATATATAATGTCAATCCATGTTTCAAATTGCAATTAGTTAATTTTAATAAGGATTTAATTAATTAATTAAAATAAATAAATAAAAAGTTTTGAATTGTGGCCAAATTTGGATTTAAATTCAAAACAAAAAGTTTGGGCCCAAGTCCTTTTGTGGGAGCCAAAGGCTTTTATTTTTTTGTTTATTATTTTTAATTAATTTAAATTTAAATAAATTCCACTAAGTTGGCTATAGAAGGAATATGATATCTAGGGTTTTCATAAGGAAGTCACAGTTGATTCATTGGGTAAGTGAAAACCTAAACAATCTAATCCTTTCTTAGCTATTATCTCTTCTAGATCTCTATCTCATGTGTTGAGAACCAACCCACACTAGTTCTAGGTCTAGTTCAATCTCTTGATAATACTCTGCTATAGAAAGGAATCAAGGGTTAGAGAGATTGAAGGAGTTGTTCCAGTTCCGCTGCGTATATGGAAGTTATCGTACTTAACTATGTTTTGTATCAATTTCATAGGAGCATGTTCTAGGAATTTACATGTTTGTTTGATAATATGTACATGAAAATAATTAAAGATCATGCAATATGTATTTCCTACAGTAAGTACCACTAGGGATATATCAGTTAGACCATATGAAAACTAGAACAGCCAGTAAGGTTTCAAATGGGTTAACAAGGATTCGTTGGGATCAATGTCGCGTTAAGGAATTAAGTATGCTTCGGGATTAAGGAAGGGATAGAACCGATATCAGAGACATCAGAAGAACGACATAGCTAAGAAGAAATAATTAAAGGTTTGGTCAAAGAAGTTGTTTGACTTGAGGGTTGATTGGACGGGGCATCTCACCATGGGTTATATTAACACCATTTGTCAAGAAGGAGGCCAAGTTTGCGAGAATGTGTACAACATATGGATAGCCAAGTAAAGTAGTTATTAAGAATATGTACCCGTTGCCAAGAATGAAGGATTCAATTGCCTGGTTGCAAGGTAGGATAGTACTCTTACGAATGGACCCTCGATCTAGTTATTACTAGTTGAGGATCAAGGAAGAGACATTTCAAGAACTACCTCTCACACCAAGTATGATGTGATGGATTATCAGCGAAAGCTCTTGAACCAACCAATGCTCCAAAGTCCCATGTAAATTCAACAAGAAGAGGGTACAAAGATGATTTGGACAAGTCGTATTCGGATCAATTGAGAATATTTTAGACTATTCCCAATTAGACGTAGAACGCGAATAACAACTTCTCTGATACTACCGAGGCCGAGGAAGCAGGGATTGCAGGTAAGGTTCCAGAAGGAACAAGTTCCGATTCCTCTAGATTATATTCGAGGTCACGTTAAGGGGTGTGATGGGGTCATGTATGAGGTAATTAAGATAGAAACCATAAGGAAATTGCGAAAGGAACGCCTTGGTTATTACTTGAAGCATCTACGAAGACAACCATACCCTTGACCGAAGTAATGTAAGAACGTAAAGTTTTTCTGGATGAATAGTCGCGCACGAGAATTTCAGGAGTTGAATTAAAGACTGATTAGCATGCCATGGTATAAGAATATGTATGTGATGGGATGATATAGGAGGACGACATGATGGATACTGTGCTTGCTTAAAAACATGAAATTATAGTGCGTGCTTCAAAGATTAGGTGCCCCCGTGTGTAGACTGAAAATGCGATTGTTCGTGCTTCACGGTGGATGAAGGTATAAGTACATAGATGTTCTACATGGTTCATTGAGTTGACAGCAATGCCAGATAGCCATGGTTAGGGTGAGGTGACAACACTTATGGAAAATAGGTGCGTACCCTAGCATGGAAGTTTAAGAGTTTTGTCACCCATAGGAGGTTAACCATGAGATAAAGGCACTAGTGGGAACTAGTGAAGAACACACATTGGAATCCTTATTACTTAGAGAAGACTAATGTGGAGGCTAACACCTTGAGTGGGAAAAGTTCATGCTAATTGTATGATTCGCCATGGACTACAGTAAAGTTAGATGAGTTAATGACGGGGATTGGAATAGAATCTGCGGTTGATAGTTGGCACGTATACCTCTATGAAAAATGAAATACAGAAAGAAGATCATGTTGGAACGGTTAACAATCCTACTATTTTAGCATGGTTAGGTTATGATACAAGGATCAAGAGAGTGATCCGATGGAAGTTGGCGTTGAGGTGGAGATTCTGGATGAGTCTTGTACTACCTCCTTATAATTGTTGTATCCAAGAAGTTGGAATGGGTATTAGGACCTAAATTTGTATACAGGGAGGTGCACTGCCTAATTTTTCTAGAATGTCGGAGATGATAATTATAAGCCAGAAAGTCTATTATGACTCTAGGGTATCCTAGAGTTAGTACGGAGGGATATAGTTATGGACCATAAGGGTGGATTGCCTTATATTGCAGGTAACATGAGTGGATATGAAAAGCTTTGACTCAACAGATTGGGTTAGCACACTTTGATTCGTGTGAATAAGTATCACAAGAATGCATATGTGTGAAGGGAGACCGTATGTCTTCGTGGGACACCGAAGTCGACAGTGTCGGATTGTGATCCTCCCAAGTTTTGAAAAGGGTCATAGAGGGTGATGAGTATAAGATAGAATTATTGGTTACCTTTAGACAGACTGTCAACTGAAAGAACGACCCAGACTGTAAGAATTTTACCTCGAATGTGTAAGTTTTCGAGACATTGAGGTAAGTACGATCCCTTGATTGGATTGTCACAGCGATGAATGCCGGTTAACAATTAGAATGACTCTAAATAAGATATAGTGAGACAAGGAATGAGATGAGAGACAAGAAGTATTTTGGTTAGAATTGGTTTGGAGGACTAATGAAGTGATTAAGGCACGGTTGGTAGAATTTTTGATGAAGAACCAAGACGTCTTTGCCTGGTCACATAAGGACATGGTTGGAATTTGTTTGTCTGTGATAAGCCATGTCCTCAATGTGGACAAACACTACCCACCGATGCAACAAAATAAGAGACTGCTTGACAAAGACCGATCTCAAGCCTTGAAGGAGGAGGTCGAGCAGCTCAATGAAAATAGTTTTATAAGGGAGGCCTACTACCCAGACTGGGTATCAAACCCCGTGCTAGTCCCAAAACCAAACGGGAAGTGGAGGACATGCGTGGACTTCACAGATCTGAACATGGCTTGCCCCAAACACTGCTTCCCTCTACCCAGAATAGACCAATTTGTTGATGCAACTGCAGGTCATGAAATACTCTAATTCATGGATGCATATTCTGGGTATAATCAGATAAGTATTCACCCTCTCGATGAGGAACATACCAGCTTATTCTGGTCAGACAAGGGAATGTAGTGTTATAAGGTAATGCCGTTCGGCTTGAAGAATGCAGGAGCCACCTACCAGCGTTTAGTGAATGGCATGTTCCGAGACTGGATCGACAAAAATATGGAGGTATATGTCGATGAAATGTTGTTCAAGTCCAAAGAAGCTGGAGGGCATGTTCAAGACTTGGAGGAATGCTTTGCAATACTTAGAAAGTACCTCATGAAGTTAAATCCTCTCAAGTGCTCGCTTGGAGTTGGTTCTGGTAAGTTTCTTGGATACATAGTCAATTCACGTGGAATCAAGGCTAACCTCGAGAAGGTCAAGGAATTGATCAACATGGAGTCACCTACCACAATCAAAGAATTGCAAAGCTTAACAGGGAGAGTAGCAGCCCTCAGTAGGTTCATATTGAAGTTTATGGACAAGTGTGTCTCCTTCTTTAATTTACTTAGGGGCAGCAAGAATATCCAATGGGCCGAGGAATGTGAGAAAGCTTTCCAAGCCCTAAAGGAGAACCTCACTCAACCTCCCATCCTACCGAAGCCAATAGATGGTGAAGTGTTATTCATCTATTTGGCAATCACCGAGCACAATCAGCGCTGCTTTGATGAAAGAAGAGTATAGGGTACAACACCCTGTGTACTATATTAGTAAAAGGATAGTAGGTGCAGAGTCTAGGTATCCCCCTCTTGAAAAGCTACCCTACTATTTAGTAATCGCCTCTCGAAAGCTGTGTCTATACTTCCAAGCTCACTCAATCCGAGCCCTAACCGATCAACTGCTACAACAAGTACTGCAGAAGCCAGAGGCCTTGGGACGATCACTCAAATGGGAAGTGGAGTTAGGACAGTTTGATATCACTTATCATCCAAGGACGGTGATAAAAGGACGAGCATTGGCAGACTTCATAGCCGAGGGCACCAACCTTGAAAACCCTTCCTACTGTTATCCAAAAAACAGGCACGAATGACGTGGCAAGTGACTTCTGGACACGTGGCTGACACTTGGTAGAATTCTACTAGGGTATCGACCAGAAGAGATATTACAAGCAAAAGGCAGTCGAAGCTTACCTGCGACCAGTATGGTCGCAGGTTCCGCGTTTCTCATGATATTTTTATAAAGATCTTAGTCAATCCCGAAATTGACTCCCATGATTTCCTGAGTATCCTATTATTTAGGAAATAATATCTGTAACAAATGAATGTAATCCCCCTTGAGCCTATAAATAGAGAAAGATAGCTCAAGGAAGGGACTTTTGGCCTTCGAATTATTTGAGACTAGAGTGATTCTATTTGACATATTGTATTGTTCTTCAGAGGTTGGTGAAACTCATTGAACCCTAGTTCTTTGATCACTCCTTTGAATTCTATATCAATAACAATTCAAGTGGACGTAGGTTATTACCAGATTCTGGGGCTGAACCACTATAAACGCTTGTGTTCTTTATTATTTCGTCATCATATTCTTTCCAACGTGTTTGTCCACATCAAGCAAATTTGACTTTGTGTCAGTTGGCCAAAATCAGGGTCAACATTCTGGTGCTTTCATTGAGAGCTTGATACATTATCATTGAAAGATCAATGGCGAGAACTACCAAGAAAACTGGACAGGCGGCCGGCTACACCATCTAACCCGCCTCCTCCTCCTCCCAACGTGGCTGAGGATGAGCCACATTTGGAATTTGATGAGGAAGAAATGGACGACGCAATGCTAAAGAATACCCTAGGGGTATTGCAGGAGGAGCTGGCCAATTTGAGGGCCGGCCAGGAAAGTGCTGCCGAAATCATGGCGCGGCAGCAACAAGAAATTGAACGGCAGCGCTTAGAGTTGAGTGAAAGGCAGGCGGAGATGGACCGTCCCCAGAGGGAGGCCATGGCAGCCCTCGAGGTAGCCTTACAATTGGCTAGGAATCATACTGCACCTGCCTCGCAGCCTGATCAACCCGCGAATGGGCCACCCCACAGGGGTCCCAATCCTAGCCCGCCTGTCCAACCTTCGAGCCCACAAAGGCCCGAGCAGCCACCGGCGCCTTAGGACGATGTCCCGCTAGGAGACCCTGAAGCACAGCCTCCATCCCAAACTGGTCGCGGCAATCCCCCACAGCAGAGCCCGAATAGGGCCGGGTAGCAGCCTCGCAGTCCTAGACACCATAGGGGAGACGAGCCTAATCTTCCGAGCAAAGGACAACATCCTCCTGGTAACAGGAGGAACTCAGAGTTAGGCTCTGCGGTCCGAGGCCCCCCCACGGCATGATAATGCACGGGGACCTAACGACCAACGCAGACCACCCTCTAATGCTCGGGAGGTTCCAGCCCGGGAAGGCAATCGAGGAAACAGTCGATCCCACCATAGCCAATCAAGATTTAGAGACGGCCATGGTTATAGCGAGGCTGACTCAGGCAGAGGAAATGTCGGTCGGAGGAATGAAGAAAGAGGTGGAGGCAGAAGCAGAAGCCAACCACCTCAGGATGACCAACCCGACAGACGAGACGTTGGGGGGCAGCCCAGACAAAATAACGTCTTCAACCGGCTTGGAGCTAGCGAGCAGTGGAGGAGAGACGAGGACTTAAGATACGTACTCAACGGTCGCCGGGAGCGACAAGACGAGAACGTCCCCCCAGCTCCAGAGGCCATGACGATTCCTAGCGCCGTGCAGGCCCAGATAGATGCCCTCAACCAGGCAGTGTAGCAGCTGGTCGGGGGAAGAACATCTTATATCGACCACAATAGGAGAAGAGGTACTCCTTTTGTCCAGAGGATAGCTATGGCAGAAACTCCTAGCAAGTTTAAAATGCCTACGCTTCCAAACTTTGATGGGTATGGTGACCCGGTATCTCACGTTAACAAGTTTGAGATACAAATGGACATTCAGAAAGTGTCCGAAGACGCTCGGTGCAGGATCTTCCCTGCAACACTTTCTGATGCCGCACAGGAGTGGTTTTTCAAATTCCCTCCAGTAAGTATAGTTTCCTAGGAAATGTTTGTAAAGGAGTTTTGCGGACAGTTCTATGCGGGTCGTGTGCACCCGACTGAGGCAAACCAGCTGGTTGAAATACGCTAGCAAGATGGAGAACCACTGAAGGACTATGTCCAGCGCTTTATGCGCGCAGCTGCTGGAGAAAAAACAGTGGGAGACGAAGGCAAGATGATGGCCATAACCGTGGGGGTTAAGCGCCGCACGCCTCTCTGGGAAAGCCTCCGAAAACATGGGGTTAGAACTACCCAGGAATTCTTAAATCGAGCTGATCGCTACATCAAGCTCGAAGACGCCATCGCCAATGAAGGAAAGCCCTCAAGCAGGGACAAGGGGACTGCCGAGCGTGCCTTATAAGAAACCTGCTCTCATCCGAAAGGATATTTTGAGAAGAGACACTACCAAGTTCTGTCGTTATCATAACGACTACGGACATGATACCAATGAATGCAACCAGCTGAAGGAAGAGATCGAGTTCCTTATTAGACAAGGACACTTGAGAAGATATATACGGGCCTCGGGAAATTCCCAACGAGAAGCTCCAGGTGGCCATGAGCAAGCGCCCACACGCCAACGGTCGCCACCTTTGCAGCCTGACCCCGTAACTGGCACATTGTTAACCATCTGTGGAGGCCCGCACCTCGCGAGAAATAGCGGAAAGGCCAGAGAACGATATGCTCGGACTCTGCGCCACGACCAGGACATCAAGATGATGACTGTGGATGACCGCGCATCGAAAAAGGCTCAATCAGAGGAAGGCGAAATAACCTTCTCTGATAGTGATGCCCAACATGTCCGGTTCCCACATTCCGATCCGCTGGTCGTGGATATCCAAATGGCCAACATGATGGTGAAGAGAGTGCTGGTTGATACATGAAGTTCGGTGAATATCTTGTATAAGTCTTCGCTGGAACGCATGAAGTTGTCCGTTAAGGACTTGGAACCCTACAACCAAACAATATACGGCTTCTCTAGTGAGGAACTCGCCCCCGCAGGGTCAATCAGACTACCAGTGACAGTAGGTACAGCGCCTGCTACCAGGACATTACTCGCTACTTTCATAGTAGTCGATTGTCCTTCGGCGTACAATGCCGTCATTGGGAGGCCTATACTGATTGATCTACGGGCCGTCACCTCTATGTGGCACTTAGCCATGAAATTCCCGATAGACGCAGGGGTAGGACGTGTGTTGGGTAACTAGAGGGAGGCTAGGGAGTGCTACAACGCCTCGGTCACGAAGGCGAAGAAGGGAACGTCAAAGAGCACTCCCCCAGATAGGTTGCAGATGGAAATTGATACACAAGCCCAATCCGGTGATGAAGTCACCAAATAGAGTGTTGCCCAAAGTGAGGATAGAGATTTAGATCCTCGCTTTGGGGATTTTGAAGAAAACGTTGGACCCGTCGAGGACCTGGAAGAGGTCCAACTTGATGAGAAATACCCGACCAGAGTTGTGAAGGTCTAGAAAAACTTAGAACCAACCACGAAGCATGCACTGGTGGAGTTTTTGCAGAAAAACCAGGAAGTCTTTGCCTGGTCGCACAAAGACATGGCTGGGATAGATCCTGTAGTTATCAGCCATGTCCTGAACATAGACAAGAGTTTTCCACCCGTGCAACAAAAAAGAAGGTTGCTCGATAAGGATCGGTCGAGAGCCTTAAAAGAAGAAGTTGAGAGATTAAAGGAGAATGGGTTCATCAGGGTGGCGTTTTATCCATCGTGGGTCTCTAATCCAGTATTGATTCCCAAGCCTAACGGCAAATGGCGAACCTGTGTGGATTTTATAGATCTCAATAAAGCCTGCCCGAAGGATTGCTTCCCACTCCCAAGGATCGACCAGTTGGTCGATGCTACTGCAGGACACGAGATCCTCTCTTTCATGGATGCATACTCAGGCTACAATCAGATCAGCATGCATCCTCCTGACGAGGATCACACCAGCTTTCGGATCGATACAGGATTATACTGTTATAAGGTAATGCCCTTCGGACTGAAAAATGCAGGTGCGACTTACCAGCGATTAGTTAACCACATGTTTAAAGAATTGATCGGAGTAAACATGGAGGTATACGTGGACGACATGCTGGTAAAGTCGAAAAAGGCAGAAGGACATGTGAAGGATTTGCAAGAGTGTTTCGATGTATTGAACAAGTACCAGATGAAACTAAATCCTCTCAAATGTTCCTTCGGAGTTGGATCAGGGAAGTTTTTGGGGTTCATTGTTAATTCAAGAGGAATCGAGGCCAACCCCGACAAGATAAAATCCCTGATCGACATGAAATCGCCAGAGAAGATCAAGGATGTACAAAGTTTAACTGGGAGAATTGCAACCCTAAGCAGATTTATTTCCAAGTCAACGGATAAGTGCGTCCCTTTCTTCAATCTACTTAGGGGCAACAAGAAATCTGAATGGATAGGAGACTGCGAGCAAGCTTTTCAGGCCTTGAAAGCCCATATGGCACAGCCTCCTATTTTATCAAAGCCTATCGAAGGAGAAACTTTGTTCATTTACCTGGCGATCACTGAAGTTGCTGCTAGTGCGGTACTAGTACGAGAGGAAGAAGGTGTACAAAAAGCGGTTTACTATGTAAGCAAGAGGCTAATCGGAGCAGAAATGAGGTATCCTCCCATAGAGAGGTTAGCATACTATTTAATCTTGGCCTCAAGGAAGCTACGTCCTTACTTCCAAGCCCATCCCATTACAGTCTTAACTGACCAGCCCCTTCGGCAAGTCCTCCAAAAACCAGAGGCGGCTGGGGCAGTTCGATATTACATATTCATCGCGAGCAGCAGTAAAGGGACAAGTCTTGGCTGAACTTATTGCAGAGTTCACCGAACTCCCGGACAGCGAGCAGTGCGAAAAGCCTAGTGCGCTTGAGCCTCAAGATGAAGCTCCTTCGTGGAAGTTATTCACAGATGGGTCGTCAAACGAATCTCACGCAGGAGCAAGAGTGATCTTGATAACGCCAGAAGGGCATCGATTTCACTGCGCCATTAGGTTCGACTTCACAGCATCAAATAATGAAGCTGAATACGAAGCACTCCTCGCTGGATTACGAATGGAAAAAGACATGAGTATAAAGGTGCTGGATATTTACAGTGATTCACAGCTGGTAGTGAATCAAGTCCTAGGGGAATATCAAGCACGAGGCCTGAAAATGGTGGCCTACTTGAACAAAACTAAAGACCTGTTAGCCCAATTCACGAAGTATACCCTCCAGCAAATCCCCCGGGATCATAATTCGAATGCAGATGCCTTAGCCAAACTCGCGAGCGCAAAAGATGCTGACACTTTGAATATTGTGCCAGTAGAAAGATTGAGCGAGCCAAGCATACGAGCAAATGAAACCAGTATGGAAATCCGAATGGAAGATACATGGATGGCGCCTTACTTGGAGTATCTGACAAATGGTGTACTACCAGCAGATAGAAACAAAGCCAGAACTCTTCAAAGGCAGGCTGCTAGGTATATACTGGTCGATGGTGTTCTATACCGAAGGGGATATTCCATGCCATTGCTCAGATGTATTACACCAGAGAAAGCTAAAGAGCTAATGAAGGAAGTACATGAAGGCTTCTGCGGGGATCACGCTGGGGGGCAAAGTTTGGCGAAAAAGATTCTAAGGCAGGGCTATTTCTGGCCGACTATGAACGAAGATTCAATGGAGTTTGTGCGAAAGTGCGATAAGTGTCAGAGATTTTCCAAAATCCCACGCGGAGCCCCAAACGAGTTAAAGCAGATGCAGAGTCCTTGGCCTTTTACAGTATGGGGTATTGACTTAATTGGATCCCTGCCAACGGGAAAAGGCGGAGTGAAGTACGCTGTAGTAGCAGTCGACTACTTCACCAAATGGGCCGAAGCTGAACCACTCGCTACCATAACGACCAAGAAAGTTCTTGACTTTGTCATCAAGAACATTGTTTGCCGATATGGTTTGCCTCGAAAGATTGTCTCAGACAACGACACCAAATTTGACAGTGACTTATTCACCGACTTCTGTGAAAGGCACGGGATTATCAAAAGCTTTTCTTTAGTCGCGCATCCAAAAGCAAACGGGCAGGTCGAAGCAGTGAATAAAACGCTTAAGGACACCTTGAAGAAAAGGCTTGAAGACACTAAAGGAGCATGGCCAGAGCAGCTGCCTGAAGTCCTCTGGTCGTATAGAACTTCTCATCGAACAGCAACAGGTCATACTCCGTTTTCCTTAGCATACGGGTATGAATCTATGTTGCCTGTCGAATTAGATCCCCCCTCACATCGACGCATTACATAGGACCAGGGCCAGAATAGCCAACTAATGATGAGTCCCTAGACTCAATTGAGGAGATACGAGAACGATCCCAACTCCGAGTCACTGCGTACCAGCAAAAGGTCGCCCGGTATTTTAACTCAAAAGTAAAAGAAAGGAAAAACGTCGGTGACCTAGTGCTACGACGAGTTTTCTTGAATACCCGCGACCCCACTGCAGGAGTGCTTGGACCAAACTGGGAAGGACCTTACCAGAATGAGGAAGTCCTTCATCCGGGCACCTACAAACTTGCACGCTTAAATGGAGATCTCGTTCCATGCTATTGGAACGGTGAACACCTGTGCAAGTACTACCAATAAACAGTCCTTTTTAAAGGACTGGCTTGTATTAATTTTTACTTTTTACAAGTTTCGAAAAAGGGTTAACCACGTTGTATGGCTAATCGCTTATAAGTGTAAGATCTTTTTAAGATCACTCGTAAAGACATGTTTAGTCCATTTTAATACGAGATTATAAGGGACTGTGTGTAGCCAGTCATTCTTGCCAACCTTTGTAAATTTATTTTACAAGTATTTGTTCATTACGTGTGTTGTTTTGCTGTATTACAAGTGTTATAATTACTATCGAGCAGTAATGTTCGCACAGGTCATGGTCAAGGCAAGTGACCAAGGACCTAAAGCTCCTCGATCACTTGGGGGGCATATAAGGTACATCAATAGCAAAGCATACCAAAAGGTATGTAAACACATGAACAAAATGAGTGAAAGCATGCTACGGTACTTAGAGTATTTTTCAAACTTTATATTTTGTTAAGTCAAGCCAAAGTACTATGCTAAGTTCGGTCATGCGAACAGATGTTATAATAAAAATAAAATATTATAATATCATAATGCATTCTTTTACACCGCAAGCATCACTACTTGGATGTAATTGTTTAAGGTTAAAGGAAAAGGTTGCTGCCCGTGCAGCAAATTTAAAAGTAAAAATTGTCTTTACAACACGACCCACGGGTCGTGTAATTGAAGAAAAAAAAAAAAAGAAATAAGTTTAAGGAGCAGGAGGGTCTTGCTCAGCAGTCTGATTAGCCACATTCTCAACAACTCCCCCCTCCTCTACGTCAGCGGCCGGCTGGATGCTTGGTGAAGCAGGAACCCTTGCTCTTTCTTCTTCTTCAGCCAATCGAGTAGTGCAGCGGGCCAACTCAGCGTTCCTGGCATCTTCTGGAAGGTAGTTAAAATTGGCACCCCGGTTGTGTTTCCAAAAGTCGTAGAAACACCGAAGTGTTGCATTCTTGTACCTCTCCAGATTATTAGCATTGGTAAGCTTCAGTTGCTCCACCTGGCTCTCAAGAACAGCTATGGCCTTGTCCTTATCTAGGAGCTCCTCCTTGAGCCTCTTGACTTCACGATATTGGGTTCGATTGGAATCCTGGTATTCATCCCTCTGCTTCTTCATAGCTGCCTTAGAAGACTCAGCCTCTGCCAGCTTTGCCACTGCAACATCCTTCTGTTGAGTAACCACTTCCAACTCCCCAGCGTGCCTGGCTTCTACAACCTAAAGCTCCTCGGTGGCTCTCACCTGGAACTCCTCGATAGCCTTTGCCAGAGCTTGGTCGATGGTAGCTATGGCACGAGTGCGAGCGGCATTTATTGTCAGCATGGCCTGCAGTCAGGGAAATAAAAGTTATACTATACTACAAAAAGGAGAAGTAAAATCCAAGAGGAAAAATGCTTACACTGGCCACTTCGTTAAGAGCCATGTTGAGGATCTGGTCAACCCCCACGCTCTCAGCTTCAGCCATTGCCTCCCTGCAACGGTCGTGCTTCAAGATATGGGCAAGGCGATCTTTGGCTGATCGCAGGGAGCGGTTCGAGAGCTTGGTCCCAGGAAGCTCTGCTTGCGAGGTGTGCTCCCTTCGGGCCGCAGGCGGAGGGTTGGCGGCAGGGGCAGCCTCCTTCTCAGCAGGAGCAGAAGGCTGAGCAGGGGCTTGTCCAGTTGGCGCATCCTTGGAAGGATCTTCTGTTGACCCTTCTTAGCCGGAGGTCCTTGGCTCGATTCGCCATTATGCCTCCTGGATGTCTTTCATCGAACCAGGGGGACCTTTGCCTCCTCTGGAGCCTAGTACAGATAAAAAACGTTGGGAGTAGCCATCTCTGCGTACAAAGAAAAATATGCAGATGATAAGATAAAGGCAGATGAAAATTCTTGGTAAAACAGAAAAGAGGTCACAAAGTTTAATACCCGAGCTACAACTACTGGTCGCTATACTACTGACTCTATTAGTCATACACTCACTATCTGGCACGAAGAAGTTTGGCCCTATATTTGGAGTATACGTAAAATTGCCGTCCCCGTCAAACAAGTGACAGGGAATTGGCAAGCTATTTAAAAGTAAAATAACAATACCGTTTTCATCTGAGGATTCATCCAGGTCTATGACAAACTTTGTTGCCTTTTGTTTCCCCTTGCCTTGGGGCGCAGAAGGCCTCTCTGCTGAAGGAACGCCAGTGGGTTCCCTGATCGTAACCCCCGTCAGCCTCCTTCGGGGAGGAGACGCCAGGGGTTGCTACTCGGGATCCCCCTTGGTCGTGGCATCTGCTACCACAAGGCCTCTTGTTTCATGGCGAGGA
Organism: Humulus lupulus; assembly: GCF_963169125.1. Classification (NCBI taxonomy): domain Eukaryota; kingdom Viridiplantae; phylum Streptophyta; class Magnoliopsida; order Rosales; family Cannabaceae; genus Humulus; species Humulus lupulus. The sequence goes on along the minus strand of NC_084795.1, from coordinate 118,412,072 downwards.
GCCAGGAGACCAGATAGCCTCAGATTTTCATCAGTGACTAGGGACTTGACGCTTTTTTCTGCGTCTGCCATCTTGGCCAGTGTGTTTGACCTCAACACCATGTCTAGTGTTGGGTTCGGACGTAACCATGGTCCTGAAAGGCATAGTATACTTTAGAAAGGTTCGGGATAATTTGTTAAGGAAAAGTAGCGACTAGTGAAAGAAGCATTTACCTCCACGAGCGAAGGCCAGATTGTTCGTAATCATATCCGGCGTGAGGAAGTACTCTCTACTGTACTGCCCCATGTTGGAAATATGGGTAGTGTCACTCAGAAAAGTTCGGCTAGTTTCCTGGTGACAGAGATGGAAGAAGCCCGTCCCGTATTGTTGAGGGTTGGACTTAAGGTCGAAGAGGAAATTGACCTCAAGAGGGGTAGGTTCCGGCCATTTTTTAAGTTTATACAGGATATAGAGTGCAGCCAGCATTCTATATCCATTTGGAGTAATTTGAAAGGGGGCGACACCAAAATAGTTAACCACCCCCTGGTAAAAAGGATGTAGAGGGAGGATAGCCCCCACCTCTATGTGATATCTGGACCAAGTGCTATAGGCACCCCTGGGAATGTTAGCTCTTTGGTCAGCAGCCGGGATGGTAAGATTAACTCCTGTAAGAGGATACTTCCTGCGATAATTGGCAAGCATCTGAGGAGTCACTTGGCTGGTGGGGGAGAGATACCACTCGACATCAGGAAGGTTTTGATGCCGAGGGCGGGCCCTAACTTGGATACGAGGGTCTGGGGCGGCATTTTCTCGACCACTAATCGAGGGAACCCTAGCCTGTGAATCAAGCTGGGCAGGAGAGTTTGGACTGTTTTCTGAGTCAAGTCTTTTCTTGCCTAAGGACTTAGAGCAAGCCATTTGAGGTGGTGGTGGACGAGGTCTAGAAGAAGATCGTGAAAATGGAATCTCGTGAACTCGGTCGGTCGGTCGTTCTTCACCTTTGAGCAGCTGGGCAAGAAGATCGTCGTCAATGGGCCGTTCACCTCCCCACAAATCTGGCATTAAAGTCTGCAAACAGAAGAATGGGGAGGTGAGGATGAAGAATTTTCAAAGTTTTTAGAATAACGCTGGTCGAGTATAAAAGTTAAGCTTTTATACAGCAGCATTCTAACAAAAAGCTAAAAAAATTTCACGCGAACAGTTTGATAAACAGATCAAAAGTGAAAGCAAAAAGTTTTTTGAAAAAGCTTTTTCAACTCCTTTTAGGGCGGGAAAAACCTAGTTTTTCAGCTAGCATAAAAATCGAATTTTCACTTCGATTTTACATCCTAAGGCCATGATCTTAACTATCAAACTAACTCATAACTCTCTAGTAACAGAGAAATATCACGCAACATTCAGTATCACCTATTAAACCCCCCTACTGACATGTATTTCAATCCAGAAATGAATGAACCCAACAGTCGGTCTACAGAAGCATGCACGACAAAAATATAAAGCGTAAGAGTCCGGAAACTTACCAAAATGAAGATCGTGGAGATTTGAGAGATTTTCCGGGCGTAAAAGGGGCTCAAGGGCTGAATCTTAAAACGCCGAAGGATGGTCTTCAGAGGGAAATAAGAGCTCTGGTGTTAGGGTTTCTTGAAAGAGTGATGGCTTGTGTAAAAAGAAAAAGGAGACTTCAAAGAGGCTATATATATATTTTTTGTCCGTAAGCATTAAAAGGAAGTAATCATCAGCTTCCCCTTTTTCGAAGTATGGGGAAGGGTGATAGCCGTCGAAATGATTACTTGGGAAGCGAAAAGTCATGATTAGACAAGGGTAGGTTTCTTTTTCCAAGATTGCACGAAGTGTTCTGACAGGTATGGTGGGGTAACCGAAGGGTCGTTTCCTCAAAAGTCTATTTATTGCTCGTAATAAATAAAATTGGGGGGCAAATGTTATCCAAAAAACTGGCACGAATGACGTGGCAAGTGACTTCTGGACACGTGGCTGACACTTGGAGGAATTCTACTAGGGTATCGACCAGAAGAGATATTACAAGCAAAAGGCAGTCGAAGCTTACCTGCGACCAGTATGGTCGCAGGTTCCGCGTATCTCATGATATTTTTATAAAGATCTTAGTCAATCCTGAAATTGACTCCCATGATTTCCTGAGTATCGTATTATTTAGGAAATAATATTTGTAACAAATGAATGTAATCCCCCTTGAGCCTATAAATAGAGAAAGATAGCTTAAGGAAGGGACTTTTGTCCTTCGAATTATTTGAGACTAGAGTGATTCTATTTGACATATTGTATTGTTCTTCAGAGGTTGGTGAAACTCATTGAACCCTAGTTCTTTGATCACTCCTTTGAATTCTATATCAATAACAATTCAAGTGGACGTAGGTTATTACCAGATTCTGGGGCCGAACCACTATAAACTCTTGTGTTCTTTATTATTTCGTCATCATATTCTTTCCAACATGTTTGTCCACATCAAGAAAATTTGACTCCGTGTCAGTTGGCCAAAATTAGGGTCAACACCTACCAATCGGAGAATGGAGATACCGAGAAGGAAAGAGATACTCCCGTATGAAAACTATATGTTGATGGAGCATCCAATGAACACAACTCAAGCATAGGAATCATACTGATCACTCCACAGAATCATTGAATCCACTGCGCTATCAGATTTGGATCCAACGCTTCAAACAACGATGTTGATTATGAGGCATTGCTAGCAGGATTATGCTTATTTCGGGGTGTGAATGCACAATCCCTAGAGATATTCAACGATTCCAAACTAGTAGTGTACCAGGTATTGGGGGAGTATCAAGCCAAGGGACTTAGGATGGTGTAATACCTGAACAAGGTGAAGGACTTGTTGGCATAGTTAAAGAGATACTTGATTACACAAGTCCCGAGGGAGCAAAATGCCAATGCTGATGCCTTAGCCAAGCTTGCTAGTGCCAAAGACGCAGACACCCTGAATGTTGTTCCTGTCAAATACTTGGTGGAAAGAAGCATAACTGAGCAGGAGGCACTACCTATTGAGTTAAGAGATACATGGATGACCCCTATTATTAACTATCTTAACCAAGGAGTAGTACCCAGTGATCAGAACAAAGCAAGGAAGTTGGTGAGACAAGATGCACAATATATGATAGTCGAAAGGGTCCTGTATCGATGAGGGTACTCCCCACCACTGCTAAGGTGTATTACACTAGACCAGTCAAAGCTGTTAATGATCAAGATAAACGAGGGGTTTTATGGGGATCACGCTTAGGGGCAGAGCCTATTAAAGAAAATCTTAAGGCAAGGATACTTCTGACCGGTGATGAACGAAGATTTGATGGAGTATGTCAGAAGATGCTACAAGTGTTAGATGTTCTCCAAGATACCTCGGGTGGTACCTAATGAATTAACACAAATGCAAAGCCCTTAGCCCTTCGCTGTATGGGGAATCGACCTGATCGAGAAGCTACCCACGAGAAATGGGAGGAGTCCAATTTGTTGTTGTAGCCGTAGACTACTTCACCAAATGGACTGAAGCAGAACCGCTCGCCACCATCACCTCGAAGAAAGTATTAGACTTTGTGGTGAAGAATATCATATGTAAATTCGGTGTACCGAACAAGATAGTCTCGGATAATGAGACTCAATTTGACAGTGATATGTTCTCCGACTTTTATACGAGGCATGGAATCACAAAGAGCTTTTACTTGGTAGCTCACCCCAAGCCAATGGTCAAGTAGAAGAAGTGAACAAGACTATCAAAGACACTCTGATGAAACGCCTTGAACAAGCCAAATGAGCCTAGCCAGAAATACTTTCGGAGGTCCTATGGTCACATTAAACAATGGCTCGAACAGCAACAGGCCATACACCATTTTCTTTGGTGTTTGGGTATGAAGCCATGTTGCTAGTTGAACTCACTCCTCCATCGCATAGACGAGAGACATACAATCAAGGGAGGAACCATCAACTAATAGAAGAGTCGCTCGATTTAATCGAAGAAAGAAGAGAAAAGGCAAGTCTCAGAGTAGCAACGCACCAGCGAAAAGTGGCCAGATACTTCAACTCCAGGATGAAAGATCAAAAATTCCAAGTTGGAAACTTAGTACTCAGGAGGGTGTTCCTAAACACTAAGGACACTGAAGGAGGGCTACTAGGACCTAATTAGGAAGGACCATACCTTGTGGAGGAGGTGATCCCACCAGGGACATACAAGATAGCTCGACTGAATGGATAACTAATAAAAAACTACTGGAATAGCAAACACCTCCGCCGCTACTATCAGTGAAGTTGTTCACGGTGACACAAATTTTAATTTGCAAATGTATTATTTTCAAATTATCTATGTGACGACTACTTTAAATTTCTTTAAATTTAATTCGCTTAGTTCTTTAAATTTCTTTCAACAAGGGACTGGTCACTTTAGACCTGTCAACCCATCCGATCATGTTCGATTCTGGTACTTGAGGGACCTATCGACCCATTGCCATTATGGATCATGTTCGATCTTGATTCTTGAGGAACCTATCGACCCATTCAATCCAAAAGATAGATTGGTCCTATGACCTTGTCGGCAAATTATTTGATCATGTTCGATCCTGGTTCTTGAGGAACCTATCGACCAATACGATCAATAAAGAGAGACTGTTCCTGGGACATTGTCGCCAAATTATTTGATCATGTTTGATCCTGGTTCTTGAGGGACTTATTGATCCATACGATCAACAAAAGAGACTGGTCCGAGGACCAGTCACCATTATTTGATCATGTTCGATCATGGTTCTTGAGGGACCTATTGACCCATAAGATACAAACAAGAGACTGGTCCGAGGACCTGTCTGCACTATGGATCATGTTTGATCTTGGTTCTTGAGGAGCCTATCCACCCATACAATCCATAAGAGAGACTGGTCTTAGGACCTTGTCGCCAAATTATTTGATCATGTTTGATCCTGGTTCTTGAGGAACCTATCGCCCCATATGATCCAAAAGAGAGAATGGTCCTAGGACCTTGTCGCCAAATTATTTGATCATGTTCGATCCTGGTTCTTGAGGAACCTATCGACCAATACGATCAACAAAGAGACTGGTCCGAGGACCAGCTGCCATTATTTGATCATGTTCGATAATGGTTCTTGAGGAACCTATCGACCCATACGATAAAAAAAGAGTCTGGTCTGAAGACCAGTCGCCATCATTGACTCATAATCGAATATGGTCCTTGAGGGACCGATCGATAATTTGGTCTAACACTTGTTACAGGCTCGATTAGCCCATCAAGACCCAATTGCTCCAACTTAGACACATCTGTCTACAATCATTATAATGAGTACAAGAGAGATTACGTGGATCATGGTCGACACTTGCTAAACAATCTGCATTTGTGTATAGGTATCATTACTACTGAGTATGAAACCATCACCCGACTACTAATGAGGGACAAGCATTTCTTGCTTGCATCATTGGGTGAAAAGAATAATACTATGTGTCTAAACGCTCGAAGCAAGGCGTGGTCAAGTAGCAAGTAACCAAGGATTTGAAACCCATGATCACTTGGGGGCATATAGTAAATACCGATCGGGATATGCACAAGCAATGAGGACGTGTCCCTAAGTACTAAACAAGCTCAATTTTTTCTAGGACATTTGTTCAACATGTGTTTTGATAGCGCAAAAAAACAAAAACAAAAAAGGCATTGGTAGGGAGACTCCTAGCCATGTCCCTTACAGGGTGGTTGGCTACACCATCAACCTTATAAAGTGGTCGACTTAACCATTTTGTTCGTGGTACTTGGTGAAGTATCGTACTACTCACATTACCATGGTTGTTAGCATGAAAAACGTAAAGGAGTAAGGTTAGTATGCCACGTGAAATACATGTGTTCAGAGTATACTGATACCTAAACCAATGAGGGTTGAGTTGATATACTTAGTAAGCATTGGAAATAAAAAAAATTCTATCAATACACAGAGTGCTCATAACAAAAAAGCATAAAGGCATAAAATGTCATATGTAAAAACTGTCAAGTACAAGGTGCCCCGCCAATGGCACAAAAGGAAAGACAAAGAATAAAAGATCAAAAGAAGACTAACTAGGGTGAGGAGTATCACTTGAAAGACCGCCCTGAGCCTCATCACCCTCCAGTCCAGCTAACACGGGCGAAGAGGGTACTCCTTGATATGAATAGACCACGGGGAGTCTATGGTGTTCAAGGGCTCAGTACCATCTTCATCTAGAACATCGACGATAGTAGAAGGAAACAACCTAACCTTCCTAAGGTTCTCTGAAGTAACGAGAACCTTGACTTTCTTCTCCTCAAGGGTTATGGAAATCAATGCCTTGGCCCTAACAACCATAGCATGGGTCGGGAGCGGTCTATAAAAAGGCCTGACGTGCTTGAACTTGGAATAGTTGGCCTCTGCATCTTTAGTGAAGAAATAGTTTTCAGCATATCAAAATTCCTTGTTGTTCTAGAAATCTCTTTCAAGAAGGTGTCAGTACCCTCGCTCGTATAATGTTGGAAGTGGAAGTACCCCGAGTTGCGATGAGAAGGGTTTGTCTTCTATTCAAACAAGTTGTGGATATCGTGAGGTACTGGAGCAACCCATTTTCTACGATGATAGATAAAGTACAATGCAGATAACACCAAGATAGTGTTGGGAGCCAACTGAGAAGGACTAATACCAAAATAATCTGCCATGCTCCGAAAATATGGATGAAGAGGAATTCAGGCGCCAGACTTAATGGCAAAGCGTGTCCAAGCGCACAGACGTAAAGAGGGGGTCCTCAACTCTGTCGTTCGGACCACTAATAGTAATGGAAACGCTAGAAAGGTCGAAGGCCTTCCTTAAGTTCTTTACTTTATCTTTAGTCATGTCAGAGGCAGTCCCTTTGAACCAAACCACCTCGTAATCAGCAGGGTGAGGCTTCTCAATCTATTTCCATATGATACCACTAAAAAAGGTTGTCCCAGAATCTGATGAATGGAACTCTTTCTGTCATCTCTTCTTCTGCTGCGCAGCTGGTGAGACTATCTTGTTCTTGGGAGAAGTGCGAGCCACCTTAGGACAAAACTTGTGAATAGAACACTCCTGAGGGTGAGTAGCCTAGCGATGAGAGCCCTTTGTATACTCTCGCTGAGAAGAAGAGTGATGGGGAACCTGACTGGTATCCCGATGAGAAGGGTGTTGCGAGAAGTTTCGCTGACCAGACAAACTCCGCTGAGAAGAATGACCTCGATGAGATGTTCCCTGGGAGCCACGGGGAGTACTATGTTGAGAAGAGATCTATGAGGAGCCAGGCGAAGAGCCTTGAGTGATGTGCCTAGCAATGTGAGGATCATCTTTGGAAGGTTTTCGAGTTGTCTGTTTTACTCTCGCCATTAGGCTATAGAGTGGAATGAGGAAGAGTCATTTTCACCCTTTCCAACAACTCTTGGGGAGTATGCTCGCTCAAAGACTTGTCAGACGAAGATGAGTTGGACATCTATAACAAATAAAGGATAAAAAGTAAAGTTAGTATATCGACATAATGAAGCTGCGTACTATGAACCATATAGGCCAGTAGCTGGGGGAATATCCATTACGAAGGAGCAAAAGTGAAGAAATCAAAGGAAAAAAATTTCAGGGTGCGAGAGTGGTCGGCCTATGATTGGGCCGACCACCCTAGATCTTGGATGCTTAGAAATCACCAAGGGAGTATGGTGGTCGGCCTATGCTAAGGTTTGGGCCGACCACCCTAGATCTTGGATGCTTAGAAATCACCCAGGGAGTATGGTGGTCGGCCTATGCTAAGGTTTGGGCCGACCACCCAGGCACGGGAACCATGTAAATTGGCCAGGGCATGGGAAATGCAGCCTAGACCTGGATTTGTAACCCTTGGAATCACCTATGCCTGGATCTGAAACCCTAGAAATCACCCAATCATAGGGTTTAAAAACATGGAAATTTCCCAGTCCAGGGAAACCCTAGGGTGGTCGGCCTATGACAGGATTCGTAGGCCTGGAAATCACCCAGGCTATGGAAACTCTAGGGGTGGTCGACCTATGATGAGATTTGTAGGCTTGGAAATTGCCCAGGCTATGGAAACCCTAGGGGTGGGGTGGTCGGCCTATGATGAGATTTGTAGGCCTGGAAATCGCCCAGGCTATGAAAACCTAAGGGTGGTCAGCCTACATAACTCTAAACCCTAAAGTATCACACAAAAAGAAACAAGGATCAAGCCAATCTTTGATTGAAAACAAGTTTTCTGATTCAAACAAGTCAGTTGTTTAAATCAAAATAGAGCAAAGCAATGATATTTAGACATATTCATCCAAGATGTAAAGATTGGAAGAATAATACTTACCCAAGAGAAGATACAGAAAGTTGATGAAGAGTTTGAGAATTTCACAGCTCAAAATTTCCCTGAAGGAGGCGCATGGGTCAGGGATTTGATGAGTGAGACCCTACTTAAAACCTTTCAAGCTAACCATATTTTTAGGAATTCATATTCTTTGAAAAATATCTTATATTTTTTGGAATTCAAATTCCTTGAAATATATTTTGTATTTTTAGGAATTCAAGTTCCTTGAAAAATATCATATATTTTTAGGAATTCAAATTCCTTGAAAAATATTTTGTATTTTTAAGAATTTATATCCTTGAAAAATATATTATATTTCTAGGAATTCAAAATTCCTTGAAAAATATATTAGATTTTTAGGAAATTATTTTTTCTTGAAAAATATGATTATTTTTAGGAATTACAATTTTCCTTGAAAAATATTATTGTTTTTAAGAATTAAAAAAATTCCTTGAAAACAGATTATGTTTTTAGGAGTCGAATTCTTTGAAAAATGTAGCTATTTTTGGGATCAGAATCCTTGAAAAATACGTGCTGAGAAAAATATCGATAGTTGATAAAGTACTACGTAATGTCCCAAGGGACTTTGCTGTTAAAGTACTGCTACGATATGTTTCTCAGGCCATATCAATTTTACCGTAATGTTGGATACAGTACGATAAACTTGGGGGCCAAATATTATCCCTCAAAATTCAAGAGATGATGTGGCGAATGAGAAAGCGGCACATGGCATCACAAGTCATGGAAAAACGATAAAGTATTGAAAAAGACCGATGAACAAAGATTGATAGGTCTAGGACCTATAGGGAACTCGACTAGGCCTAAACCCCCTTGGGGTGGTCGACCTAGCCCTAGCCCCCTAGGGATGGTCGGCCTGACCCCAACCCCTAGGGGTGATCGGCCTAGCATGCCTAAGAACCACACAGGGTGGTCATCCCACCTTATTATTCATAGGGTGGTCGGCCTAAACTCCCAAATACACTTCTCTGGATAAAGTTCACACTCGCTCAAGCTAAAATCACCAGGCCTAGCACCTAGAAGGTCAACAGGCCTAGCCCCCAAAAGATCAACGGGCCTAGCACCCATAAGATCAACAAGCCTAGCACCCAAGCTATAAAGGGTCATCGGCCTAGCACTTAAGTCTCACAGACCAACCAAGACTTAGTGTTTTCTTGAAGGTTTCAATCGTGCATGGTCAACCATGATCTAGAGAAACGACGAGAAGACCCACGATCTCATAATCATGGGAATGTGGACACATATCTCCTGTCCCAATGTTCGTGTACCAAACCACGATCCCTAATCTTATTGATCATGTAACAACCCCTGGGTACTATAAATAAAGGACCCAGGGCTTCATTTGAGGGGTTTTTTTTTTACGGATTGAGAGACTTTTGGATTAACTTCTGGGCATATCTGTGACGAGTGAACTCGCGAGTTCATCTTTGTAATTGTCAATTGAGTGATTCAATACTAAATACTAAGTGGATTAGGTTATTACTATTATTTAGAATAGGGCTGAACCACTATAAATTTCTGTGTGTTTTGTTTAGGTATTTGTACTTTGTCGTATATTTACATTTATATCGTTCAAAAGGTGTCGTATATCGTACATACGACCGTTGGCCAATTTCACAGGTAAACAATTGATCTAAGCTTACTGTTTTTATACTATTGCTTATTTGTGCCTGTTGATTTAAGTTTTCTTTCTGAGCATTGGCTCATGAGAGCTATGTGGTGTAGGTAAGGGAAAAGGATAGCCAGACCATCCATGAGTTGGAAAGCTTCAGGGGCGGTGTGTACATATGCATCCTACTCGACCGCCACGACCGAGATAGCCTGGGAGGAACTAGGGTTGAACCCTGTTTTGCCGTCTAGGATGACTAATTTGTATTCCAATTGTCTTTTATCAGTCTGTAACCAATTTTTGGATCATGTGTATAAACTTAATATTTTTAAATGAAAAAAATAATCTTTTTGTTAACCAAACTTTTTAATACATAACCTTGACTTAGTCTTTAATTACACATTAAAGTCCAAATGACTCGCTTAGCAAGTTAAGCACTATTTTAAACATGCAGTGTAATGGTCTTAGCTAACCAGAGCATTACACTACGACCCAGGCGGATTGCACGGGGCCCAATGCAGAAAGTCGCAACCAACTTTATGGGGAACATATCTCAGACTATCAGGGTGTGGTGCACGTTTGTCCGCATCAAGCGACGTTGTGGGAAATGCTGATTTTTGAGTGTAAGAACTCGACAACACTAATTGAGACCCACCAAAAGTTGTCAGACGATAATATGGTGCCCACACCCGCAGTGACTGACACTTGGCAGCAACCCCAGGTCTGAGGACTGGAATCCTAGACATGGGAGTCGAGCGAGTGAAGAGAGCTCCTCAGGACATTGCCTCACCGGGAGACATCCTCGCCTAAATGACAGACCTCGGGGCGTGGCCTCACTTGGAGACATCCACGACTTGGGCTTCCTAGAAGGGTTACACTCCGAGAACCTCATGACTTATCTTGTCACAAATCACTCTTAATTGTCACATGTCGGGAGGTGAAAATACAGACAACATCTAACTAGTGTATTGTTGGGAAAACTTATACAGAATATTTATTTATTTTTATGTAGATCTAATATTAAACAAGTTAATATGATACAACCAAGAACATGTTTATAAAATTGAATTCAAATAGAAATAATGATAACAATACTTACATTATATGCAGCAGAATAATATAGTCCTTCCTTCAGTTTCTCTAACCCTTGTATCCTTTCTTTGAAAGAGTATTACCAAGAAATTGAACCGTTCTTCAATTATCTTCACAACCTTCCAAAGTATCTGATAACTCTACAAAATAGAGTTATTTTACCACTTTTTATGTGCTAATTGTTGCTTAATTCTTTAGTTTTTAATTGATTTATTATGTTTTAAAGTAATTTTGAATTTATTAAGTTTATTTTGATTTTATATATTTTTCTGTGTTTTTATAGTTTTTTTGCTGTAAAATGTTGTAGTTAATTATTGGAATTATTTTTGTTTAATTTGAGGTAAAAAATGTTGTATTATTGAACTCAAATGTTAAATATAAATTAAGTTATAATTAATATTTTCAAAGAATTAACTTGATTTTTTTTATAGTTGAAAATATTTTATTATGATTTAGTTTATGTTTATTTTGTAGGGAATTTATTGCAATTTTGGGCTTTGAAAAGTAAGGAAAAGAAAGAAAAAAAATGGTATTTTTCAGAATTTAAAAAGAGAAGCTGCCAACATTCCTGCCCGGCAACATTTCGGCCCAACATCAGCCACAATAACTCAGCCTCCTTTTCCAGCCAGGCCCGAAGGCCCACGCCACCCTTTTTTGAGCCCAACAAATACATTTTGTCCCCTTGTCCCTAAAATACCAATATTCTACCCAAACTTTTCTACACATTTTACCCAAAAATCATCATTACACCCTATAATTTACCCCTATTTGCCATATTATTATTAATTTAATCAATTTAAATTGATTATTTTAATACACTTTTTTGGCAATAAATAAGGAATTTGAGAGTGCTTAATTTAGGAGGAGGTTTTACACTAAAATTCCTACACTTTCAAGACCACTCCATTCTCTTCATCTTTTTCTTCTTTTTGGTCATTTTTTCTATGAGTATTTAGAGGAAAAATTTGGGGGTTTCTCCTCCAAATTTTCCTATTTTTGTTTGTAATTTTTGGGTTTGTAATTTCTATTCTAGTTATGTGGTTCTAATCTTTTTCACAAGATTATTAAGATCATGATGAAGTAACTTGTAACTAGATAATACTTATGTTGTATGTTGATTTCCCTTGCAATGCAACAAAGTTTATGGATTTTTCTTCTTCATATATGTCTTTCATCTTTAATGTCTCTGTAACCACCCAAAATTACTGTTAAGGCTTAAGAGCCTTGATTAGTGTGCCGGGAGGGCACAATTGGAAGTTATACGATTATTTACATATATGTGATGCATGACTATGTGTATTAGTATGCATGTAGGCCATGATCAGGTTATAAGGGCATATTTGTAATTTTGACCCATTGAGGGCATAAATGTAAATGTTTGTGATAAATTGTTGAGACCACATTATTATGTGGATATATCTGCAACTTGTGATTCAAGGCGATCCTAGTGAGCGGTTTAGCAGAGAAGTCACAGCGGGGATTTATACCCGGCTCGACGTGAGTCTGGGGGTATTTTTGGGAATTTGAAAAGTATATATTGGAGATTATTTGATATTGATAAATATAATTGGTGATTAGTTAGGTATCGGGAAGTAAGCAATAAATATTAAAGACACTCGAGGAATTAGCGGGAATAGGGAGTAATGACCAAAATGCCCTTTGAGTGATTTAAAGGTCTAGTTATTATTGGGAGGGCAATATGGTCATTTGGCTTACTAAGGGATAGGTTATATTATGCTTTATGGCTTTAGTGGAAGTTGTAGAAAGACTCAGAAGTTAAACGAAAAGAAAAGAAGAAGGAAGGAAAGAAAGAAAAACAGAACACTTGGAGCTATCATTTTCTCTCTTTCGGTTGGGTCATCTCTTCATCATTGTTTGTGAGTTTTGGAGATGGAATTTCATAGTAAGCTCAGGTTGGAGCTTAGGGCTAAAGACCTTGGTGAAGCAAGAAGAGCTAGCAGGGATTAGTCACTCAATTGAGGTAAGTTTCAAGGTTTCCTGATGTGTTTTTATGAGTTTTATTGAGATGGTTTCTAAGCTTGAGTTTTGGATGGAATAAAGGGATATAAGCTTGAGGAGTTGAAGGGCTTGAGGTTGGCTGGATGCTAGGGATAACTTAAGGTCGAAATTCTCCATAGGAGGTAACAAATTATGGCTTTGAAGTTCTAAGTTTCTGGTTGAATCTTTGAGTTCTTGGGTTCAATGCTTGTTTTCTTAGCTTGATGATGCATGTGGGTAAGTCTTGTGGTATTGGGTTGTATAGGGTGAGATATAGGTGATGGTAGACTCATTTTGGTGTGCAGTTGAGGTTTGGAAGGGTTCCAAGGGGTTTTGGTTCGAGGAAAATCGAAGAAGGAAAAAACAGGGTATTGTTGGTCTGTGACTAGCGCTGTAGCGCTAGCCTTTGGGCGCTACAGCGCTAGGCTTGGGTTTTATGGTGCTTTTGGTTCTGTTTGTAGTGCTGTAGCGCTATCCTATTTCCAAAAGAGGGTTTTTGGGTTATTTCTTAGGGTTTTCGCCTGGGGGCTCGGGGTATGATTCCACCACCCCGTTTGGTGGAATTAGGGCTTCCCGAGGGCTCAGAATGGGTCCTGAGGTTGGGTTTTTAAATTGAGATTTAGTGATGATTCTAATTTGTGGCTGTGACTAGGTGAATGCTAGGGTTCGGAAGGGATCATGCTTGAGGGTTGTTTTCAATGAATAAAGCTAGCGGAATCAAAGGTAAGAAAACTGCACCCGGTTATGTGTTTGTGATGGGACTAAGAGCTCCCTATATCTGTATAATGTCATAGATGGTATTATGCCATGGGACATGTGATAAACGGACTAAGGGTGTCGTAAATAATACTTGCGCACAGGGTGCAGCTCGACCACTAGTAGCTGAGGACAGCTTAATATTCACTGAGCTCAGTTTAAGCGGGCCGGAGTCAGTGGGATAAACAGAGGGTGCGTCCTAAGGGCGTTAACCCTGGTTATCATATGTGGTTTGATTATTGATATGAGATGATGCACTTAGTATGTTGAATACTTGATTAATGTGAATATCTGGAATGTTGAGTATATGAGTATACTGTATGAGTTATCTGATTGCCTATTTGATGATTATGTTCTGTTATTGTGTTTTCTTGCTGGGCCTTGGCTCACGGGTACTACGTGGTGCAGGTAAAGGCAAGAGCAAAGTAGACCAGGCCTGAGATGGAGAGGTTTGGGGCTGAATGTACATAGTCAGCTGATCGGCCACCACGACCAAGGAGTGATACAGGATGGGGAGAACCTAAATGTCTATTTTGCCCTTAGAGTGGCTAGTAGCTGTACATTTGTTTTGAATTTTGTAAATTGTCTTTTATCTTTACCACCTTTGGGATCCCATGTAAAAATGTTTGATTATAAGAAATAAAACTTTTGAGACCGAAACTCTTTTAACCCTAGTACAAATTTAGTTATTATAACACGTTTATAACCAAATGACTTGATTAGTAAGTCTCGCACATTTATAAACACACAGTGTAACTGTCTTGGCTATCTAGGGCGTTACAACTTGGTATCAGAGCGTCCTAGGTTTAAGGGTTCCTGAAGACTGGTTGGATATGTACATTCGCTGCGAAAGACAAGCTCGACTCAGGGTTTGGTAATCGTGTATATGGTTATATGCTTAGATGAATAGAATGGAATATGACTGTTGATATATGCTTGATTAATAGGGAGCATGAGATACTGATAAGGCCTGGCCCTTGACTATTGCATGATGAGATTGAAGTGTGCTGATTAGCATCGCTATTGCATGTGAATGAATATTTGGATAATGGTTTACATATTGAGTGTATGTGGTTAACTGCCTAAATTGAATTCATATGTCATATCTGTTTATTGGCTTGTAGGAAGCATGATAAAGTGTGAGTATACTTGGTTGTATAAGAATTCGGTAGCTAAATGTATAGTATTGTGGATTTGTATTTAATATGCTTTATGTGTGCATGATAACCGTGGTTATTTGGACCCAGCTGTGGATTGGTTCAGAGTGTGAATCTCAGGGTTGAGAAGTTTAGTCAGCAATGGCAGATGAACTCAAATGGTTTGCGCCTAGAATGGTTAAGTTGATTTGGCATTGTTTTATAGGGGGATTGTAGATAATAGTAGGAGTTGGAGACCTCCATCTATCCTTGGAAGCCGCAGCAGATGGTCGTGGGTATGTGAGTAAGATGTGGGGTTTAATAGTTGGAATTAGGTAGAAGAACAACGGGCTTCTCTGGGAAATGAGCTGTATTGTATGCTTGAATTGTAAGGCTACCCGTGCTGGTTTATTGTGAGAATATAGACATATAAGGGTATTATATGGAAGGCCTAAAAGGTGTTATCCTTTGGTTTTAAGGAAAGTTTAGATTGCCTAAGAATTGGTCAGCGGATGGGCAAAGTTAATTCCATCCTTGGTTATATGGAGATGAGAGGTCATAACTGAGGGGTTGTGCTAAGTATTTGTGGCAGAAGGATGCCTGGAAATGATACTCGGGCTGAGACATTAGTATGATGAGTTGGAAAGGACTCAGATGGTGAATTGATAAAAGAGGTTATAAAGACATGGTTTGAGCTGTGGAGACTGGTAGGCTTATAAGCTTGATTTGGAATAATAAGGTAACAGTAGTGTATGTTAATGAGTTTTGTGAGTTGGGTAATTCATTTTGGGAAATTGATACAGGCGGATGTAGTTGGAAATGATGATGACTCATTTAAAGATCAAACTCTGGAATAGTCCAGAGCGTGTGGGCCACTCCGATGTAAGAATTCATCATCTGTATTTGGGTAACAGAGAGGGCCATGTTATTGAAGATCTGTGAAATGAGGTATAAGGCATGAGTGACAGAGTTACATATAGCAGTGCTTCTATTGGTGGAGTTTAGTAAGGAAAAATTCTTGGTAATCAAGTCGAAGAACCCAGGACATTTCTATGGCTCCTGATTTTGTCAGGAAGGGGGAATTTGATTGACAAGATAGCCGTCAGGATAGTGATGGGAACCAGTGAAGTTATTTGTTATGCACTAAAGGCAGGAGATGCCACCTGGGAGGATGTCAGGTGAGGGCACGATTTCTACATGGAATGATTTGATATGTTAGGATGAATTTCCCATGGTTAGGAGGTGGAAGACTGGAAAGTTCACGTTTCTGGTTATATAACGAGCTGGAAGAGTTCGATGTTGTGAATGTCCCAAGAAAGATTCAGATATAGAGAATATGCCTCAAGGGTACCGTGCGAGGGACTGATAGTACTAGTATTTGTTAAATAGAAGTTAGACACGTCTGGAAGGGGAAATGGAATACAAGTAATAGAGTGGTTCATGGGAGAGCAATAAGCCTTGTCATGTGGAAACCTTGAGCCAGGGTGAGAGATAATCTGTTAAGAGACAACCATGGGTTGTAGGGGATATCATTTGAAGTACTTTAGCTAAACTAAATGGAAACTAAGTTGATCAGTAAGAATCCAGATGGAAATGCAAGGAAGGATTGGGTACGCTTCAGAATTCGGCTACAGATAGGTTCAGTATCAGGGACATTATGGAAGATGATAATGGTTTGATAGGAAGAATTACTGAAGCTGTCGAAGAAGCTTGACTTCGGGGTGGATCAGATAGAGCATTGTATTGCGGGAATTGTTAGCATCATTTGTTCAGGATAAAGAGTTTAAATGCCCGGTTACAAGACAGGTCAATGTCTTCAGGAATTGATCTACGATCTGGTTATTACCAGCTGGAGATCAAGGAAAGAGACATTTTAGGAATCACAACTTAAACCGGGTAGGGTGTGATGAATTGGTAACAAAGGTTCTTAGTTGATTCAAGCATCAGTAACTCGGGTAAGTTCTACAAGCAGAAGATATAAGAACAGTACGGACAATCTCCTTCAAGGTTTATGGACGGTATGATGGACTACTCCCAGTCAGAAGTAGAAAGCAAACGACTACCACGCTGAAGATGTTAGTATTAAAGAAGCAGGGTCACAGGTAAAGCTCCATGAAGTGTCAGTTTGGTCTCGCCAGGGGTAATCAGAATAATGTTACAAGAAGCAGAGGGAACAGGTATGAAGAGATTTGACCTGAAGACACAGAGAAGCTACTCAAGAGTGTCAGAAGGATTGGGAGCACAATAAGACCGGTAAACGCGTCATCTACTACATAAGTGTCTTCGCAGAAAGCTACACCAGAAATTAGAGGAACAACAAAACTTGAAGTTAGACTAAATGAAAAGTGTTAGATCAGAAGTTCAGAAGACAGAGTAAGAATTGGTTAGCGCTTGGTGATGCAGGAATATGCGTGTTATAGTTGGATATATAAATGCGGTATAAAGGACCTAACTCCTAATGAAGATATGAAACTGTGAAGGGTGCATCATGGGTTGGGGGCACACCCGGACTCAGGTCGATGAGAGGATGAATCAAGCCTCGTGGGAGGTAAAATGGGAACATGGTCAATTTACCTGAAATAATAGGTAGGCAGCGTATGCATAGTGAAAGGTAATAAGCGTTTAGTCATTTGTAAGAAAGATAACGTTGAGACCTAGATTTAGTGAAATGTAATGAATGGGTGGTAGGTGTTAGAAACCCTCAGTTGTACGAGGGGAAAATTTTGTTGGAGGTGGATCTCTTAATTGGGAGGCGAGTGTCAATCAAAGGAATGCCACAGATTGTAATGGAGTGGACAAGGTAATGACTGAAATTGGTATAGCGTTAGTATGTGGTGGAGAACGGGTGTGTATTCTTTGAACTATGGAATCCAAAGTGCTGGTTTTGGTGGAAGCGGGGAAGAACCCTGATAAGGTATTACAAGTTGAGATATCAGGATCAATGAATGATCTGATGGGAGTTTGACGTAGAGATGAGAATTCTGAATGGATATCATTCCACCTCCTAGGGTATGTTGTACTAGGAGGATTGAGCGGGTGACAGAATCTAGTGCACTTGGGTATTGGAAGGTAAAGTGATATGGCGGTGTATCATAGGAATGAACCGTATTAAGCTATAAGTAAGGTGTTTGGACAGGGAAAATTTTTAACTCAGCTGAATGAGTTAATGTAATTGGTTCAGGTGAACTGGTAATGGGGTAGAATGTTGATGGTGCTAAATTGAGACCCTATTGTATTCCAAGTTTTGGAAAGGAACTAGAGAACGAAGAGAACAGAGTGGGGACCTGGAATTATTGGTTGATTGCAGATGGAATAGTAGTCTAAAAGCTTAACAGTTATCTTAAGGAATTAACCATTGAGTATGCGAATACTTGAGCTATCAAGGAAAATGTAATCCTTAGTAAGATAGTCACGGTGATGAATACTGGAGTACAGCTTAGGTGACACGGCATAGGACATGGTAAGATAAAAAGCAAGGGAATACCATGCAAAGTAAAGAAGTGAAGGATAGTGGGAACTACGGTGTAGTATTGGTTCAGGGGAGAAACCAAAGAGGTTGTTAGAATTTTTTGAGGCAAGAGTGTCTGCCTATCTGGAGGAACATAGGAATCTGTAAATTTTTAATTTTGGAATACAAAGTTCCGGGATGAGAGATTTGTATCTATCTAAGTAAGTGTAGACAAGGAAAGGTATGATAATTGGAGAAATAAAGGGGGAGTTCTGACCCCTGATTCGACATAAATTCTGAAGTTGTACCAAGGGTTAGGCTGGGGGGGGGGGGGGGGGGCTATAGACTAATCTCACCCTGGTAAGGGTGAAGACCCATAGGAATTCCCAGTATCAAGAACAAGACAATGAAGTGATCATTGTAAACTAAGCAGACCCTGAAGTTTTAGCAGGTTTGTGGTGCTGGCGGGGGTTAACAAAAGTATGGCTATTAGACAAGATCTTGAAAGCAAGATTGTTACTCTTGTAAGAGTGTTATCTAGGAATAAAGTAAAGGCATTAAACCTTGGGAATTATGGTCAGAGGTGCAGGGTTTATTATCTGATATGTTTGAGTAAATTTCGAGGACGAAATTATTATAAGGAGGGGATAGTTGTAACGACCCAATATTACTGTTAAGGCTTAAGGGCCTTGATTAGTGTGCCGGGAGGGAAAAATTGGAAGTTATATGATTATTTGGATATATGTGATGCATGACTATGTGTCTTAGTATGCATGTAGGCCCTGATTAGGTTATAAGGGCATATTTGTAATTTTGACCCATTGAGGGCATAAATGTAAATGTTTGTGATAAATTGTTGAGACCACATTATTATGTGGATATATCTGCAACTTGTGATTCAAGGCGATCCTAGTGAGCGGTTTAGCAGATAAGTCACAGCGGGATTTATACCCGGCTCGAGGTGAGTCTGGGGGTATTTTTGGGAATTTGAGAAGTATATATTGGAGATTATTTGATATTGAGAAATATAATTGGTGATTAGTTAGGTATCGGGAAGTAAGCAATAAATATTAAAGACACTCGAGGAATTAGCGGGAATCGGGAGTAATGACCAAAATGCCCTTTGAGTGATTTAAAGGGTTAGTTAATATGGTCATTTGGCTTACTAAGCGATAGGTTATATTCTGCTTTATGGCTTTAGTGGAAGTTGTAGAAAGACTCAGAAGTTAAAGGAAAAGAAAAGAAGAAGGAAGGAAAGAAAGAAAAACAGAACACTTGGAGCTATCACTTTCTCTCTTTCGGTTGGGTCATCTCTTCACCATTCTTTGTGAGTTTTGGAGTTGGAATTCCAGAGTAAGCTCAGGTTGGAGCTTAGGGCTAAAGACCTTGGTGAAGCTAGAAGAGCTAGCAGGGATTAGTCACTCAATTGAGGTAAGTTTCAAGGTTTCCTGATGTGTTTTTCTGAGTTTTATTGAGATGGTTTCTAAGCTTGAGTTTTGGATGGAATAAAGGGATATAAGCTTGAGGAGTTGAAGGGCTTGAGGCTGGCTGGATGCTAGAGATAACTTAAGGTTGAAATTCTCCATATGAGGTAACAAATTATGGCTTTGAAGTTCTAAGTTTCTGAGTTTCTAGTTGAATCTTTGAGTTCTTGGGTTCAATGCTTGTTTTCTTAGTTTGATGATGCATGTGGTTAAGTCTTGTGTTATTGGGTTGTAAGGGGTGAGATATAGGTGATGGTAGACTCAATTTGGTGTGTAGTTGAGGTTTGGAAGGGTTCCAAGGGGTTTTGGTTCGAGGAAAATCAAAGAAGGAAAAACAGGGTATTGCTGGTCTGTGACTAGCACTGTAGCGCTAGCCTTTGGGCACTACAGCGCTAGGCTTGAGTTTTCTAGTGCTTTTGGTTCTGTTTGTAGCGCTATAGCGCCCCCTTTGTAGCGCTGTAGCGCTACCCTGTTTCCAGAAGAGGGTTTTTGGGTTATTTCTTAGGGTTTTCGACCGGGGGCTCGGGGTATGATTCCACCACCCCGTTTGGTGGAATTAGGGCTTCCTGAGGGCTTGGGATGGTTCTTGAGGTTGGGTTTTGAAATTGAGATTTGTTGATGATTCTAATTTGTGGCTGTGACTAGGTGAATGCTAGGGCTCGGAAGGGATTGTGCTTGAGGGTTGTTCTCAATGAATAAAGCTAGCGGAATCAAAGGTAAGAAAACTGCACCCGGTTATGTGTTTGTGATGGGACTAAGAGCTCCCTATATCTGTATAATGTCATAGATTGTATTATGCCATGGGACATGTGATAAACGACCTAAGGGTGTCGTAAATAATACTTGCGCACAGGGCGCGGCTCGGCCACTGGTAGCTGAGGGCAGCTTAATATTCACTGAGCTCGGTTTAAGCGGTCGGAGTTAGTGGGATAAATAGAGGGTGCGGCCTAAGGGCGTTAACCCTGGTTATCATATGTGGTTTGATTATTGATATGAGATGATGAACTTAGTATGTTGAATACTTGATTAATGTGAATATCTGGAATGTTGAGTATATGAGTATTCTGTATGAGCTATCTGGTTGCCTATTTGATGATTATGCTCTGTTATTGTGTTTTCTTGCTGGGCCTTGGCTCACGGGTGCTATGTGGTGCAGGTAAAGGTAAGAGCAAAGTAGACCAGGCCTGAGATGGAGAGGTTTGGGGCTGAATGTACATAGTCAGCTGATCGGCCGCTATGGCCGAGGAGTGATACAGGACGGGGAGAACCTAAATGCCTATTTTTCCCTTAGAGTGGCTAGTATCAGTACATTTGTTATGAATTTTGCAAACTGTCTTTAATCTTTACCTGTAACGACCCCAAATTCGCTAATGAGGCTTAAGGGCCTTGATTAGTGTGCCAGGAAGGCATAACTGGGTTAAATATGGTTTGCATGAATATATTGATTTAAATGCAGAATTATTTGATTAATAATGCTTGTATGATTATATTGGTATTAATGTGATACGTATATATGATATTTGTGAGAACCACATTATTACGTGGGTAGGCTTGCAGAGCATGACTCGAGGCGATCCTAGGGCTAGATAGCGGGGAAAAGTCACAACGGGGCTTAGCAGTTGACTTTGGATAAGTCAAGGATGTTTTAGGTATCGGGTAGTTATTTAGACTATCGGGTTATGAAAATAAATATATGGAGATATATTTGAGGTTAGTAAGTCTAGGCGGGAATATTGGGGAATTTTATCGTTTTGCCCTCGGGGACGTTTCCGGCACCCCGAGCCTCGCGATTGACTTAATGGGATAAGATTAGGCTAAAGAAATAGAAAACAGTAGACAGAAAATTAAACCGACCTTTATTCTCAGCCTTGACTCTCTATTCTCTCCCAAGAAAAACAGAAGAAGTAAACAAAGGAATTTGCTGGAATTTGAGCTGGGAACTCAGAGGAATTCAGGAGTGATTTAGAGGCTTAGCTCAAGAATCAATCAAGAACTTAATCAGGAATAAGGTAAGCATTGAATTAAGGAGGAAATTCTGAGTTTTGGCTGGGTATTGAGGTAAATGTGATTTTGATGTATAAGGGTAGAATTAAGGAGGAAAGCTTGGAGATTAGCTTGGATTTTTCTTGGTGAAGTGGTTCAGTAGAAGAGGTAAGCCTCAATTCGTGATTTAGAGGTTTCAATTTGAGTTTGAATGGTTGGTTTGAGTGTTTGAAGTTCTTGAGTTTCAGAAATTGGAAATGGGATTCTAGTGGGTTTTTGGGCTGGATTTCTGTTGGGATGTGTTGTTAGAATCATGATAAAAGTGTTGTGATTAAAGGGTTTTGAATTGGGGAGCTTTGGGATGGCTTTGGATGAGGTTTAGATGTTGGTAATGGTGGGTTTTCTGGGCACGAAAGGAAGGGTCGCGGCTCTGCTCTAGAGCACTGCGACCCTAGGATGAAGTTGAGCCAGGAGGGCTTGGCCAAGGGTGAGCGCCGCGGCGCCCAAAGCAATGGCCACGGCGCATGTCTTCTTTCAGGCATGCCCTTGATTCTGTTTTGAGGGTAGGGCCGCAGCTAAGCTTCAAGGCCCGCAGCCCTGGGGTGCACACTTGAACATTTGGGGATCTTAGGCATGGGAATGTGGTCTAGAATGCTCGGGATCAATTTCACCACTGTGCTTGGTGGAATTCGGATTCTCGAAAGTTAGTTTTGTATCCGGAAACCCTTATTTGAATATTAATGGAACCCTATACCTTGGTTGTGACTAGGTGATAAAATCTTAGGCTCGGGAATGAATCGTGCTTGAGGAATGTTACTCGTAATCAGTAACCGCAAAGATTAAAGGTAAGAAAACTGCACCTGGTTGAATATATGTAATGGGACTAAGGGTTCCCTATCATGTATGCTTGAAAAGATGGTATTATGCCATGCAAGCTATTTAGTGAACCAACGACCTAAGGGTGCCAAGGGTTACACTAGCGTACAGGGCGCGACTTGGCCACTGGTAGCCGAGGACAGCTTAATATGCACTGAGCTCGGTTTAAGCGGGCTGGAGTCAGTGGGATAAACAGAGGGTGCAGCCTAAGTTTGTCGGCCCTGATTATTATGTGATATGAATGTTATAAGTGTTTGATTGCATCCATGAATCTGAATTCATGCTGAATGATTAATGTGGGTTATATGATGATAGTTCATGCTTAGTGAGTTTGTTATCTGTTATTACTGTTTGTGTTGCACATGTTTTCTTGCTGGGCCTTGGCTCACGAGTGCTACGTGGTGCAGGTAAAGGCAAGGGCAAAATTGATCAGCATTGATTAGGAGAGCTCTGCGAGCGGAATGTACATTGCCAGCTGCTCAGCCGCCACAGTTGAGGTTTAGATAGGGACGCGAGACCTAGAAATTGTCCATTTTGCCTTAGTATGGCTGACTGTTGTCTGTATTTTTGGGAGTCTGTAGTCCAACTTTTAAGCTCCATTACTTTTGGGATCCCTTGTATATAACTGCTTAATTATATCAAATGAAACTTTTGAGGCCAAAACCTTTTTAACCCTAGCTCATACATGTTTAGTGACACGTTTTTAAGTTAATGACTTGATTAGCAAGTCTTGCACCTTTATAAGTACACAGAGTAGCGGTCTTGGCTATCCAGGGCATTACATTACCACCTTTGGGATCCCATGTAAAAATGTTTGATTATAAGAAATAAAATTTTTGAGACCGAAACTCTTTTAACCCTATTACAAGTTTAGTTATTATAAAACGTTTCTAACCAAATGACTTGATTAGCAAGTCTCGCACATTTATAAACACACACTGTAACGGTCTTGGCTATCCAGGGCGTTACAGTCTCATATTTTGGATTGTTAGATAATATGCACTTTGTTCTTCATTTTGCAAAACATAATAGTCTTTGTGTAAAATGTGTCATTAAATTGTACACATTCAATGCTTAGAACAAAAATATTATGTTTTTCCTTATAAATAATGTTATTTGATTTTTTGTTGTTTCATTAGGTTGATTCACATTAAATACTTTGAAATTATACTTTTTGAAAAGTGAAGAAAAATCTTATATTTTTAGAAGTAATTTGTGCTTAAAATTATAAATCTATTTGAAAAATGATAGTTTGACTTATTTTAACTATCACTAAAACTTGGGAATCAATATACTAATAAGTATTATAAAACTTGCATTTTGTGGATTCTAGTATCTTAATAATATTTCTTTTAACACTTATTTTCAAATCATTATTGGTTTATTTTAATTCTCTTAAATAAATTTATTTTAAATCTTTTACTTTATGTTCATGGTATTAAATCTCATCAATCTTTGGAGTTTGGTTAGAATTTATTAATTTTGGTTTAAAATAGTTGTTTTTTATTTATTTTAGACAACTCCTTTGGGTTCGATCTCGTGCTTACATGAGCACTATATTTCATATACGATTCGTGCGCTTGCGAGTTATAAATTTTTAATACATACTCGTTTTGGGTCCATCAGTATCCTTAAAATTACCTAGACTAAAGTGAGAAATTCTCACACACACAAGATATATACAGAGAGAAGAACAATAGAAGAGAAAAAGTGAGACTTAGAAAATGACTTATGCAGTAGAGAGAATCTAAAACTTAATATATCTTCTATTCTTCTCAAAAACTTGTTGTTTTAACTTGTGTTTTCAACTCTCTCTTAGCATTCCTTTTATAGACTTAATAAGTCATTCATTTAATTAAAAAATCAATAAAATAATAGTCAATAATCAACCCTAGGTCGAAATTACCATGGACTTTAGGCCCGTGAAATTTCCCATTTGATTATAAGCTCATTGGACTTAAAAACAAGGTCTGTATTATTTTCACTTGATTTAATTAATTAAATAATTATTCAAATATTATATCAAATTAATTATTTATAATTTGAACCTTGATTTAAACTTATTTATTAATTTAGATACCAATTTATCTTAATTAATAAATCTGCCATAATTTCTCTTTTCTTCTCTAAATTACATAACTCTGTGAAACTATCCAAAATTGACCTGGTCAACTTTGATAATTATAATTGAAAATTAAATCAATTAATTGAGACTATCTAGATGATTTTATCCAAGGTACAGTGGGGACCATGAGCCTATGAAATCAAGCTCCAATAAATTATCATAAATCTAACAAATAAATTTACTAACTTATTAATTCCTCGTGACTCCACCAAAGACTCGTAATTGCACTCTTGAATTCGTAGAACACTCTATAAGCAATATAGATACGTTATTAATTATCCATTTTTACAGCCATAATTGTCACTCAATCCTCTATAGACGATCTACAATGAGATGAGACTAAAATACTGTTTTACACCTCATTGTATTTTATTCTTAAAACACTTAGTTCCTTGTAAATGATATTTCAGTAAACTAGTATTAATTATTGAAATGAGATCTCTATCATCTAGCACCTTGAACCAAACTAAAAGGAAACCATCATTTCACTTCTTCACCCAAAGCTATAGATGTTCATATCTATGATTAACACTCCCACTCAATTATACTACCGAGTTCCCAAGATGTAAGTATGAGCAAGTCCGTAGGGTAAGCTGGTAACGAACAAGCCAAAGAACTCAATAATACAATAAGTTAGAATACTAACCACTCAGAATTGAGATTGAATAGATATGTGGTCGACTATATGATATGATTAGAATAGATAATAACGGTATGTTTACTTATCCTATCTACTGTCAATATTGGTCCAGCCCGATGTAACAAATAAACCCGATCTTATCTACTTTGCTAATGTTTTGGAAAGAACATAACACTGCAATGTGTAAGTAGATCATATCGTAGATTGGCAAGTCAGTGTAAATCATGTGCACTGACTAGTCTTAGGACTAACTTATTTTGAACATATAATCATATTTATATTCCATTGTGATTATGTAACTATAAATATGATTAGCTATATGCTCAGGATTTAATAGAATTTTATATTAAACAAATAATCATGAAAATAAAACACGTGAGCAAAGTGATTGACCAAGTCAAAAGATGATTTCTGTTCTTTTGTTGATAATAAATGAGATTACAAAGAAATTGAGTTTTAATTTGGGCATACGACCCAAACAAACTCCCACTTGCACTAATTGAAACTAATGCCTTAATTCTACTAATCCCATTTCCCTTATATGCTTATCAAATGTAGCTTCTGGTAGTGTCTTTGTAAACGGATCCGCAAGATTGTCTTCAGATCCAATCTTCATAACCTTCACATTTCCCCTGGCCACATATTCTCGAATTATGTGATACCTCCTTTCTATATGCTTACTCCTATTGTGACTACAAGGTTCTTTCGAGTTGGCTATCGCTCCTATATCGTCACAAAAAAACACAAGTGGTTTATCCATTTATGGAATAACACAAAGATCTTAATAGAATTTCTTTAGCCAGACTATTTCCTTAGTTGCTTCTGACACAGCTATGTACTCAGCCTCCATGGTGGAATCTGAGATTGAGACTACTTTATGCTTCTCCATATCACAGCTCCACCCCCAAAAGTAAACACCATTCCAGAAGTAGACTTCTTGTCATCGACATCAGTCTAAAAATCTGAATTGGTGTAGCCTACAGGGTTTAGAACACAACCCTTGTAGACTAACATTTAATCCCTGTCCGCCTCAAATACTTCAGGATATGCATAATTGCTATCCAATGTTCTGGTCCTGGGTTTGACTGATACCTGCTCAATACTCCCACTACATAGCATATATCTGGTCTATTACACAATATAACATACATTAGACTTCCAACTGTAGATGTGTGAGGAACTTTTCTCATTGCATCTTCCTCTTCAGGAGTCTGGGGAGACTGCTTCATTGAAAGATGAATTCCATGGTGGGACGGTAAACATCCTTTCTTGGAATTTGTTATTGAGAAACGTTCAAGGACTTTATCAATGTAAGCTGCTTGAGATAGAGCTAAGAGTATGTTCTTTCTATCCCTAATGATCTGGATACCTAGAACATAACTTGCTTCACCCAAGTCCTTCATTTAGAATTGAGTGCTCAGCCAATTCTTCACATCTGATAATTTCTTAACATTGTTTCCAATGAGTAAGATATCATCTACATAAAGAACCAAGAATACCACTACTTGATTTGCCTTTAGTTGTTAAACACAAGGTTCATCAATATTTTGTTCAAAGACATGTTTTGATTATTTCATCAAACCTTAGGTTCCAAGAACGAGAAGCTTGCTTAAGTCCATAGATGGAACTATTCAACTTGCAAACTTTTCTTTCTTGTCCAGCTACTTTAAATCCTTCTCGTTGATCCATATAAATGGCTTCGTCAAGCTTTCCATTAAGAAATGTTGTCTTGGCATCCATTTGCCAGGTCTCATAGTCGAGAGCGACTGCTATGGATAGGAGGATGCGAATAGACTTGAGCATGGCTACCGAACTAAAAGTTTCCTCATAGTCCACGCCTTCTCTTTGGGTATAATCCTTTTCTACTAATCGAGCTTTATCAATCTCAATATTTCCATCAACACCTCGTTTCTTCTTGTAGATCCACTTGCACCCAATGGCCCTAAAGTCACTAGGTTCTTCCACAAGATCCCCGATGGAATTTGAGTACATGGAATCCATTTCCTATTTCATGGCTTCGAGCCATAGTTTCTTTTCAGAGCTAGCCATTGCTTGTTTGAAAGAAAACGAATCATCATCACTAGTGTCACCAACAACCATATTGGTTTCACCATCCAAACCATAGCAAACTGGGTTCCTAGAAACCCTCCCACTACGACGAGACTCTGTGACTGTTTGCTCAGGAACAGTGGTACTTTCTTCATTTAAATTGACTTGTGTCGATTGGACATGAAGAGTGGGAATTTCATCATCAACTCGCACTAATGACAATGGAACATTGGTTGGAGTCAATTCTTCAACCATCTCCTCTAAAACTACTTTGCTGCATGGTTTGAAGTTTTGGACATAGTCATTTTCCAGAAAAGTAGCATTCATAGTAGTAAATACTTTCTTTTCTGAATGACTATAGAAAATTCCACCCCAAGTACCTTTAGGATAGCCAACAAACATGGAAACTTCAATTCCCGGTTCTAGCTTTCCTTCCTTTTTCCTCAGGACGTGGGCAGGACACCCCCAGAGTTTATAATGGCATAAACTAGGTTCATAACCATTCCAACGTTCTAAAGGTGTTTTGGGGATTGATTTAGACGACACAACATTGAGAAAGTCATTTTCGGTTTCAATTGCATGTCCCCATAACGAAATTGGTAGAGTTGAGTAACTAAGCATGCATCTAACCATTTCCAATAAAGTTATGTTCCGGCGTTCCGCTACACCATTTTGTTGCGGAGTACCTGGGTAGTAAGTTGTGATAAAATCCCAAGTTCAGTCAAATTATCTTGGGATTGCATATCAAAATATTCTCCACCCATTTCAGATTGCAAGATCTTTAACGTTTTACCTAATTGGTTCTGAGCTATCACTAGGAATTCCTAAAACTTTGAAAATGTTTCTGATTTCCTTTGCATTAAGTAAAGACATGAGTATCTAGAGTAATCGTCAATGAAAGTGACGAAATACTCAAAACCACCCCTGGCTTGTATATTCAAAGGTCCACAAACATCTGAATGCACAAGTCCAAGTGGTTCTTTGGCCCTATCACCCTTTGCAGAGAATGGACACTTGGTTAGTTTGCCTTCTATACAAGATTCACAGACAGGTAATTCACCTAAGGTGAGTTTCCTCAAAGACCCGTCCTTTGTAAGTCTTTGAATCCTATCATAGCCAATGTGACATAGTCTAAAGCGCCATAAATACGTCATATTATCGTTATCGATCTTTTGACGTTTATTGGTCCTAGGTTTAGATACTTTGAATAAATCATTGTTAAGAGCGAGGGGTTCGGTAGGTCACAGAATGTAAAGCCCGTTTTCCAAACATGCAATACACAATTGTGATCCATTGAAGGAAATAGATATATTAGAACTTGTGAAAGTCATAACAAATAATTCTAGTTGCAACATGGAAACTGAAATTAAATTTCTACTAAAATTCGGAATAAAAAATACATCATTTAAAATTAAAAATTTATTTCCGAACTTCAGACGAGCTCTTCCTCTAGCTTGGACTGCAACGAATTTCTCCATTCCCAACTCTAAGCTTTAAGCTGCCTTCGTCCACTTCCTCCCACGATTCAAGAAGTTGTAACGAGTTGCAAACACGGTTGGTAGATCCAGAATCAATAATCCAAATCGATTTATCATTCTCTGAAACACATGTTTCTAAGATAAATGGACTATAATCATTACCTTGGTTTTTCGCTGTTAGAAACTTGGGGCAATCTCGTTTCCAATGCCCTTTCTCTTTGCAGTGAAAGCACTTATCTTTACCTTTCTTGTTTTTCTTGTTCTTCCCCTTAGGCATCTGTGCATTTGGTTGTGCACTTGTCTTTGCAGGCTTGGGGTTGTTGTCTTGTCCACCTTTCCTCTTATTTCTAGCTTTCAAAGACGAAGTTGGGTTAGCTTTAGCCTTAGCTGGATCAACAACAACAACAATAATCTTATTTTCTCCTCCCTGACTAGGTCCACCCATGATAGACTCAAAAGTCGGATGCTCGTTCATGAGCTGCGTCAGACCATAGTTGAGTTGATCATGAACGTGCGAACACGTTGCCATTCAAGCATTTACGGTGCCATCACGAACATGCAGAGATGGTTCTATCTAAGCATTTACAGTGCCATCAAGAACACGTGGAGACATCGCTCATTGTGTGGATTCCTTAGTCATGACGAATTTAGAGTTGTCACCAATCAACTCTATGTTGATATTTTGCTTCCAATTAATGAAGTTTTCTCCAGCGAGTTTCTCCATCGAAAGTTGAGAAAGGATGGGAGTACCAATTATCAATTATCTGTACTTAAAACAAAACCATACTGAAAACTACCAATTATCAATAAAATAGAAATCAATCACTTTTGCTCAATAAAACTTCTATTCACACAAAACTTCAAGAAATAGCACAGCATATATAAACTATGTAAGATATGAGAAAAAAAATACCAAAATATTTTGGTCCAGTATGTCGTTCCCACTACAATGGCCCCCATACTTCTATACAAGGTCCAAAGGACAGGAATTTAAACCTTCGTTTTATTAATTGTTATTAATTGATTAGACACACTATAGTCATGCAAAACAAATGAACCTTCAC
Organism: Humulus lupulus; assembly: GCF_963169125.1. NCBI lineage: Eukaryota > Viridiplantae > Streptophyta > Magnoliopsida > Rosales > Cannabaceae > Humulus > Humulus lupulus. Next base: position 118,381,994 of record NC_084795.1, on the reverse strand, counting down.
AAGTGGAATTACCCACGAGAGATGAATTTAAACTTTACATTTTCAAATGGGCCCAAATAAATCCTATCATTTTATGAATATTTTTTTTGGAAAAATTCATCTATCTAGTAAACATATGGGCCACTATATGCATCTAAGCCCAATTGCAAAAATACCACATATAGTGCAAACAGACATGTTGTAATTGGATGGGCCTAATCATGTTACTAAATGAACAAGTCTATGAATTTATGCAAAAATACCACAATTTATTTCATTTGCAAAAATACCACAATTAATTATCTAGAATTTAACAAAAATTTGACTTAATTAAATTTTTACAAAAAATTAAGTCAATTTAAATTAAATTTATCAATAATTAACAAAAGTTAATTTAAATTTCATCTATCAACAATCAACTTGGTTTAATTAATTTAATTTAAATGTGATTTATCAACAATTAACCAAAGTTAATTTAAATCTCATTTATTAGAAAATATTTTATTATTTGGTTTGAAAAATGTGATATTTTTAAAAATCTAACCAATTATCAATTTTTAAAACAAATATTATGTGCTGCTTTTCAAAAAATATTTGAAACAGTTAAACAAATTCAAATATCTATAAAAATATCTATTTAACAAATTTTTAAATTTCAAATAATTTAAATAGTAAAATTTATAGAATAATAAGATATTATTATTTTTAAATATCAGATTTTAAAAGAAATATCAAGTATTAAAAAAATTATCTTAAATATCTGATAACTTATTATAATATTTTAAATTAGTTAACCTATTTTTAAATTTGAATTTGAATCTTTGTAGAAAATATCTATTTTTAAAAGATCAAACAACAAAAATATCATATTTCAAAAATGATATTTTTAAATAATAGAAAATATATGATATTTTTGTATTAACCTATTAAAAATATATTCAAACATCAAATTTTAATAAAAAAATTAACGCAGGCTGCAGCCACGGGACGATTTTAAGCACGGGCCGCAATGAGAGGTTTATGGTGGCCGCAGCCACTAGCTGCTGTTACCTAGGATGCGGCCACTGCCTGAGAATTTTTTATTTTTTTTTGATAAAATTTGAACAATTTTTCAAGCCAAAAACTTTTTCTAAATAATTTTTACCATGATTTACATCAAATGAAGCATTTATATAAAAATTATTTGCAAAGAAAACACAACAAAATAACCCAAATATGCTAATAATCACATAAAATTCAATATGCATAAAAAAAAAATATGAAATCCACCCAATTACTCAATGCATCAAATAATTCAATTTTACCATGTTCATGCATGAAAATAAAGATTACCAAAGGCTCTGAGGCTAGTTGTTGGGAAAACTTATACACGATCTTTATTTATTTTTTTGTAGATCTAATATTAATATGATACAACCTAGAACATGTTTCTAAAATTGAATTCAAAGAGAAATAATGATAAGAATACTTACATTATACGCAGCGGAATAATAGAGTCCTTCCTTCAGTTTCTCTAACCCTTGTATCCTTTCTGTCGCAGAGTATTACCAAGAAACTGAATCGTTCTTCAATTATCTTCACAACCTTCCAAAGTATCCTTAGAATCACTTAGACTAAAGTGGGCAATTCTCAACACATAAGATAGATACAGAGAGAAGAAGAATAGAACAGAAAAAGTGAGGCTTAGAAAATAACTTATGCAGTAGAGAGAATCTACAACCTAATAGATCTTCTTATCTTCTCAGAAACTTGTTGTTTTCACTTGTGTTTCACCTCTCTCTTAGCATTCATTTTATAAACTCAATTAGGTCATTTATTTAATTAAAAAATCAATAAAATAATAGTCAATAATCAACCCTAGGTTGAAATTATCATGGGCTTTAGGCCCGTTAAATTTCTCATTTGATTATAAGCCCATTGGACATAAAAACAAGGCATGCATTATTTTTTATTGATTTAATTAATTAAATAATTATTCAAATACTTTATCAAATTAATTATTTAGAATTTGAACCTTGATTTAAACTTATTTATTAATTTAGATGCCAATTTATCTTAATTAATAAATCTGCTCTGCTCTAATTTCTCTTTTCTTCTTTAAATTACGTAACTCTGTGAAACTATCCAAAATTGACCTGGTCAACTTTGATAATTCTAATTGAAAATTAAATCTATTAATTGAGACTATCTAGATGATTTTATCCAAGGTACAGCGGGGACCATGAGCCTATGAAATCAAGCTCCAATATATTATCATAAATCTAACAAATAAATTTACTAACTTATTAATTCCTCGTGACTCCACCAAAGACTCGTAATTGTACTCTTGAATTCATAGAACGATCTATAAGAAATATAGATACATTATTAATTATCCATTGTTACAGCCATAATTGTCACTCAATCCTCTATAGACGGTCTACAATGAGATGAGACTAAAATACTGTTTTACACCTCATTGTATTTTATCCTTAAAACACTTAGTTCCTTGTAAATAATATTTCAGTAAACTAATATTAATTATTGAAATGAGATGTCTATCATTTAGCATCTTGAACCAAACTAAAAGGAAACCATCGTTTCACTTCTTCACCAGAAGCTATAGATGTTCATATCTATGATTAACACTTCCACGCAATTATACTACCAAGTTCCCAAGATGTAAGTATGGGCTATTCCGTAGGGTAAGCTGGTAACGAACAAGTCAAAGAACTCAAATAATACAATCAGTTTACTAACCCCTTCGAATTGAGATGGAATTGACTTGTGGTCAACTATATGATATGACTAGAATAGATAATAACAATATGTTTACTTATCCTATCTACTATCAATATTGGTCCAATCCGATGTAACAAATACACCCGATCTTATCTACTTTGCTAATGTTATGGAAAGAACATAACACTCCAATGTGTAAGTAGATCATATCGTAGATTGGCAAATCAGTGTAAATCCTATGCACTGACTAATCTTAAGACTAACTTATTTTGAACATATAATCATATTTATATTCCACTGTGATTACATCACTATAAATATGATTAGCTATATGCTTGGGATTTAATAGAAGTTTATATTATACAAATAATCATGAAAACAAAACATTTGAGCAAAGTGATTGACCAAGTCAAAAAATAATTTCTATTCTTTTATTAATAATAAATGAGATTAAAAAGAAATTGAGTTTTAATTAGGGCATAAAACCCTAACATGTATGTGGGAAATTTTCTCAACACGTGAGATAAAGATCTAGAAAAGAAGAAGAGAGTGTCTAGAAGAGTGTAATCTCTAGGGTTTTCTATGACTGAGCACTTACCAAAAACTGTCTTCTGAAACCCTAGCTATAACATTCTATTTATAGACACAACCTAGGTCTTATTTTGTTAATTAAATTAATTAAAAATAAAATGTAAATAAAGGCCATCATTGTGGGCCACACCGTGTGGGTTGGGCTCATGATGTGTGTCTTATATTTATGGCCCAATGGGCTCAAATTCAATACTCTTTTATTTATATATTTTATAATTAATTAATTAAATAAATCCTTTTTCATATTAACTATTTATAATTTGAAACTTGATTGAATATTATTTATTAATATTAACACCAATTTTTCATTAGTAATAAACGTGTCCAATAATGTACAATAACTCTCTTCTTATCTCCAATTCATAATTCATGTAAATATCAGAAAAATTGACTTAGTCAAATGGATATTCTAAATTGATAATTAAATAAATTTCTTGAGACATTTAGATTTGATTTAATCAAAGATGACGTGGGGATTGTGGATCCATGAATACAAGCTACAACAAGTTCTCGTGAGTATATTAATAGAATAAATTATCTCACAACTTATTAATTTCTTATGACTCCACTATAGACTCGGAATTGGACTCTTGCATTCATAGAATGTATTTCCTCTAATGTAAATACATTATCCATTCTTATAGTTGGTATTAAATGAGAAAAATAAGATACACAGCGGAATATGATCTTTTTAAAAAATTTATTAATACCAGCTAAGTTCATACATATATAGATATATTAAATGACACATAAATAGATAAGAGATTACATCTAGTAGCCTATCAAGTGTCCTTGAATCTTTTAGTATAAATCAACGATATTCCTATCCTACCAGAAAGCCCACACCTTAGCCTTCCAAGTCAATCCTCAAACACACAAGGACGTGTGTAGGCACGTATGATTCAAAGCTTGATTTGGACTCTTTAGATGTACTCAACACAAAGATCTAGAGAGGATTGAGAAGAGAGAGACTATATAAATTTCTAGAATTTCAGGTTTAGGAAATTCTATCGTTTCTTTTCTTAGAGAGAGTCTAACAGTCAAAATTAATGTAATGCCCCAACTATTACTAAGACCTCGGACCATTAAAAACTACTACGACATAACTACTATTTTGAAATACATTCATATGAAATAACATAACTTTATTTAAAACCCAAAATATTGTACAAAATACAAAATATTGTATGAAATATAAAATGTGATATGGGATCCCATTGTTTATGAAACATAAAACATAAACTTTAAATTAATTGTTTAAATACTAAATTCGAAAATACATAAAAACATAATTAAAAAGACTTTAAACAACGTCATCCTCGATCTTCCAGCAGTCCCTTCAATCCATTCATCCTCAACACACATGCCAAGCTACCACGAATCCTTCCTGCCTTCCACGTTCACTTTCCTACATCAATCTAAAAAAAAAGGAATGGGCCTAATGCCCAGCAAGGAAAATCTACTAACAACATATATCATAAATCATAAACATAAGACTATATCAGAAACATATACTATAAAAAATATGACTATAAAAATGTATATCATATAGGACTACAATATTAATGACCTTTAACTCATTAACATGGTATGTGATAAAATCATCTAGGTCATCTGTCTACTAATCGAGGTAGGTTGGATCACAACTATAGTATATGATAACCCATCTAGGTCCTCTGTCTACTAATCGAGGTAGGGTAAATCATAACTCTAAACCATGAAAATGATATAATTCTTGGGGCTTGCTATCTAAGCAAGTCATATGCCCAATCGACTACAACATAAATTCTGCTATCTAAGCAAGTCATATGCCCAAGGACTACAACATATATCATATCATAACAAAAAACATATCATAAACATAAACATATAAACACATATAATCTAACCTATTTTCCTTACCAAAATTCGGGATATGGAGGTAAGATCGGGATTGGAACACTCCTAAAACCATCAGTAAAAACCATGAGTTTTCTAAAGAAATGAGATGAAAAAGAGAGCTAAACCATCAAAGAAGAAACTTACCGAAAAGAACCTTAAGTTTCAATAAACTTAAACACCTAACCAAGAATCATAAACAAGATTTAGGATCTGAAAGAAAATGGAATAAAAGAACTATGAAGAGCTGAACTTAATGATAAGAATACCTTGAATAACTATGACTTGATCTACACCTCGATACTGAAGTAACACTATATCTCACTTCCCAAGCATTTAGAAAAGCTTAGATTGGAAAAGCTTTTATCCCAAAATCCAAGTGTTTCTCTCTATAGCAATCTTAACAGCTTGGAGGCTCTGAAGAATGCTTGAAGAATGAAGGAAATGGCTGAGTACTAGGTCCTATTTATAGAGTTCAAGGAGTGAGATTAAACCCTTTTAATTTGAATAAATTAATTAATATAAAATGAAAATTATTTGAAATTTCATTCAGCAGATGCCCAGAACTCGGTCAAAATCGTTTAAGGGCAAGTCTAAGTGGTTAAGGCTGTTTTCAAAATTTAAAATCCTTAAGTATTCAAAAATCACTCCCAGGGGCGATATATCGCCTACCCTGGGCGATATATTGCCTAGACCTATATCCCGAGCCCCGTTCATTCGTTCGTGCGCAGTCGACGTGTTTTCCGTATCTCCCGTAGGCGACATATCGACCCCTATAGCTGCGATATATCGGCATACTATGATATATCAAACATGTATTTGCACTTTTTCAACATATTTTGAATTGATTAAACAGCTTTGACTGTGTCAAAACGTGATCCTAACTGCTGCTGGAAGGTTCTAGAGCTTTTAGATCTTTCTTTTAATTAAACTATTCATAAAAAAAATACTTAAATCCTTAATAAACATGCTTATGACAAGTGTCACATTCTTAATAATTCTATTTTAATCTTAGGTTAAAATAAATAATATTTCTAGGACCAACAATATTAATCAAACCTTATGTTATAATTAATATTTCTAAACTATAGCTTAAACTTATAAAATCCATAACTGTTGCTATGAGTTTCCAACTAAGTCCCAGCTTGAACCAAAATCCACGAAACTAACATACTACAAACTACTACTACTACTATCTAGCTAAGTAAAAATTCTGGGACTCTACGATTCTCCCCTACTTAAAAGAATTTCGTCCCCGAAATTTACTTACCAAACAATTCCAAAAACCATGCTAACATGTCTCCCTCCAACTCCCACACTGCCTCCTGTTCAGAAATATTACTCCATAGGACCTTGACTATCAGAATACTCTTAGACCATAATTCCTTCATCCCTCTATCTAGGATGCTAACCGGTCGTTCCTCGTAACTCAAGTCTTTTTGGAGTGCTATCGTATCATACTTGAGGACGTGAGATGGGTCTGACACATATCTACGTAGCATCGAGATGTGAAATACATTGTGGCTATATGCAAGAGCTGGCGGTAAGGGTAATCAATATGCAACTATTCCCACCTTGTCCAATATCTCAAAAGGACCTATAAACCGGGGACTAAGTTTGCCTTTCTTCCCAAACTGCTTCACACCTTTCATAGGAGATATCTTTAAGAAGACTTGGTCTCCAACTTTGAATTCCACATCACGCCGCTTGGGATTCGCATAACTTTTCTGTCAGCTCTGAGTAGTGAGCATATGCTTTCTAATCAGGGCTACTACATCCTGAGCCTCTCTAACAGCTTCGGGTCCAAGGAGTTGCCTTTCTCCTACCTCATCCCAATGTAACAGCGATCGACACCTTTTTCCATAAAGTAACTCATAGGGTGCCATCCCGATCGTTGACTAGTAGCTATTGTTGTAGGAGAATTCTATCAGTGGCAAATACTTACTCCATGATCCTCCGAAGTCAAGTACACAAGCGCGCAACATATCCTCTAAAATCTGTATGGTACGCTCAAACTGATTGTCGATTTGAGGATGAAATGTCGTACTAAGACTTAACTTGTAACCATGGCTTACTGCAAGCTTCTCCAAAATCTTGATGTAAACATCGATCCTCTATCAAATACTATGGGCTTAGGGATTCCATGCAGTCGTACTATTTCTCAGACATAAATTTCTGCATACTGGTCAGCAGTGTACGTAGTCTAGACAGCCAGGAAGTGAGCTGACTTGGTTAGTCTATCTTCTACTACCCAAGCCAAGTCGTGCTGCTTATTTGCTTGTGGTAGTCCTGTCATGAAGTCCATGGCTATGTCTTCCCACTTCCATTCTGGAATACTAAGCGGCTGCACTAAGCGTGCAGGTCGCTGATGTTATGCTTTCACTTGTTGGCATACTATGCATTTAGACACATATATAATGCTACGTCTTTCTTCATTCCTGGCCACCAATACAATGCCTTAAGGTCGTGAGTCATCTTGGTCGACCCTGGGTGAACCGAGTATTGGGTATTGTGTGCCTCTTCTAAAATCTTCATCTTATCTCATAGTCATTCAGCATGCATACCCGACCCCTATATCTCAAGAACCCCTGTCTTGATATCGAGAAATCTATGGCCTTGCCTTCTTTGATTGCAATTATGTAAGATACTAACGTGTCATCATGCCCTTGCCCAATCCGTATATCTTCTAATAGACTTGACTGGATGGACAAGTTAGCCAGTTTACCAATGACTACCTCTATTCTAGCATTGATCAACTCTTGCTGTAGCGGCCTTTCTATTCCAGATAACGCTGCTAGATTCCTGTAACCCTTCCTACTTAGCACATCAGCAACTACATTTGCTTTTCCCAGGTGGTATAGGATTTCGCAGTCATAATCCTTTACTAGTTCTAACCACCTGCGCTGCCTCATGTTGAGCTCCTTCTGTGTGAAGAAATACTTTAAGCTCTTGTGGTCAGTATAAATCTCACACTGTTCTCCATAGAGATAGTGGCACCAGATTTTCAATGCGAAGACCACCATTTCCAAATCCATATCGTGCGATGGATAACGTTGCTCATATTCCTTCAGTTTCCTTGAGGCGTAGGCAATCACTTTGTCATTTTGAATCAGCACACAACCCAAACATTGCTTCGACGCATCACAGTATACTACAAACTTGTTTTTGGGTGTCGGTACACAAAGTACTGGTGCTGAGCATAGCTTATCCTTGAGCAACTGGAAGCTCTCTTCACATCTATCCGTCGAGTTGAACTTTTGCTATTTCTGGGTTAGGTTGGTAAGCGGAGTGGCTATCTTATAAAAGCCTTCTACAAACCTCTGATAATAGCCTGTTAGCCCGAGAAAACTTGTAACCTCTGACGCATTCTTGGGTCTTGGCCAATCCTTCACAGCCTCTACCTTAGCTGGGTCTACAGCAACTCCATATTTGGATACTATGTGGCTGAGGAACGCAACTTGCAAAAGCCAAAATTCGCACTTCTTGAACTTGGTGTAAAGTTGTTGCTCCTTCAGTCACAACATGGTCATTCTTAAATGTTCCTTATGCTCAACTTCATCCTTGGAGTACGCCAAAATATCATCGATGAATACTACGACGAATTTGTCCAAATAATCCTTGAAGACCCAATTCATTAAATCCATAAATGTGGTTGGAGCGTTGGTAAGACCAAAAGAAATAACTAGAAACTCATAATGTCCATATCGAGTTCTAAAAGTTGTCTTGGGAATATCTTCTTCCCGTACCTTGAGCTGGTGATAACCAGACCGTAGATCAATCTTAGAAAACACGGTCGCTAAACAAGTTGTCAATCTGGGGTAGCGGGTACTTACTCTTAATTGTCACCTTATTCAGCGAGCAGTAATCTATACACATCTGCATGCTTCCATCCTTCTTCTTCACAAATAGAACTGGTGCTCCCCATGGAGAATGTCTCGGTCTAATGAAACCCAAGTCTAAGAGTTCTTGCAATTGCATTTTCAACTCCTTGAGTTCAGTAGGTGCCATCCGGTATGGTGCTTTTGAGATAGGCTCAGTTTCCAGTACTAGTTCAATTGTGAAGTCAATTTCCCAAGTTGGCGGCAATCCTGGTAAGTCGTTAGGAAATATTTATGGGAATTCCTTTATAATGCGCACATCTCCAACCTTTAGTGGTGTTTCCTTTACCACATCCGTGATGCTGGCTAAGAATGTGTGACATCCTTCCTGCACGAATCGTTTCGGAATATAATGTTCATGTAAGTACGAGGTCGAACCCATGGGAGTTGACTAACATCAAAAGAAACTATTTCAAACAAAGCAATAATATTCTAACCTAGTTCCAAATATTTGATGAGATTTTGTTTTAGAAAAATAAAAGACAAGTAATAAAAAGATTTAAGAACAAATAGACAAATGGTTTTCAAATGATATATGTAAAATAAGATTATTAAGATATTAGAATCCACAAAATGCAAGTTTAATAGTATTTATAAGTATATTGATTCCCAAGTTTAGATATAGTTGAAATAAATCACACTATATTTTTTTCAAGATACATTTTCTATTCAAGCACAAGTTACTTTAAAAAAAGTAGGATTTTTCTTCACTTATAAAAGATATAATTTCTAAGCATTAGTTGTGTTACAACCTAATGAAACTACAAGAAATCAAAGAGATTATGTTTAGGAAAAATATGATACTTATGCTCTAAGAATTAGATGTGAACAATTTAATGAAAAACATTTAATCAAAGAATATCATATTTTTGCATAATGAAGAACTAAGTGTACTATGCTTTAACACTCAATAATAGATGAAAAATGCATATCTTTGATAGAAAAGTCCATAAACAATGTTACACAAATGGGAAATCAACATACAATAAAAGAAATACTATCTAGTTACATTTTGCTTCATCATCATCTTAATAACCTTTGAAAAAGATTAGAAGCTCATAACTAGATTGAAATAAAAATTACAAAATAATATACTTGACATGCTCTTCAAAAGATGAAAATGGTAGAGAAAATAGTGAAAAGAAGAGAGAAAAATATGTGTAGAAGATGCTGAAAAGATGAAGAAGAAGAGCTCCTCCAAATGGTCTTACAAGACTCTATTTATAGGCAAAATATGGATATTAAATTAATCAAATTAAAATAAATAAATTGATTAATTTAATTGTGTTGGGAAGTGGTAGGATAAATAGAGTAAGTGTAAGAGTATTGGAAATATGAAATGTTTGGTTGGGTAAAATATTAGTGAAAAGCTAGGGTAAAAAAATAAATTAGGAATTTTTATTTAGGTAAGAAAAATAGGGAAGAGTGAATTGATATTTGAGTGAAAAAAATTGAGAATAAAAACATAATTTTTTGGTCTTTTTGTGGCTGTGGAAATGTGGGTTTCAGCTGGGCATTGGAGTGTGATTGGGCCTTGGGGCTGCTTTGTGTGCAGCTGCATGTTGGGCCTTTTTGGAGCTGGGCCCAAGTTGGTGCAGTGAAGCTAGAGGCGGTTTGGTGATGGCTATATGCTGAAGGTGCTGAAGAGGAGAGGCTTGGGCAGGATTGGGTGTGATGCGTGAGGTGTACATATGATATGAAGAGGGTCTCTTCATCTTGCAGCTTCTTGGAGGCAACGTGGGAGACAGGTGGAGGAGCTGTTGGGCTTGGGCCCAAATGAGCTGAAGGCATGGCATTTTTAACAATGCCATTTTCTTCAAAACTAACACTTTTTTCTCTTTATTTCTTTTTTCCCTTTTTTTTTCACTCTTTCTTGGCTCTTCAAGAACAAAAAATAAAACAATTTCCTACAAAATAAATATAAATTAAGTCATGATAAAATATTTTCAATTATAAATAATTCATATAAATTCTTTGAAAATATTAATTATAACTTAATTTAACATTTAAGTTCAACAATACCCATTTTTTTTACCACTAACTTAACAATAATAATCCAAATAATTAAGTACAACATTTTACAACAAAATACTTATATAAACACACAAAATTATATAAAATCATGATAGGACTACTAAATTCAAAATTACTTAAAAACTTAATAAATCAATTAAAAACTCAAGAATTAAGCAACAATTAGCACATAAAAAGTAGTAAAATAACTCGATTTTGTAGAGTTATCACTTCCTCTATCATTCTCTGAGCTTTGAGGAATGAGATAAACGGTGTTCATAGTCCTGAAATCTTTCCCATGAAACATAGTCTCTGACCGTCAGGAGTTTCGAACATCCATTTCTTGCGTCTAAAATCAATGGTTGCGCCATGCCTTGCTAGCCAATCCATGCCCAGTATTACGTCGAAGTCTTTGATCTCTAGCTCTATCAGGTCTCCTTCTAGTTCTACGTCCTCAATTTTGATCGGTACGCCTCGTACTATCCGTGATGATAGGACTACTTTTCTCGAAGGCAATTCTGTCACAAACCTAGTTCTAAATCTTTCACAAGGTTTGTCTAATTTCTCTATCATTCCTAACAAGATATACGAGTGTGTTGCTCCCGGATCAAATAATACTAAACGTATATTATCGAGGATAGGAATTTGACCTGTGACCACTTTGTTACTAGCTTCGGCTTCTCCCTAGGTCAAGGCAAGGACTGTGGCTGGAACCATCTTATTGTCCCTTTTCTCTTCTTGCTTGAGCTATGGACATTCCCTCTTCTGATGACCTTCCTGGCCACAATTATAACATCCCTTGCTATTTGTACGACACTCACTAGGATGTTTCTTTTGGAATTTGGAGCACTGCGGGTATTCTACATAACCCGACCTATTGCTACCTTTGCTTGTACGTGCTCTTTTGTCATTTTCAGATTACTTTTTGTCAGGATGCCTTATCTTCTAGCCATTATTGTTGCTATGCTGATGATCATTGTTGTGGTTCCGACCATTCTGAGGTTGATTCTGCTGTTTAGGTTCAGGCTTATTGGCCTCTTCCTTACTAACATTTTCCTGAAGCCTCTCCACCTCTATAGTCGTTTCTAGATCATCGGCGTAAGAAGTTGTTCCAGGATTTTCTAGCTTGACTCCTAGCTCAATTTTGGGTCTGAGTCCCCTAACGAACTTGGTAACCCTCAGGAAATTAGTTGGGACCAATTCTGGCGCAAACTTGGCTAGTCGATCGAACTGTCGAGTATACTCTGCTACCAGTAAGTTGCCCTGCTTCAGACTGGTGAAATCTTCTACCCTCATAGTGATGACTGCCGAGTTGTAATATTTCTTGTGAAAGAGCTCCACAAATCTAGTCCATGTCATGGTGGCGACGTCGTGAGTCTGCTGTACTAAATCCCACCAGATTCTAGCATCCTTCTTTAGAAGAGACGAAATGCAGGATATGCGGTCTACGTTGTCGAGATTCATGTGTGCTAGGATCGGCTCTACATTCCTGAGCCATTCTTCTGCCTCAAAGGGGTTGGTTTTCCCTTCAAAGTTTGGAGCGTGTTGCTTACGAAACCGCTTGAAGATTGGCTCTATGTACTGAGCTAGGTAGGGTGCATAGTGTTGGAAAAAGCTTATACAAGATCTTTATTTATTTTCATGTATATCTAATATTAAACAAATTAATACGAGATAGCCTAAAACATGTTTCTAAAATTGAATTCAAAGAGAAACAAGAATAGAATACTTACAGTATACGCAGTGGAATTAAAGAGTCCTTCCTTCAGTTTCTCTAACTCTTGTATCCTCTCTGTCGCAGAGTATTATCAAGAAACTGAACTGATCTTCTATTTTATTCACGATCTTCCAATGTATCCTTAGAACCACCTAGACTAGTGTGGGAAATTCTCAACACATGAGATAGATATAGAGAGAAGAAGAGAAAATAACAAAGTAGCTTAGAAAAGGACTTGTGTTTAGAGAGAATATAAAACTATCAGAAAATCTAACTTGTGACTTATCTGTCGTCTCTAAAATCTTCTCTCTAAGCACTCCTTTTATAGACTCAATTAGGCCATATAATTTAATTAAAAAATCAATAAAATAACAGCCATTTTGAAGCCCTAGGTCGAAATTATCATGGGCTATAGGCCCGTGAAATTTCCCATTTGATAATAAGCTCATTGGACTTAAAATCAAGGCCTGTATTATTTTCTATTGATTTAATTAATTAAATAATTATTTAAATCCTTTATCAAATTAATTATTTATAATTTGAACCTTGATTTAAATTTATTTATTAATTTAGATACCAATTTATCTTAATTAATAAATCTGCCATAATTTCTCTTTTCTTCTCAAAATTACACAACTCTGTGAAACTATCCAAAATTGACCTGGTCAACTTTGATAATTCTAATTGATAATTAAATCAATTAATTGAGACTATCTAGATGATTTTATCCAAGGTACAATGGGGACCATGGGCCTATGAAATCAAGCTCCAATAAGTTATCATAAATCTAACAAATAAATTTACTAACTTATTAATTCCTCGTGACTCCACTATAGACTTGGAATTGCACTCTTGAATTCATAGAACGCTCTATAACAAATATAGATACGCTATTAATTATCCATTGTTACAACCATAATTTTCACTCAATCCTCTATAGACGGTCTACAATGAGATAGGACTAAAATACCGTTTTACCCCTCATTGTATTTTATCCTTAAAACACTTAGTTCCTTGTAAATGATATTTCAGTAAACTAATTTAATTACTGAAATGAGATCTCTATCATTTAACACCTTGAACCAAACTAAAAGGAAACCATCGTTTCACTTCTTCATCAGAAGCTATAGATGTTCATATCTATGATTAACACTCCCACTCAATTATACTACCGAGTTCCCAAGATGTAAGTATGGGCTAGTCCGTAGGGTAAGCTGGTAACGAACAAGTCAAAGAACTCAAATAATACAATCAGTTAGAATACTAACCACTCAGAATTGAGAATGAATTGACCTATGGTCAACTATATGATATGACTAGAATAGATAATAACGGTATGTTTACGTATCTTATCAACTGTCAATATCGGCCCTGTCCGATGTAACATATACATCTGATATTATCTACTTTGCTAATGTTCTGGAAAGAACATAACACTGTAATGTGTAAGTAGATCATATCGTAGACTGGCAAGTCAGTGTAAATCCAGTGCACTGACTAATCTTAGGACTAATCTTAGGATTAACTTATTTTGAGCATATAATCATATTTATATTCCATTGTGATTACGTCACTATAAATAAGATTAGCTATATGCTCGGGATTTAATAGAAGTTTATATTAAACAAATAATCATGAAAATAAAACATGTGAGCAAAGTGATTGACCAAGTCAAAAAATGATTTCTATTCTTTTATTGATAATAAAATGAGATTACAAAGAATTTGGGTTTTAATTAGGGCATAAAACCCCAACACATAGTTCGCCACTGGCCATCCCCCATAAGGACCTACTTGTTGGGGTGCTTGAGCCATTTGTTGAGGCTGCGGTTGCGGCTGAGGCTGAAGCTGGGGCTGAGTCTGAGTCTATTGTCGTTGTTGCTGCAGCAATTCTTCCACTTGTTGCCATAGTCAGACAATCTCAGCGGTGTTGTCAACTGGTGGTGGCGCACTTCTGTTAGCAGCAGTATTGGTAGCATGCGTTCCCCTTCTTCATACTTGAGGGGCTTCATTAGTTTCATTGGCGGCGCTGGAGGCATTGTCGGCTGTGCGTCTAGATCTTTTGAGTGACATCTTCAGTAAAGTTATAACAGTTGAGAAAACATGTTAGAACTTACCCTAATAGGCTCTAAGGAAAAACTTATCTAAGCAAACATAACTCGAACCTATTAGTTATGATTTCTTATGAAGAATTATGAAAGCCTTCTTTATAATTAGGGTGTGTTTCTATACTTAGAAAATCAGGCATCTTTATTATTTTCTAAGTATCTTTCTAATCATCCTATATGACTTAATTCTCAGGCTCGAAACTCGTTGTTGTTCCAAAGTTAACCATATTGAGGGAGGGCTGGGATCAGTAAAATCGTTCCCACTACTATGGCCCCCTAAACTCTCAATATAGAACCCGATCCATTGATTTGTATCCACCCTCACCGAACTTGGTCATTATTTGTTAAATTTATTATGATTGTAAAAAAATAATCAAACTCATACATGTCATTCAAAAATAACAATAATATTCATTTGGAAAAAGATTTTCACTAAGTACAATCATAAATGCAAAAGTAATAAATACATAAAACTAACATAACTAGGGTAAATCTAAAAATCAGGATCTTCTACGTCTGACCCTTCATCTAACATGTCATCATCTATTTCTTCATAATCCTCATTATCTTGAGCCTCAAAATTACCTCGGGGAAGTTTCATAAAGATTCTATGCTTTTGTTCATTAGTGAATTGAAATTCCAACTTAGAGGTGAACCTAAGTATGAGAAAATAGAATCTCATGGCTACCGGTAAATCATCATCATCATCTATAGTCTCCCATATTTCTTCTAATGTTGAAATTACAGAAGGAAAATCGTTAAAAAGCCTAATTACTAGGACATATTGTTCCGTAGCCCTCATCATAATTTGCTTAGTAGTCTGAAGATAATCTATCTCATTGTGGAATAAGATTAATCTTTGAGTGATTCTTTCTAACACTCTTACTGTATTCCTTGGTTCTCTAATCCTTTTCAATGCCTTAATGACTTGGATATCCTGATAGGTCAAGGCACCATCCATTCTTAACTGAAAACATAATGGCTAAAACGTTAGCTAATAACATAAACATAATAAACATAAACACTTACATTGGTGGTAAGATTCAGAGCTTGTGCATGTGTATCAAGGAGAACTTCATGAATATGAACTATTACTTTGATACCAACTGCAATGCCCCGACTATTTCTAAGACCTCGAACCATTAAAAACTACTATGACATAACTACTATTTTGAAATACATTCATATGAAATAACATAATTTTATTTAAAACCCAAAATAGTGTACGAAATACAAAATATGGTGTGAAATATAAAATGTGATATGGGATCTCATTGTTTAGAAAATATAAAACATACACTTTAAATTAATTGTTTAAATACTAAATGCGGAAATACATAAAAACATTATTTAAAAGACTTTAAACAACGTCATCCTCAATCTTCTAGCAGTCCATTCAATCCATTCATGCTCAACACACATGCCAAGCTGCCATGAATCCTTCCCGCCTTCCACGTTCACTTTCCTGCATCAATCTAAAAAAAAAAAAATGAGCCTAATGCCCAGCAAGGAGAATCTACTAACAACATATATCATAAATCATAAACATATATTATAAAACGTATGACTATAAAAATGTATATCATATAGGACTACAATATTAATGGCCATTAACTCATTAACATGGTATGTGATAAAACCATCTAGGTCCTTTGTCTACTAATCGAGGTAGTTTAGATCACAATTATAGTATATGATAACCCATCTAGGTCCTATGTCTACTAATCGAGGTAGGGTAAATCATAACTCTAAACCATGAAAATGATAAAATTCTTGGGGCTTGCTATCTAAGCAAGTCATATGCCCAAGCGAATACAACATAAATTCTTGGGGCTTGCTATCTAAGCAATTCATATCCCAAGGACTACAACATATATCATATCATAACAAAAAACATATCATAACAAATAAACACATATAATCTAACCTATTTTCCATACCAAAATCTGGGATATGGAGACTAGAACGGGATTGGAACACTCCTAAAACCATCAGTAAAAACCATGAGTTTTCTAAAGAAATGAGATGAAAAAGAGAACTAAACAATCAAAGAAGAAACTTACCGAAAAGAACCTTAAGTTATAAGAAACTTAAACACCTAACCAAGAATCATAAACAAGAGTTAGGATCTGAAAGAAAATGGAATAAAAGAACTATGAAGAACTGAACTTAAGGATAAGAATACCTTGGATAACTATGAATTGATCTACACCTCGATACTAAAATAACACTATATCTCACTTCCCAAGCGTTTAGAAAAGCTTAGATTGGAAAAGCTTTTATCCCAAAACTCAAGTGTTTCTCTCTATTGCAATCTTAATAGCTTGGAGGCTCTGAAGAATGCTTGAAGAATGAAGGAAATGGCTGAGTACTAGGTCCTATTTATAGAGTTCAAGGAGTGAAATTAAACCCTTTTAGTTTGAATAAATAAATGAATATAAAATGAAAAATATTTGAATTTGCATTCAGCAGATGCCCAGAACTCAGTCAAAATCATTCAAGGGCAAGTCCAAGTGGTTAAGGCTGTTTTTAAAATTTAAAATCCTCAAGTATTCAAATATCACTCCCACGGGCGATATATCGCCGACCCTGGGCGATATATCGCCTAGACCTATATCCCGAGCCCTGTTCATTCGTTCGTGCCCAGTCGACGTGTTTTCCGTATCTCCCGTAGGTGACATATCGACCCCTATAGCTATGATATATCGAAATACCTTGATATATGAAACACGTATTTGCACTTTTTCAACATATTTTGAATTGATTAAACAACTTTGACTGAGTCAAAACGTGATCCTAACTGCTGCTGGAAGGTTCTAGAGCTCTAGATCTTTCTTTTAATTAAACTATTCATAAAAAAAATACTTAAATCCTTATTAAACATGCTTATGACAAGTGTCACATTCTTAATAATTCTATCTAAACCTTAGGTTAAAATAAATAATATTTCTAGGACCAGAAATATTAATCAAACCTTATGTTATAATTAATATTTCTAAACTATAGCTTAAACTTATAAAATCCATAACTATTGCTATGAGTTTCCAACTAAGTCCCGGCTTGAACCACAATCCACGAAACTAACATACTACAAACTACTACTAACTACTACTACTATCTAGTTAAGTAAAAATCCTGAGACACTATAATTAACAACTTCTAAAACTTATGAAAAGTGTTGCTTGTTTTCAGGTTTATAAAGATAGTTATATAATTTAATTAATCTTTATTTTATTTAAATAAAACTCATCAGTTAAATCTATTTTAATTATTTATTTTAAATCATATTTGAAAAGAATAATTAAATGTAACGCCCTAATTTCTCATAAATTATTGAGAACACAACGTTGAATCATAATCATAAACATTGCACTTTTATTGAATAAAACTTAAAATAAAATATATGGATCCATGGTTTTACAAAAATAAAGTAACCGTCTTTATATAAAAAAATAAATAGGCCTGCTTGATCTTCCTCGTCTATATGGTCCCCACGAGTAAATCACGAAGCTCATAGGTCGCACTCGCCATCGACCTTTTTATCCTTAATTTTCTGAAATAACAACATCATACGGGGTGAGCTTCTAAGCCCAGTGAGGAAAATACAAACAATAGTTAGTCATATAATCATATAATAACCATATCCTAAATTACGCAAGAGTCATAACAAAAACTTATTTATACTAATCATATCACATCACATCACAAAACCATAGGCCATATCATAGCCTAAGTCATAATCACAAATCATAATTTAAGTCATAATCATAGTCATAAATCACAGGTCATAAGCCATAATCATAACTATAGGTCTTAGATCATAATCATAACTATAGGTCATCATAACAAGACATATATAATAAAAAGATAATTGCATATACAAGGGTGGCAATTAAGCCCCAGACAATACACCAGACATTAACTTAGGTTCGTCATAAAGTTCTGGCAACCAAGCCTACCGGACATAAGTCTGTCATACATCATTGGACACCTTAGGTCCAGACACACTTACCCCTTTATTGTACCTGAAATGTTAGGTCATACAAAAACATAACCTAGATCATAAACTAAACTATCTAATTTTCCTTACCAAAATCTGGGATATTGGAGACAAGAGCAGGATTTGAAACTCCTAAAACCAAACATAAAGAAACCATAAGTCCTCTAGAGAAAAGAAGATGAAGAAAAGATCTAAACCATCAAAAAAAGACTTACCAAAAACATGATTTTGAACACCTAACCAAAAGTCATTACAACAAGTTAGGTTTTGAAATAAAAGGAAAGAATAAGAAGAATGGAAATGGACTAAACCTGAAGATTAACGGTACCTTAGATAGCTTAGAGCTTCGATCTATTCCTCAAACACTGAAATCACACAAAAGCTTACTTCCCAAGTGTTTAGAAAAGCTTAGATATGAAATCTTTTAACCCCAAAGCCCTAGTGTTTCTCTCTAGAACGAACTAAGCAGCTTGAAGGCTCTGAATTGTGCTTGAATGATGAAGAGAATGGCTGAGTGAAGGGTCCTATTTATAGAGTTCAAGGAGTGAAACTAACTCCCATTTCAATGAATAAATAAATGATTAGAAATACATTTTTTGCTCAACTGATGCCCTGAACTTAGTAAAAAATGTTCAGGAACGAGTCGAAGTTGTTAAGGGTTGTTTCTAGTGTCGGATTCCACGAAAATTCAAAAATGGTCACTAGAGCCGATATATCGCCTACACCATAATCCCAGGGGTCTGTGGTTTCGTTCGTGCAAAGTCGACGTGTTTTCCGTATCAATCATAGGCGATGTATCGACCCCTATAGCTGCGATATATCGGCATACGCTGATATTTCTAACTCATTTTTGCACACTTTCAGTACACTTGAATTTTTTTAAACCACTTTGACTGTGTAAAACGTGATCCTAACAGCTTATGGAAGGTTCTAGACTTATCCATGATTATTTTTATTCATTAAAAACCTTAAATCTTTAATAATAATATATGTGACAAATGTCACATTCTTAATTATTCTATCTAAACCTTAGGTTATAATAAATAATATTCTTAGGACTATCTTCATTAATCAAACCTTATGATAAAATTAATATTTCCAAACTATAGGCTAAACTTATAAAATCCATAACTAGCTCTACGAGTTTCCAACTAAATCCCGACTTGAATCAATAACCACGAAAACTAAAATACTACTACTGGGGACACTTTTGGACCTTAACTCCTTAGTTCCATACTCTAGAATGCGTACTGGCCGTTCTTCATAACAGAAATCTTGTTTTAACTCCAGAGCCTTGTAATCGAGCACATGGGATGGATCTGATATGTATTTTCTCAACATCGATACATGAAAAACGTTATGCGTTTCAGCTAATGATGGCGATAAAGCCAACCGATATGCTACATGCCCTACTTTGTCCAATACCTTAAAGGGACCTATAAACCTCGGGCTTAACTTTCCTTTCTTTCTGAAACACATAATCACCTTCATCGGAGAAGCTTTGAGAAAGACTTGAACGCCTACTGAAAAGTCAACAGTTCGCCTTTTAGCGTCGGCATAGGCCTTCTGGCGACTTTGAGCGGCAATCATTTGTTGTCTATCTTTTCTACATCCTCAATTGCTTTTCTTACAGCCTCAAGTCCTATATATCATCTTCCACCAACCTCATCCTAATGAAGTGGTGATCGACATTTCCGTCCATATAGCATCTCATAAGGTGCCATGCCTATCGTTGCCTGATAACTGTTGTTGTAAGAGAAATCTATTAATGGAAGATACTTGCTCCATGATCTTGAGAAGTCTAAAGCAGATGCCCTCAGCATATCTTCTAATATTTGTATGGTACGTTCTAACTGACCATCGGTTTGAGGATGAAATGTCGTACTTAGTTTTAACTTAGTGCCCATTGCACGTTGTAGAACTTCCTAGAACTTTGATGTGAATACTGATCCCCTATCAGAGACTATCATCTTTGGAGCTCCATGTAATCTCACTATCTCTGCCACATAAAGCTCTGCGTACTGCTCAGCATTATAAACAGTTCTTATCGGCAAGAAGTGAGCAGATTTTGTGAGTCTATCTACTATCACCCAAATAGAGTCATGCTGCTTGGCAGTCCTTGGTAATCTAGTCACAAAGTCCATAGCTATATCTTCCCATTTCCAATCGGGAATCTCTAATGGTTGCAAAGTTCCAGCGGGTCTTTGATGTTCAGCCTTAACTTGTGGACACGTAAGGCATTTTGATACAAATTCTGCTATCTCTTTCTTCATCCCTGGCCACCAGTACATTGCCTTGACATCATTGTACTTCTTAGTCAATTCTGGATGAAGTGAATATGGAGTAGTGTGCGTTTCTTTCATAATAATTTCTCTTAATTCACCACTTTCGGGCACACATACTCAGTTCCTATATCGTAACACGCCTTCTTTTGTCAAGGACAAATCAACATTTTCTGAGCTTTGTAGTGTTGCCTTCATCTTAAGAAGAAACTCGTCCTTTTGTTGTTTCTCCTTTATTTCCTCCATTAGTGTTGACTTGATTGTGAGGTCAGCTAGTTGTCTAGTTATTAGCTCAATTTCGGACCTCTTAATATCATCTAGTAAGCGTTGAGCTATCTCCTTAAGTGTTGATAAGATTTCGTAACTCTACCTACTAAGTGCGTCTGCCACGACATTAGCCTTTCCCGGATGATACAAGATCTTACAATCATAGTCCTTTACTAACTCCAGCCACCTCCATTGCCTCATATTGAGCTCCTTCTGCGTAAAGAAGTACTTTAGATTTTTGTGGTCCAAATAGACTTCACACTTTTCTCTGTATAGATAGTGCCTCCAAATCTTTAGAGCGAAAACCACTGCTGCTAATTCTAAGTCATGGGTCGGGTACCGCTGTTCGTACTCCTTTAGCTGTCTCGAGGCATATGCAACTACTTTTTCATCTTGCATCAAAACGCATCCAAGTCCCTGCTTCGACGCGTCGCAAAACACTACAAACTCACCCTTACCGTTTGGGACACATAGAACTGGGCTGACATAAGCTTGTCCTTTAATGTTTGGAAGCTTTCTTTGCACTTCTCTGTCCATACAAATTTATGTTGCTTCCATGTCAAATTTGTTAAGGGTATAGCTATTTTGCAAAACCCTTCAACAAATCATCTATAATATCCTGCCAATCCCATAAAACATATCACCTCTGTGATACTCTTGGGTTTAGGCCAGTCCTTTACTGCTTCGATCTTGGCTAGGTCTACTTCTACGCCATTTTTAGACACAATGTGTCCTATAAATGCCACCTTCTCTAGCCAGAATTTTCATTTCTTAAACTTAGCGCATAACTGATGACTTTTGAGTTGTCCCAACATCAGTTGCAGGTGCTCTTCATGCTCGGCTTTCATCCTTGAGTAAATTAATATGTCATCTATAAACACCACAATGAACTTATCCAGGTAGTCCTTAAATACTCTGCTCATAAGATCCATGAATGCAGCAGGTGCCTTCGTTAAGCCAAAAAAAATTACCAGGAACTTGTAGTGTCAATATCTAGTTCAAAAAACCGTCTTTGGAATATCTTCTTTTTGTACTTTTAGCTGATGATACCATGATCGTTAATCTATCTTCGAGAATACCGTAGATCCTTGTAGTTGATCAAAAAGATCATCTATTCGAGGCAAAGGGTATTTGTTCTTGATCATCACTTTATTTAGTTCTCGATAGTCGATGCACATCCTCATACTTCCGTCTATCCTTTTGACAAAAAACATTGGTCCTCCCCAAGGGGAATAGCTCGGTCGGTAGAAACCCTTGCCTAAAAGCTATTGCTGTTGTATCTTTAACTCCTTTAACTCGGTAGGTGCCATTCTATAGGGAGCTTTCGAAACTGGTGTCTTCTCTGGTGCCAATTCTATTTCAAACTCAATTTCTCTACTCGGAGGTAATCCTGGTAGATCTTCTGGAAACACCTCGGGAAATTCGCATACAATATGTACATCCTTTGGTTTGAGCTGCGTCTCTCGTGTTTTGTCCACCACAGTGGCTAGAAATGCTTGGCAGCCACTAGTGATTAACTGTTGAGCTTTGAGAGTTGAGACTATCGGTATGCGAGTTCGGGAAACTTCTCCTTTGAAGGTGAACTGTTCTCCGCCTTTTGTTTGAAAGTTGACCGTCTTACCCTTATAGTCTATCGTTGCACCATATTTTGCTAACTGGTCCATGCCTAAAATTACACTATAATCCTTAAGGTCTAACTCGATCAAATCTACTAGTAATTCTTTTGCTCCGGTTCTAACTACAACGCTACACACCCCTCTACTAGATAGCATTCTTTCCCCTTAGGGTAACTCCGTGACAAACTTATCTCTAAAATGTTTTCATGGACTATCTAAGCTATCAATTGTATTCATAGAGATAAAAGAATGTGTAGCTTCCGAATCGAATAAAACATTGCATAGTTTACCAGAGATAGTGACCTTACCTGTTACCACTATATTACTAGTTTCTGCTTCACCTCTAGTAAGAGCAAAAACTCTGGCTGGCACAAGCTTATCATCTTTCTTTTGGTCTTTCATCTTTGGGCAATCCTTTTTAATGTGTCAATCTTCTCCACAATTGAAACAACCTTTCGTCTTATATCGACATTCTCCTTAATGCTTCCTCCTACAGATAAGGCACTGGGGATATTCCACATAGGGCTTCCTATTCCCGTTACCTTCTGATATAGTCTTGTTCTTCTTGTCGGCTTTTTTATTTTGACCACCATCATGTGTTTGATTTGTGGTCATTCTGTTCATTGTTATTCTTTTTGGTGTCCCTTCTGGTTGCGCCTTCCTTCCAAATCCTTTCTTCTGCCTGCTCAGCTTCCAAGGCCACCTCTAATGTTTCCGCATAAGTGGTAATTCCCCGAATCAACTTTACGTCACGAGCTATCATAGGTTTTAGTCCCTTCACGAATCTTTGAATTCTTAGCATCTCGTTGGGTACCATGTCCACCGTGAACTTAGCCAGCCTATCAAAATTCTTGGCATGCTCTATCACAATCGAATTCCTTTGAGTAAGCGCAATTAATTCATCCACCTTTGTGGCTAGAATCGCAGGACTATAATATTTCTTGTTGAACACTTGGATAAACTCATCCCATGTCATAATGTTCAAATCTCTAGTATGCTTCACTACATCCCACCAGATGCGAGCGTCTTTCTTGAGCAAGCTTGAAGTGCATGAGACTTGATCTTCGTTTCCCAGCCGCATGTGTTCTAATATGGACTCCATTGATTGAAGCCATTCTTCTGCTTCTATTGGGTCAGATCCGCCGTCAAAGTTTGGCGGTTGCTGCTTTCTAAAGCGTTCATACATTGCCTCGCAGCGAGGTTCTGCCAGCTGTAGTAATTGTGCTAGAGGAATGACTTGTTGCACCACTTGTTGTTGTTGCCCTGAGTTTATTTGGAACTATTCTTCCCTTCTCCTTAGCTTTGCCCTAAGGCGGGCATTTTCTCTTTCCAAATTTTCTCGAGTAGCAGCAGCTACCGGTTCTTCCAATACATTGAGTGCTTCTGGCACTCCCGAGCTGCAGGAAATTCTTCATATATAGGGGTGGCGGCTACTCCTCTTCCTCACCCCTTCCCATTCCTCGGCCTCTGCCTTGGCCTCTTCCCTGGCCATTTAGTCTTTCATATCTTCTTGGTTCCTGATCCATGTGTCTTTTCTATTTCCCCAACAGAGAAAAAAATTTAAAAAGCTAAGACAAACAAAACAAGTAGAGGCTATAACTTAGCCTTTATATTACTGTCTATTATGTCCATCTATCTATTAAAACTACCCTATTATAATTAATTTCAACTCGGGTAAATGGGCCTTAACAATTGAATCTTCCATGGAGGAGGGCTGGGTTTAGTAAATCGTACCCACTACTAAGGCCCCCTAACTTCCACTTGGAACCAAAAGATAGGAATTTAAACCCTTGCTTTATTAATTGTTATTCATTTTAATTAGATCCAATCTAATAATGCAAATCAAATGGGCCTTCACAAATGAGTTAACCCATAGGAGAGAAATTTAAACTTTACACTTTCAATTGAACCCAAATTCTTAACACTTACTAAACAATGATATAATAACAAAATCAAATAACATGTTTAAAAAAAACTGCAAATTTTTTTTTCTAAATTAGCATAATACAAAATTTAACAATGTGTTCTTATATACGTCTAATCCTCCACATCGAATCCTTCTTCTAGTATATCTTGAGTTGATTCTTAGAAACATTCTCTCTAACTCATTACCATAATCAGGGTCTGGTATTCTTCTTATAACATTAACTTTTCTAACCTCACTTGAGTCCATTGAGCTAATTTCTAAAGAAAACACAAGAAAGAGATTACAAACATATTTTGAAAACAATGTGTATACTTACTTGGTAGCGAGTTGGTCCTTTGTATATTTCGTGTGTATTTCGTGAGAACGTTCAAGACCAATATAGCCGGGGGCTCTGATACCACCTATAATGCCCTAATTTCTCATAAATTATTGAGAACACATCATTGAATCATAATCATAAACATTACTCTTTTATTGAATAAAACATAAAATAAAATATATGGATCCATGGTTTTACACAAATAAAATAATTGTCTTTATATAAAAATGAGCAACATTAAATAAAACTTTTTTTAAAAAAAAAACATGCTTTAATAAAAAAAATAAATAGGCCTGCTTGATCTTCCTCGACTATATGGTCCCCACGAGTACATCACGAAGCTCCTAGGTCCCACTCGCCACCGACCTTTTTATCCTTAATTTTCTGAAATAACAACATCATAAAGGGTTAGCTTCTAAGCCCAGTGAGGAAAATACAAACAAGAGTTAGTCATATAATCATTTAATCATCATATCCTAAATTACACAAGAGTCATAACAAAAACTTATTTATACTAATCATATCACATCACAAAACCATAGGTCATATCATAGCCTAAATCATAATCATAAATCATAGTCTAAGTCATAATCATAGTCATAAATCACAGGTCATAAGTCATAATCGTAACCATAGGTCAAAGATCATAATGATAATTATAGGTCATCATAACAAGTCAGATATAATAAAAAGATAAGTGCTTATACATGGGTGGCAATTAAGCCCCGGACAATAGTTTGTCATACACTGGACATCAACTTAGGTTCGTCATAAAGTTTTGGCAACCAAGCCTACTGGACATAAGTCTATCATACATCATTGTACACCGTAGGTCCAGACACACTTACCCCTTTATTGTACCTGAAATGTTAGGTCATACAAAAACATAGCCTAGATCATAAACTAAACTATCTAATTTTCCTTACCAAAATCCGGGATATTGGAGACAAGAGCGGGATTTGAAACTCCTAAAGTCAAACATAAAGAAACCATAAGTCCTCTAGAGAAAAGAAGATGAAGAAAAGATCTAAACCATCAAAAAAATATTTATCGAAAACCTTAAGTTTGAACACCTAACCAAAAGTCATTACAACAAGTTATGTTTTGAAATAAAAGGAAAGAATAAGAAGAATGGAAATGGACTAAACCTGAAGATTAATGGTACCTTAGATAGCTTAGAGCTTCGATCTATACCTCAAACACCGAAATCACACAAAAGCTTACTTTCTAAGTGTTTAGAAAAGATTAGATTTGAAAGCTTTTAACCCCAAAACCCTAGTGTATCTCTCTAGAACGAACTTAGCAGCTTGAAGGCTCTGAAATGTGCTTGAATGATGAAAAGAATGGCTAAGTGAAGGGTTCTATTTATAGAGTTCAAGGAGTGAAACTAACTCCCATTTCAATGAATAAATAAATTATTAGAAATACATTTTTCGCTCAACAGATGCCCAGAGCTCGGTAAAAAACGTTTAGGAACGAGTCAAAGTTGTTGAGGCATGTTTCTAGTATCGGATTCCACAAAAATTCAAAAATGGTCACTAGAGCCGATATATCGCCTACACCGTAATCCTGAGGGTCTGTGGTTTCGTTCGTGCGTAGTCGATGTGTTTTCTATATCAATCATAGGCGATATATCAGCCCCTATAGCTCCGATATATCGGCATACACTGATATTTCAAACACGTGTTTGCACACTTGAATTTGTTTAAACCACATTGATTGAGTAAAATGTGATCCTAACAACTTAGGGAGGTTCTAGACTTATATATGTTTATTTTATTCATCGAAAACCTTAAATCTTTAATAAACATATATGTGACAAATTTCACATTGTGAATTATTCAATTTAAACCTTAGGTTATAATAAATAATATTCTTAGGACTCTCTTCATTAATCAAACCTTATGATAAAATTAATATTTCCAAACTATAGGCTAAACTTATAAAATCCATAACTAGCTCTACGAGTTTCCCACTAAATCCCGGCTTGAACCAATAACCACGAAAACTAAATTACTAAGCTACTACTACTATCTAGCTAAGTAAAATTTCGAGACGCTACATTAAATAAATAAATTAATTTGAAATTCAAAATTCAATTCCCAGGGAAAGGATATCCATGAAAGTGGCGCCACTCAATGTGCAGCATAGTGAGTGGCTTGTGCCACTATTTGGCTATCCCTAATTTTCTTATTTCTTTGTTTAATTAATACTTAGACAATATATTTATCCCAAAATTAATAAGAGTTAATTAAAAATTATCTTTGTCTTAAAGTATCGGTTTTAAATAAATAAATATCTTATAATAAGATAATAAATAAACTCTCTCGATATTAATTCAAACATGATTAATATTTATTTTAACATAAAGTTTTTCAAAATAAAAACTATATAGTTAAACAATTAATTAATTCACAATTAACCAATTCCCCATAATTATCACATAATTATTTCCTTGCCTTGGAAAATTAATTTATTTGCAATTTAGTCTTTCTCTCTACTAATTTTCCTTATGACATCCTTTCCCTTGAAAGTGTAGGATAGAGGTGACCTGGAGACCATGGACCTATAATACGAAGCTCCAATAAATCAGATTATTAATCAAACTCTTTAATCTAATAATCTTATTTATTAATTCCATGATTACTCCACTATAAATATGTAATTGCACTCTAAGTATTTATAGAATTATATTTACAGAGTTTTCTTTGTAGTCCATTAATAAAATCAATAAATGTAATTCTGTCCTCCAATTATTGGTTCGTTAATTAGAGATGATCAAAATTATTGTTTTACCCTTCTAATTACCTCTTGTTTCTTAAGTACCATTATTTCACTAGTAAATAATTAATCTATAATCAAATTACAGATTTGAGCTCAATAATTATTCATAACCATAATTAACCTTTAATGGAACCAATATTCGACCAGTTAGGAAATTATGAATTCCAATATTGTAAATCATGTGCTAAAACATTCATGATATTGAATCTCCAAAACAAAAGTCACTTGCCTCATTATACTAAGAAACCTTAACGAGTGAATCAAAAGATCTAATAAGCACAAACATGAGTTCATGACTACTCAGGATTTAGACCAATCTACAGATGATCATCTATTATGATAGGAATTAAATATCTATGGCAAACAGTAAGTTTATACAGATATTTAATTCATATCGGTCCTGTCATATATAATCTCTATTATATGCAGTATCTTTACCAAGATGTTTATCCACATCAGTAATCTGAATCTAGATTACTTGCATCCCGCTTAGTAAATCGTACTAGTAACCATTCATTACTTTAATATGTTACCGACTTTTTATTCTATGTATATGATCTTAATTATATCATACTAATACCAGATCATATCCTCATAAATGAATATGAAATTTTCTTGATATTCATTTAAATAATTCAAACAATAATTATAACATTCAAATATAATAAAATTGTACTTTTATTTAAATCAATAAAATGTCTTTACATGCTTTTAGGGCATAAATCCTAACAGTTATAACCATTACTGTTAGTCAATCCTCTATCGATGACCTACAAATGAGTCAAGTGAATTTTACAACTTTACTCCTCGTTGGTATTTTATCCTTAATTCCTACTAAGTTTCTTATAAATGATGTTTCTGTAAACTTGATTACATAAATAAGTACTCAATCATTTAACCATTGAACTAAGCTATTAAGGAAATCATCTTTTTAGTTCTATTACGGAAGCTATAGGTTTCATATTAATGATAAATACTCTTATTCAATTACACCATTGAATCTCCAAGATTTAAGTATAGGTTATGTCGTAGGGTAAGCTTTTAATGAACAAGTCAAAAGATTCAGATAATATAATTAATCGAAATATTATCACTCAAAATTAAGATCTACTTGACCTATAGTCAATGTTGCGACACTAATTATATTTGATAGAAATGATACTTATTTATCTATCAATAATCAATATCGGTCTTAGTCTGATGTGACTGAACACATTCGATCTTATCTACTTGGTCAATATCTTGGATAAGATACCATACCATTGTGTAAGGATAATATATCGTAGATTACTAAATCAGTGAAAATCATGTGCTCCGATTTAATCTAAGGACTAATTCTTTTGAACATGTAATTATAATTATAATCCATTGTGACCTAGCCACTATAATTGTAACTAGTTTACACATGTTTATGATTTTATAGACTTTTGTATTAAATAAATAATCATGTAATAAAACACGTGAGCACATTTCTATTGTTTATTGATAATAAAATGTACTACATAAAAAGTATAGTTTTACAAGAGCATTAAAGCCAACAATATCTAACAAGGGAAATCATTATGACAATCATTTAAAAAAATGACACAAATGTTAAAGTCATAAAGGCTAATATTATTATAATCAATAAATTTGAATATCTTTAAAACCAATTTGTGAAATTTGAAATAAATGAATTATAAAATTAAGAAAACTAGTTTGGAAACAATTGTGTAAGTGTAATTACTAGAGTAGTGTAACACCCCAAGTTACTAATAAGGTTTAGGACATTGATTAGCGTGCCTGGAGGGCAATAAGTGAATTAACTTGATAATATATGAATTTGAATGAATATGTGATTAGAATGCATGTTTAGGTGGAATAAATATGCATGCGGACCCCGTTTGTATGTTAGGGGTAAATTGGTAATTTTGGCCTGCTGAGGGCATAAATGTGATAATTGTATTATGTGATTTGTACCACGTGAGTGTGGTGATATTAATGTGATGCTCGTGCCGAGACGGTCCTAGGGAGCTAATTAGTTTATGTTATCCCCAAAAATTGGTGATCGATGACGTGGCAATAGAGGTGACAAGTGGCAGTAAAAGACACATTAATAGTCAATAAATACATTGACTCCTCAGAGTTGTGATAAAGTGACCCGGTAGATTGATGAAGAGTTTTGACTGCTTGAGAGGTGTCATGTCCAAGCAAGTGCACAAGTGCACCCGAGGAGACCCCAAGAATTTGGTCCGAGGAGACCCCAAGGGTGTGGTCCGAGGAGACCCCAAGGGTGTGGTTTGAGGAGAGCCCAAGAATTTGGTCCGAGGAGACCCCAAGGGTGTGGTCCGAGGAGGGCCCAAGAATTTGGTCCGAGGAGAGTCCAAAAGGTCTGGTCCTTATGCATATGTCCAACAAGTGCATGGTTGTCCAAAGAGAGAAATGGCATGCTAGAGGAGAGTGCCATGTTAGACGAGAGACATGGCATGCTAGAGGAGAGTGCCATGTTAGAGGAGAGACATGGCATGCTAGAGAAGAGTGCCATGTTAGACGAGAGGAGTGCATGTCCTACCACCATGCACATATCCGCCCAACAAATGCATGTCCTACCAGCAAGTGCATGTCCTACCAGCAAGTTCATGTCCTACCAGCACTTGCATATGTCCAGCATGCATGTGTCCGACCAGCACTTGCATGAATGGTCAGTAGGAGATATGGGTCGACCAGATAGAGGAGGACTAAGTCAAGATTCCCATAAACGGCTTCAACAAGAACCGGTCTTGGTACACGTGGGAATCTCTCATTCTTCCCACAAATTGGGGGTTTTGTTACATTTTGAATGTTTTTTGTAATTTAAATATAATGAAATATCCCGATTCTAGGGGATATCAGATGTATGATCCTAAGCCTATAAATATATGGCTTATGGGATCAGAAAGTGGCCCCTTCTCTTGAGAGACTTTTGGGAAATTTTGGGTCTGAGTTTTCTAGAGAGAGAAAGTGCTCGTATCATAAAGAATTCTTGTATTTTTGCAATCTGTACTGAAGAAACTCAGTTGGCTCAGTCCATCTGATCTTGAGTACAGATCTATAAATCACAACTCTAAGTGGATTAGGCTATTACCAACATATTGGGGCTGAACCACTATAAAAATCTTGTGTGTTCTTTATTTTCTTTATTAAACCGTCTGTGTCGTTTAATTTCTCTTGAAGGTTTGTCGTTTTTGACGTTCTCACGTTGTTGCCCAATAACTTGGTCAACAGTTTAAAAGTCACAACGGGATTAAATACCCGGCTCGGGAGGAGCCTAGGGGTATTTTGGGAATTTTGTACCTTGAGTTTGTGAGTTAATGGTTATTGGTGATTGAGTAACTTGAGTAACCATTAGTAACTGTTGAGAGTAACAATTTTGATGGGAAAATGGTAGACTTGTAATAGAGATGAGATGACAAAAATGCCCTTGAGGTGTAGTTAGGAAAGGATTTAGATGAAGGGGTAAGATAGTATTTAGGCAAAGGGTTGGATAAACTTCAGCTGAAGGAAAGGGTGAATAACGTATTATACTTAGTCATATGTTGGTTTATGCTGAAATTAGAGGAAAAAGCTAGAAGGAAAGAGGAGAACAAGAAGGAACCTGAGTTTGAAACCTAGGAGGGGAATCAAGAGGTTTGACGCAACCAAAATCAAGATAAGGCTAGGATTGCTCAGAGGTAAGAGTTTGTGCTCTATTTTTGTTGAATTTAAGCCTGAATTTTCAGAGATTGAGTGTGGGAAATTTAAAGGAAATATGGCTGGTTTTACTTGGAAATTCAGTTAGGATAGCAGAAGGAAGGTGGCTTGAAGCTAGAATTGAGGAGAATTCAAGCTGAGCTTTGATTGAGGTATGAATCTTTAGCATGTTTAAATTTTGTATCTGGTGTGGTTTAAGATTTTAGAAGTTTGGTTTGCAGTTTTTAGGCTTTGGTTTATGTTTTAAAAGCCATGGTTTGAACTTCTGAAATTTGAAACTCAAGAATGGATTTTGAGTGTGATTGTGTAAATGAGTTTGTTTTTTATGTTTATAGGTTGTTAAAGGGTTCATTTGGGGTTTTAAATTGATTTTGGGGCTTAGGTACTTGTTTGGGTTGAATTGGAGTTGTTTTGGCTCAGGAAAAACACAGGGGAAAACCCAGATTTCTGGGTTCGTGAAGGGGTGCTGCGGCCCTGTTCTTTGGCGCCGCGGCGCAAGGCTGCTTCAGGGCTGGGGGTACTCTCTGACTTGCTGGGCGCCGCGGCGCTAGGCTATTTTCAGGATAGGAAAATTTGAATTTTTGGGCATTTGCTCCAGGGACTCGGGGGATGTTTCCGATGCATTGTTTTAGGAATTTGGGGATTCCGAGAGTATGGGATTGGTCCCGGGAAGTGGTTTTGGATTGGTTAGTATTAAAGGATGTTTTATATGTGTTGTGACTAGGTCTTCGAAGAGGCTCGGGATAGAGGACCGTGCTCGAGGCTTTGGTGCATTGTGAAGCTTGGGATACAGGTAAGAAAACTGTAACACCCGTAGAGCAGGGCATGGGCCCATAGTGTTGTTGCAGGGCACGACCCTAGATTGTATTCTTGTTAGGGTGTAGCTTAAAATGAATTGTTATATGTATGATTGTTGTTTAAGAATGTTGTATGTGGTTATAGCAGAATGAATGGCAAAGGAGCCGGGAACGGTGAAGGGCCAAGAACGGCGAAGGCCGAGAACGGTAGTGGGGTCGGGAATATCACCTAGCACATGGAGTGCTTATGGTTAGGGTGAGACCCCAATGGATACATGGGATATCCTTACGGTGTAGACCGAGATCCCAGGCTTTGGTAACGCTTCTGGGACAGCATGGCCGTATATGTGTTTAAATCTTATGGACTGTCTGATTAGATATGAGTTATCTGCTATAGTGATTGTATGATATGGATATGTTATGTGCTGTATGAGTTTTCTTGCTGGGCTTCGGCTCATGGGTGCTCTGTGTTGCAGGTAAGGGCAAAGAGAAAGTCAACCAGCCATGAGTACGGAGAGCGTGGGGGCGGCGCGTACATGTTTGGCCTGCCCGACTGCTTTGGTTGGGGACATTTTGAGAAATGGCTGTATAAAACTATGTTTTTGATAATTAGTCACTTGTAAACCTATTTTGAATTGTAAATATTTTACAAATCTCACTTTGGGATCCCGAATGTTAATCTCTTAAACTTTTAACAAAATAGAGTACTTTTAAAGATTACAGCCTAGATTCCTATTTAATCACACTTTTATTATTAAAACCTCGTCTAGCGAGCTAATTGCACATTTTAAACTCACTTAGTAACGACTCTAAGGTGGTAGGGCATTACAAGTAGAACTTACATATATGAGTAGTTACACTATATTTTAAAATGTAAGGCGTGTTTAGATATCAAGTGATAATTATTTATGAATTCTTATTATCATGTTTAGAAAAATAATTAATAATTGCACAGAAAGATAATATTATGTAATAAATACTATTTAAAAATTGATAGTAACTACAAATTGTAGTTACACCTAATTCTCATGGGGGGTATGAGAATTGGAGGGTATAATTACACAGTAATTACTGTGTAATTACATGGTCAGAAAAACATATTAAATTGAGTAATTACTCTGAATTACACTCAATTCCAACTACATGGTGACTTTCCAAATGCACCCTAGACGTGTTTGGAAACAATTGTGTAATTACTATGATAACAATTACATATTTGAATAATTATACTATTTTTTAAAAATACAAGATGTGTTTGGATGTCAAGTGATAATTACTTATGAATTCCTATTGTCATGTTTGTTAAAACAATTGATAATTACATAGAAAAATAGTATTATGTAATATATATATATATATACTATTTAAAATTGATAGTAATTAGTAATTACACATAATTCTCATGGGGGTTATGAGAATTGGAGAGTGTAATTGGGACTCCTTAATTACCTCAAATTACATAGTTACTTATAATTACATGGTGAGACAAACACCCTAAATTGAGTAATTACTCCAAATTACACTCAATTTTAATTACAAGGTACTTTCCAAATACAACCTATAATTGATAAGAAACATAATAATAGCACATATAAAACATGTTACAAATTTGATATACTATCATTTTTTTGTTTTTGTTTTAAATGATATCTGTAAAATAAGGTTAATACGCCATTTGTATAAATATTTTATATAAGTTGTATCATGGTATAATTTATCCAAAATAGTATCAATAATTTATGTTTGGTCAAATTAATATTTTTTAAAAATACTTAAATGTCATCAATTTAATTAACTAATATATTTAAGTTTATTTATTTTAAAAAATAATTATTTATACAACGAAAAATTTAAAAAAATTAATAATGGTTTATTTAATATAAAATCTAAAAATGTTTTATTTTAATAAAATAGGAGTGAAAGAGATTTTTTTTAATTTTTCTATTAATTTATATATTTTCAATTATTTTAAATATTTATTTTTTATTAATACTATAAATTCTAGAAAAATTAAATATATTACGATATTAAAATTTACGGAATTTGAATATTTAACAAACGGGAAAATACTAATTTTGTCCTTAGTATTTTAACTAAGTATTGTATTTTATCTTGTATTTTAAGAAAGAACTAAGAACACTCCCAATAGATGTTCTACACCATCCTTCCCAAAAACACACATTTTTCTATTTTACCTCAAAATTTTCCATTATACCATACATCAGTTTCTCTATATATTTCTCTACATCATTTAAATATTATATCTTTAAACATATTTTATTAATTAAAGTAAAATAAAATAATTGAAAAAGAAAAAAGAAATAATAAATATATATACTAAATGGGAGAGAGAAAGCTTATAAAGAAAAATAATAATATTAAATATTATATAAAGAATATGTAAATTTTATGTAAATGTAGATATGGATTAATTGAAGTTTGTGCATAGCTATTATAAATAAATATATGTATAAAAGAGGTGATGGAAGATGTTTTTGTGAGTTTTAGCTAAATATTATAGAGAAAATGTATTACAAAATACACCATCAAAACAATTTTTTTTTTTTATAATTTACCTAAAACTTTTACATTATACCATACATCAACTTCTCTATTTTTTCTCTACATCATTTAAATATTATATATATTTTTTAAATATTTTATTTATTTTAAGAAATAAAATAATTAAATATAATAGTATCACACTCATATATATACAAAAGTTTATACAAAAATAATAAAATATTTATAGCTTGATGAATAGTATTTCACTACATATAGAGAAATATTATTCATTTAGGTAAAAAAGATATAACTTTACATTACCCATTGGAAGATTATTTAACAAAATTTTCTCTATATTATACAGAATTAGACATTTTACCTTCTCCATTGCGAATGGTCTAATGATAACTCTCTATTTTATAAAATCTACCCAAATTAACCATTTGATTATGGTCAAAGTATTTTTTAATAACATATTTTTACTCTTTCTCTATTACAATTAATATAATTGTAGTAATTTTTAAACTAACATTAAACTTTTAAGATCTCATATGACACTTTTTAAAGAACTTATTTTTTATTATTTGCTTTGATTTCAAAAATAAAAATGCACTAAATTAATTTAATTTTATTAATTGTAATAAAACAAGGGTGAAAAGTTATTATTTTTTTAATAAGATATTTTCACTCTTATTTATTATAGTTGATAAAAGTTTTGCTATTTTCAACCAATGATTCTGGCCCCTTGATTTAAGTTTAACTTTTGGTTTCTTAATAGATTTTAAAAAACCTATTGTTCTTCAAAACTTTTGTTAATTTTTTTTTTAATAAAAAATTGAGTAAACAAATTCTTATTATTTAAATTAAGTAAAATCCAGAACTAAAAAAAACTATGTTTGTCTTTTTTTGCATTAATATATTTATCATAATTTTTGAACAATTTATGAAATTAATTAATAAAATCTAAATTTTAAAATAAATAAAATCTAAAAATAAAAATAAATATAAGCTATATTAGTTTTAGTTTTTAAATT
The DNA here is from genome assembly GCF_963169125.1 of Humulus lupulus. NCBI lineage: Eukaryota > Viridiplantae > Streptophyta > Magnoliopsida > Rosales > Cannabaceae > Humulus > Humulus lupulus. Next base: position 118,345,871 of record NC_084795.1, on the reverse strand, counting down.
TAATAATATTATTTTTTTGGTTTTATTAATCAATTTTATAAATTATTTACAAATTTTCAAAAATATATTTAAAGTGATGACATTCTTTCCATGTATAATAACATTTTGACTAGAAACAAGAGGATGGTGTCCATTGACTGTTTTAAAATAATAAAAGGTCATTATAACAAGGAGAAATACAAGTTTGGTCCTTGTATTTTTTCCAAATACGCGATCGGTTCTATGTTTTGTTAAATGACAATTCAGACCTTGTGTTTTACAAAATGGATTAAAATAGTACCCTATACCCGATTTTGATAAAAATATATTCAAATATAATATTTCATTCTCAGATCCTCGATCACCTTCTTTGCTTCTCTAAACTCATCGCATCATCAACAACCGAAGAATTTATCTTATAATTGAACATATTTTACCCAAAATTTGGTAAAGGGTACTATTTTGATCTATTTTGAAAAACACAGGGTCCGAATTGTCATTTAACAAAATGCATGGGTCAATTGCGTATTTGTTCAGTAATTTTTAACAACGCAAGTGCATGTTATCGCAACAAGTAATAAAGTGAAAGTAAAGTGTCGATCTCATAGAGACTAATATCTAATTATCAACTTTTCTTAATTCAATTCTATTTGGCAACACATAAAAATATTAGATATCAAAGAAAACTAATGAAATAGATTGCAATTAAATAAAAAAGATGAAAATTCAATAGATTAAAAACCTAGGATATTTGATTTCATAAACTAATCCACTCTATTAACATAATTTTTTAATGTCATGAATCTTCTTCCTATAGTGATAGCAAGTTATTAATCAATTCCTATTCTTTGTCAAGGCATACGAAAATCAATTAACATATGAATTTTCAACTTCTCTATGATCATTCTAACATGTTAGACGTTAAGAATAAAGCTCAATGTCGGTATTAATTTAATAAAATCAGGGAAGCAGTGGAAGGGGTGGTAGTTTTAAAAATCATTAATACCGAGTCAGGATCAATACATCTATTTATATATTAAATCTACACATAAAAATGAAAGAATAATACCTCTTGTAGCCTATCAAGAGTCCTTGAGTCTTTTTGTATAATCAAACGATCTTCCTATCCACGCAAATACTCACACCAAAATCTTCTGAGTTGTTCCTCAAACACACAGGGATGTGTGTGGGTACGTAAGATTCACTAATTTGATTATTTAGGCTTTCTAGATGTTCTTAATACATGAGATCTAGAGAGTTTGGAGAAGAGAAGGCTTTAGAGAGTTCTAGAGAATTTTTCAGGCGTAAAAAATTCTATCGACTGTTTCTAACTAATACGTCTAATTAAAGATCGTATTTTTTTAAAATCATATAAACATAATAAAATAATTTTATTTCTTTTTTAATTTAATTAATTCAAAATTAATCTAAAATAATAGTTAAATAAACAAATAATATTTAAATTTTAAACAATTCAAAATTTAAATCTCAGGGACACTTGTGAGTGAGTGGCGTGTACACACACTCGTTTGTCCCTAATTTTTCTCATTTGTTTGTGTACGCCCTGGATTTCCCACGGGCTGTTTAGCAAGACGATCCTCGGACTAAACATGATTTAGCCCGAGGCTCCCACAGGCCAGAGACTTTATCTTCAGGACGGGCCCTTTCTAGCTCGAGGGGATGGAGTTTCCTGCTCCCTCTTGTTGTTCCAGGAGCTGGGAACAACATCCGGCGACCACTGACGGATCAGCTCGGGTTATGGATTGCTCCGGTAGCGAGCTTCTCAGGAAGCTCTGACCCTATGGGAAGTCAACACGCAAGATAAACGTGCATAATCCTGCCATCACGTGTCCGATATCCCCCTGACTTCTCGGACACGCCGCAGGAACTTGCGTATTCAGACACCCACGGACGGGTTGGGCCGTGCGGCCCATTATCTCCTTCCATACTGATTAGACCACACTTGTGTGTCAGGTTTAGGAAGTAATCATGAATATCACAGACTTGATATGACAAATGGTAAGGTCACGGGATGACCTCCCTACCAATTTCCAGGTGCCTTCTCCTATAAATATGGAGACCCTGGGAATTGATAGGGGTTGGAAAAAATAGTCTTGTAAGAACTATATATTTGGTAAACCAATTACCCAGAAAAGATCAATAATATTGACTAGTGGAGTAGAAGGATTTTTAACCTTCGAACCACTTAAAAACGTGTTTAAGGTCACCTAGTTCTTTTCACAAAGATTTCATATCTGCGGCGGTTCTACTTTTAAGTACTAATCTCTTTCTCTTCTTCTCTTAATTACCTGTTGCCGAAGAACCGCGTCAACAGTTTGGTGCTTTCATTGAGAGCAAGTCCAATTAGTACTACCACAAACATACAACTATGGTGACCACTCGATCCAAACATGGCAACGAGACAGAACAGCATGATGGGCAGGAGGCCCGCCATGTTGCCCTCCCCGAGGAGCAAGTTCCTGAAGTCCAGCAAAGGCCAGGAAAGCAGCCGGCCGGCCAAGACGACACTGGTAGTTCGACGCCCCGGCCGCCTAATCCGAATCCAGGTTATTATACTGCGGTGGAGATGGAGAATGCTCAACTGAGGAGCCAGCTAGCAGCAGCTGGTCAGCAAATCCAGAATATTCTGAGTCGACTACCCCCTCTCACAACCAACGGTAACGTTGGAGAGAGGCAAGGCGAGGCTCCTAAGTCTCGCCGGAGTAATCGATCCAGGCATAGCCGTTCGGGTAGACTCCCTGCAGCCAACTCCACCCCTTCATCACGCCATCAAGAGGCGAACTTCAGGGAAATGCCTCAGACCGAACCGCAGCAGTACAGCCGTTCGGTTAGGACATCAACCCCTAGCTCTCAGCCTTCCTCGAGGACACCCGGAAGAGATAGGGGAAATTCCCAAAGGAGGGCCGAGGAGATCTGGAGACGTCAGCCCGTCCCCGAAGAGCGTCCAGTTCCTCGTCCAGATCGCCCAGCGCGAAACCATCAAGCTGGCAGGGCCGAGAGGCCCCCACCAAATTTAGTCCGTCCAGACGGCACTAGGATCGCCTCTCCGGTCAGGCATCCTCCTTCTCCCATCAGATATCCGTCTCCTCAGACCATCCGAGACATCCCGACCTACGGAAATAGTAGGAGAGACCCGCCATCGGCCGGGCCTTCCCGCAGCAGCAGGGCACCGGGAGGAGGAGCAGGTCGGAGCCGCCAAAGATGCACATCGAGCCCCTCCAGCAGGAGTCACTGGACCGGTAGCGCACGGAGTGATCTTTCGGGAGGGGACCTGCGACAGCGACTAAGTTCAGCACAAAGTCACCATAATTCCCATGGAGGCGACCTTCGAGATCGCCTCAACTCTCACAGAGAGGGTCCAGTTAGGGATGGTAGCCAGGCCCGTTCAGTTGGGGTCCGATCCGAAGTACGTAATGGCGGGAATGCCCCAAATGACCTATCTCCAGATAGGAGGGGCAATAACCCGCCTAATATGTACAACGGGTCCGGAGCTGTTGAACAGCCCCGGAATAACCCAGGATCTCAGGACAAAACCCTAGAGCGCTTAACTCAAATGGAGGAGCTGATGAAGAAGCTCCTGTCAGAGAAAGAAAAAGACGAATATGATTCAGGGGATGAGATGGAGCTCTTCGCCCCCAACATAGCAGCAACGGCATACCCTTCTGGCTTTCGTATGCCTCACTTGTCAAAGTTCAACGGGGATGGAGACCCATCTGACCACTTAGGGATGTTCAACACCCTAATGATGGCTCATAACATCGGGCCAGAGCTTCGTTGCTTGATCTTCCCTTCCACCCTAACTGGACCTGCCAGGCAGTGGTTCAAACAAAGTAAAAGGCAGTCAATCAGCTCCTGGAAGACCTTTTCGGCTGACTTCAAGAGGGCATTCCGCGCCTCTCAGGCCGCCAGGGTCCAGGCCGACTCCCTAGCTAATGTGAGACAGCAACCTGGAGAAACGCTAAAAGCCTACTTGAGCAGATTTGCAAATGTCGTTGCTTGAGCCAGAGACGCCGACGACAGCTCCAAACTCATGGCTATGAGGACCGGGATCCTAGTAGGCAGAGATCTGTGGAAGGATATTCAAAGGAGGGGGGTCAGCTCAGTTAGTGAATTCCTTAACAGAGCCCAAGAATGGATAAACTTGGAGGAAGCTGAAGCTTCAGCTGCGGGGACCAGCCAGGTCCTCGAGAAGCCCGCTGGGGCGGGAACAGAGATCGTAGTAGCGACTCCCGACGTCACGCAGAGCAACCAGCCCGGTGGTGGCAAAAGAAAAGGAAATGGTGAAAACATCCAGCACGGTCAAAAGAAGAATAAGTCCGTGGATAAATTCAAGCCCGTGTTCACAGCGTATACCGAGCTCACCCAAACCAGAGAGAATATTTTCCTGGCCAACGCTACGCGAGTCCCCTGGAGAAGACCGGAGCCAATAAAGCACCCTAAGGGAGAGAGAGACGCTTCCAAATTCTGCCGTTTTCATAACGACGTCGGGCACAATACCGACGACTGCAGGCACCTCAAAGATGAAATCGAGACTCTCATCCGAGCAGGTCCGTTGGCGCAATACTCGCGGAACAGGGTCCCCACAGGTCGACCCGCTCCGGAGATCCCAGCCAGTCAACCTGGACCTCGAGTAGATCAGGACGTCCCTCCCCCCGTGATCGAGGGAGAGATTTCCACCATCTCTGGAGGGCCACACATGGCTGGCACGAGCAGAGGCGCCCAGAAGAGGTACATAAATGAGTTGAGGTGCCGTTCTGGTGCGAGAAGAGGACTAGGCTCAGAAACCGGTTTATTACATCAGCAAGAGACTCCTCGGAGCTGAGTCAAGGTACCCGTTGATGGAAAAGCTGGCGTTCTGCCTAATCACGGCCTCGCGAAAACTCAGGCCATACTTCCAGTCCCACTCTGTACACGTCATGACCGATCAGCCTCTAAGGCAGGTTTTGCAAAAGCCTGAAACCTCGGGACGCTTGCTAAAGTGGGCGGTCGAACTCAGTCAGTTCGAGATTTTCTATACTCCCCGAACTACCATAAAAAGTCAAGCCTTGGCCGACTTCGTGGCAGAATGCGCGGGATTCCGTGAGATCCCATCGGAAGATTCACAGCAGCTCACATCCTCAGGCTCATCGTGGAGGATCTTCGTTGATGGCTCATCTAACGAGAACGGCTCCGGGGCCGGAATCATTCTGATATCCCCAGAAGGACATAGATTCCATTCGGCGCTGAGGTTCGGGTTCAAGGCGTCCAACAACGAGGCAGAGTACGAGGCCTTGTTAGCCGGACTTAGGATAGCTAGCGAGCTAAAGGCAAGCTCTGTCCAATGCTTCAGCGACTCCCAGCTCGTGGTGAATCAGGTCTTAGGCGAGTATCAGGCGCGGGGTCCCAAGATGGCCTCTTATTTGGCTAAGGTAAAATCCGAATTGTCTACGTTTGGGCAAGGGTCGATCGAGCAGATACCTCGGGAGCAGAACGCCAATGCAGATGCTCTCGCCAAGCTCGCCACCTCGGGGGAGGCAGAAACCCTGGGGTTGGTGCCAATTGAGTTCTTGGACAAACCAAGCATAGACGGAGATCGAGCGGATATTGAGATGATTGACATCAGGCCGACCTGGATGACTCCCATTGTTGAGTACCTCGTCGAGGGCAAGTTACCCGAAGGGCGCAACGACGTACGGCGAGTCCTTTATCAAGCTCCGAGATATACGCTAGTCGAGGGGGTGTTGTACCGACGTGGGCATTCATTACCTCTCCTCCGGTGTGTTCTTCCAAGTGAGGCGAAGGCCATCCTGCAGGAAGTTCATGACGGATTCTGCGGAGATCACACTGGGGGGCAAAGCCTGGCCTTGAAGATCCTTCGGCAGGGTTTTTACTGGCCGACTCTGTCCAAAGACTCGATCTCTTACGTAAAAAAGTGCGACAAATGTCAGCGGTTCGCCGCGGTTGCACGAGCACCCCCGGCCGAGCTAAAAATGATATCGTCTCCCTGGCCCTTCGCCATTTGGGGCATAGATCTAATAGGCGCCCTGCCCACCGGAAAGGGCGGGGTCCGTTACGCCGTGGTAGCCATTGACTACTTCACAAAGTGGGCCGAAGCAGAGCCGTTGGCGACAATAACATCGAAAAAGGTGCTAGACTTCGTGGTTAAAAGCATCGTTTGTCGATTCGGCCTACCCAAAAAGATCGTTTCCGACAATGGCACTCAATTTGACAGCGACCTGTTCACCGAATTTTGCGAAAAGAACGGAATTGTGAAAAGTTTCTCATCCGTGGCCTATCCCCAGGCGAACGGTCAGGTCGAAGCTGTCAATAAAACTCTGAAGGCAAGCCTCAAGAAGAGGTTAGGTGAGGCAAAGGGGATCTGGCCAGAACAGCTCCCCCAAGTTCTGTGGGCCTATAGGACCTCACATCGGACTCCCACGGGTCACACTCCTTTCTCCCTAACCTTTGGAAGTGAAGCGGTCCTCCCCGTGGAGGTAAAGGTCCTGTCGCACAGGGTCCGGTCCTACGAACAAGACAAGAACCACGAGCTCCTATGCCACTCCTTAGACTTGATGGATGAGAGGCGAGAGGATTCACAACTCCAGCTCGCCCATTATCAACAGAAAATCACTCGCTACTTCAACACTAAGGTCAAAAGACGTGCCTTTAGCGTCGGCGATTTGGTCTTGAGGAGAGTTTTCCTGGCCGGGAAAGATCCCAAAGATGGGGTTTTGGGACCAAGCTGGGAAGGACCATACCAGGTCATCGAAGTCATCAAAGAAGGGACGTATAAATTAGCTCGACTTGGTGGAGGGGCGGTCCCGCGGACTTGGAATGCAATCCACCTAAAGAAATATTATCAATAAACATTTGTAAGACCTAGAAGGTCACCTTCCATGTATAAATAAAAATCAAATGTTTCTCGTTATTTGCAAGGGTAATTTTAAAGTAACAACGAAAGACCCTTTCCCAGTTACTTGGGGGGCATATGGTACCCGGATATATCCAGGTCTCCTTAACGACTTAGGTGTTAATTTTTATCTATGGATAAGAGTTATCACAAACTAAGTCCTATCCTGGTCTTAACCAGGTCATAAAACTTGGAAGTTAACAAAAATTTGTTGACCGTGGTTCTTCTTTAAAGAGCCCGGGATACGGATAAAAGTTGACGCGATCTGAGTTTTTTCAAAATAAGCTCCTGGTCTTAACCAGGTCATAAAACTTAGAAGTTAGCTAAAATTTGTTGACCGAGGTTCTTCTTTAAAGAGCCCGGGATACGGATAAAAGTTGACGCGAACTAAGTTTTTTCAAAATAAGTTCCTGGTCGTAACCAGGTCAGAAAACTTAGAAGTTAGCTAAAATTTGTTGACCAAGGTTCTTCTTTAAAGAGCCCGGGATACGGATAAAAGTTGACGCGAACTAAGTTTTTTCAAAATAAGTTCCTGGTCTTAACCAGGTCAGAAAACTTAGGAGTGAACTAAAAATTTGTTGAACGCGGATCTTATTTAAAGAGCCCGGGATACGGATAAAGTTAACTCGAACTACGTTCATAAAAATAAAGAGATAAATTATGACCAAATGCATAAAAATATATATGTAAAACTGGTTGAGCAAATTGTCTCGAGGCGGAAACGCCTCACATAAAAAAGAGAATTACAATAAAAAAAAAAAGTGTTCAAAATACGAAAACAAGAAGCATCCTAAGCCCCATCAGCTGGCCCTTTGGAGGTCGCGGTCTCACCCTGCTCCGCCGCGGCAGAGGCCTCTCCAGTCTCCGATGGAGGAGCCTCCTTATTCAGGCGGGCTTGAAGCCGCGGCAACAGGAATGCCCAGAGGTCCGGCGGCATGAAGGAGAAGTCCGCGTCCGGATTGTGGGACCAGCAGTGATAGAATAGGTCCTGTAAGGACTGCTCCGACACGACCCGCTCGTCTTTCAGGGCGGCCTGGGAGGTCTGGACTTCGGCCTTCGCCACCTCAAGGTCTGCTCGCGATGCGGCCAGGGAGTTTTTGAGCTCTAGGTTCTCGGAGCGAAGCTTCTCTAGCTCGGATGCGGCCAGGGAGCGTTTAAGCTCTTGGTTCTCCGAGCGGACCTTCTCTAACTCGGCTTTTGAGGCCGCCAAGGCGTCTCTCGCCTCCTGAGACTCCTGGAGGGCAGTCTGGCGATCTGCTTCCAAACCCTCGAGCTGGGCCTTGGTCCTAACGATGCCTCTATAGGCGGCAGCCATGCCCTGCAAGAAAAGAGTGATAAATTAGCAAACTGGAAGGAGAAAGGCGGCGTGTGAGTGTCAAAGCCTTAGAAGAAGGGGGCACTTTACCGTTAAAGTCATGTCCATAGCGGACTCTATAACTCGGACCGGGCTCGTTGTTTCGATGGCCCGGAGCTCCTTCTCTCTGATATTGTAATAGTGGCTGACGGCGTAGCTGGCCGACTCGTACACCGTACCCCGGAATGCTTCGGGCATCTTCTCCAGAGCCCGGGGGTCGACCGGGATACGCACGTCCGGGGCTGCCGCGGCCAGATTCCCGACCTCTATTACCCCGTCCTGGCCGGCCAGTGGAGATCGTTGGGGTGGCGGATGCATGAGTCCTGTCCTGGCGACAGGGAGGTTCGCCCCCGCGACCTGGGATGACGGGTCTCTCTCCTTCTCCGTAGCTGGGGATTTGGTGGAGACCCCGGTCGAGGTCTTGGACTCGCGAAGCCTCTTTAACCTCGGCCCCGCTGGGGGATTCCCACCAAACACAACGCCCCGCAGACTATTCCCGGGCTGAGACATCTCTTCTACCAAAGAGCAAAAAACACGGTTATCAGCAATCATACAGAAATAAAGGCAATAAGAAAGCAAATACTAAGGGAGCCCTACCCCCCCGAGCTGGAAGAGCCTAGGACGATTATCTCACGAACTGGCGAAGGTTCTAGGTCCGGTTCTGAATCGGGGCTGGACTCTTCTACGTACTGCCTAATCCCCGGAGCATAGACGCCCCTCTGGAGCGCAGGCCACGTGCGTAAATTGGTCCCGTACTCCTCAAAAATGGCCGACCTAAAGGCTAGGGTATTATCTACTACTACGGTACCCTTGGGCCGACTCTCTTGGTTGTCCAGCACGAGCTGGTCAACGCAGTGGAGCAGAAGCGTGTCCAGGTTCGGATTCCTTGGGTGACGATGGACGAGCTGCCTAGGGTTGAACCTAACCAGCCGGGGGTCTGCAGTGGCCCTATCTACGTTCTTAAATAAGTAAAAGTTACCTTGACCGGAAGGACCCGCGGCTGCTCCGGATTGGGCCCTCTCCTCGATCATCCCCTGGGCGACCTCCAAGCTCCTCTTCCTGTTCCTCACCAGAGGAACTTCCTCACCTTCTTCCTCGCCTTCGTCATCTGCGACCTCCTCCGCGACGGTCGGCCTGTTGTCACGGGCTGGGGGAGGACCCCGGGGCCTTTTCAAATTCAAAGTCTGATTTGGGAAAATCAGCTTGCAGAATACCATCGCCTCGTCTGTCACGAGCACGCGGTAGTCTTTCTCACTGGGAGGCAGGTTCGCCAGTGTGTCGTATTGACCCCCGAGGGTCACGGACTTTTCGGTCCTCGAGTAGATGGCTGCAAGGTTGGTTGAAATCAGAATTGGAATAAGGGACGAGCTAAAATAAGATAATCGTTAAAAGGCGAGCTAAATGGAGGATTACTTACGAGGGCGGTTGAAATAATGATGATCGCAGTTTCGGAACCCAGTAGACATAAAAAACTGGTCTTTGAAGTCGTTTGGATGGCTCGGCAGCTCGATCACTGCTGCTGTGTTAGGGAAGCGGGTTAAGTAATAGAACCCGTCGCCTCGCCCCCGCTGGTCCGGGCTGGCTTTGAGGCAGAAGAAATATAAGATATCAGCAGGAGTGGGGACCTCCCACTCATGCTTTTGGAACAAATACCTCAGTCCCGCCAGCAGACGGTAGGAATTGGGGGGGAGCTGAAATGGGGCCAACCCCACATAGTTCAGAAAATCAGCAAAATACTGATCCAGGGGGAGGAAGGCCCCTGCCTTGAAGTGTTCCCCGCTCCAGGCCGCGAACGACTCATCGAGCGGCGTGCAGCTCCTCTCCCCATCCGCAGCAGGTCGGGCGATCACGGAGGTCTTCCCCAGAGGAAAGTTGTGGTTAAGGAAGATTTTGGTGATCTTTGCCTGGCTGGTTATCTTCGAGACGATTCTCTCCGCCTCGAAAAACGCGTCAGGAGCCACCTCGGCCTGCTTCTCCACCGCCGGTCCAAAGTGAGGAATTGGCGAGCTGGTCACCACCGCCTTTCCTTTATCCTTCTGGGAGGCCGAACTTCCCACATTCTTCTGTGGCAGATTTCTCTTTGGAGCCATCTGGTCGCCTATCGAACAAAAGAAAACACTTTAGAAAAGGCGACCCAAGCAGGAGAGTGAGGCAAGTATTAAGTACACGAGCTGGGGTAAGCCCAGCCTGTGGAGAATGGTGCCACGCGTTCCAAGGAACACGCGCCTATGCCCTCAACAGATCCCAGATTACTCGGAATTCGTGTGTCAGATGGCTCAGAGTAAAAAAAAAAAAAATTTTGCCTTGGGGGGAAAGTTTCAACAGGCAAGGCGTGGCAAAACCGCTTTTAAGGCGTATTCCCTAAGCTACCCGGTTTTTGCACCCAAAGTTCCTACGGATCCTACCCAGAAATTGTTCCTAAGAGAGAATCATGGAACCCATGTTCTAAGGCGATGTCCCATGGCAAGTGTGCCCTAATCAAAGAAGGGCCGTCACCCTCCATATCCGCGCGACCCAGAAAACCTCTGCATGTGGCTACAGTAAAATTTTTTACCTAGGCTACAGTGGCATGCTTTCAAAAATAAACAGGGACAGAAGACTTACAGTATAGGGTTGGATGGTGAGCGAGGTTGCTGCGCTGGTAGGAGCTTCGTTGGCACAGTAGTCTCCAAGGCCTTGAAGGAACTCGCACGCTTAAGCTTCGTGAACGGAGAAGATGAGAGCAATGGAAATGAGGGTTTTGTTCTTCGGAAGGTCAGAGAGAAAAGAAGGAAAGTTGAGAGGTTCTGAATGGTAAGGTGGTCCGTGCGTGGGATGACCATCCCCCTTTTTATACAAGGGGGGATCACGTGTAAAAGGCTCCTGGGAGACCCTCCACTCGAAATGTGAAACGACGGCTGGACAGTAGGCTAGGCCATTTAATGCGGTTCTCGTAGAGTGTACCGTCGCCACCCACGGCGTTCCACGTATCAGACGCATGCGAAAAGCATGGAATGCGAAGGGTTGTGGGAGAAGTTCAAAAGCTCCTACTGTGGTCTCCCATGTCTGACGTCATGGACCACGAGCAGGAGCTTGGGGGGCAGATGTACGCCCTGGATTTCCCACGGGCTGTTTAGCAAGACGATCCTCGGACTAAACATGATTTAGCCCGAGGCTCCCACAGGCCAGAGGCTTTATCTTCAGGACGGGCCCTTTCTAGCTCGAGGGGATGGAGTTTCCTGCTCCCTCTTGTTGTTCCAGGAGCTGGGAACAACATCCGGCGACCACTGACGGATCAGCTCGGGTTATGGATTGCTCCGGTAGCGAGCTTCTCAGGAAGCTCTGACCCTATGGGAAGTCAACACGCAAGATAAACGTGCATAATCCTGCCATCACGTGTCCGATATCCCCCTGACTTCTCGGACACGCCGCAGGAACGTGCGTATTCAGACACCCACGGACGGGTTGGGCCGTGCGGCCCATTATCTCCTTCCATACTGATTAGACCACACTTGTGTGTCAGGTTTAGGAAGTAATCATGAATATCACAGACTTGATATGACAAATGGTAAGGTCACGGGATGACCTCCCTACCAATTTCCAGGTGCCTTCTCCTATAAATATGGAGACCTTGGGAATTGATAGGGGTTGGAAAAAATAGTCTTGTAAGAACTATATATTTGGTAAACCAATTACCCAGAAAAGATCAATAATATTGACTAGTGGAGTAGAAGGATTTTTAACCTTCGAACCACTTAAAAACGTGTTTAAGGTCACCTAGTTCTTTTCACAAAGATTTCATATCTGCGACGGTTCTACTTTTAAGTACTAATCTCTTTCTCTTCTTCTCTTAATTACCTGTTGTCGAAGAACCGCGTCAACAGTTTGTTTGATCAAAATTAAAACAATATAGTTTTTAAAAAATAATATAAATATTATTTCAAAAATAAATATTCGTTAATTCAAAATTAATATTATCTTAATTTATCAATTTGAATAATTAGTTTATACTAAGATAATATTTAACTCTCTATAATATTAATCCAAACACTGATTAATATTAATTTAAAACTAAAATAAAGTTTTTCAAATAAAACTAATTAGTCAAAAAAATTAAATAATTTATAATTAATTAATTACATATAATTATCATTTAGACCTAGAAAATTAATTGCTTTGCAATTTAGTCATTTTCACCATTAATCTTGTCTATGACACATTTACCCTTGAAAGTGTAGTACAAATACGACTCGCGGACCATAGACCTATAATAATAAGCTTCAATAAACCATAGTATTAATTAAACTCTTTAATTAAATAATCTTATTTATTAATCTCATTATTACTCCACTATATATATGAAATGACACTCTTAGTAATTATAGAATTATATTTACAAAGTAATCTCTTGCAATCCATTGATATAATCAATGTATGTAGTTTGTCCTCCATTTATTGGTTTGTCAATGTTTACCGTTTTACCATTCTTATTACCTCTTGTTTCTTAAGTACCATTAATTCACCAGTGAATAATTAATCTATTATAATATTATATATTTGAGCTCAATAACTATTCAGTCCCAGAATTAACCTTTAAGGAAACCAATATTCGATCTGTTTGGAAAGAATGGATTCAATTATTGTAAAATCATGTTCTCAGCCAATCAAGATATTAAATCTCCAAAACAAAAGTCACTACCCTCATTATATTAAGAGACCTTAAGGAATGTATCAAAAGATCCAATAAACATGAACATGAGTTGATAACTCTACAAAATAGAGTTATTTTACCATTTTTTATGTGCTAATTGTTGCTTAATTCTTGAGTTTTTAATTGATTTATTAAGTTTTTAAGTAAATTTTGAATTTATTAGGTTTATTTTGATTTTATATATTTTTATATGTTTTTATAGATATTTTATTATAATATGTTGTAATTTAATTATTTGAAATTTGTATTGTTAAGTTAGAAGTAAAAAATGTAATTCTTTTGAACTTAAATGCTATATTAAATTAAGTTATAATCAATATTTTCAAATAATTAATATGATTTATTTATATTTGAAAATATTTGATTGTTATTTAATTTATTTATATCTTGTAGGAATTATATTGTAGTTTTGGGGAAAAGAACGAAAGAAGAGTGGCATTTGTGAAAAAGAAATAGTATAAATTGGCACAAGGCCATATCCTTCAGCAGGCCCACTCCAAGGCCCAAACTGATTCCTCCCCTGCCTTACCTCCTCACGCCTGGATTATATCAGCAATCCACCAAAGTCCTCTCCTCAACATCACTTCCATCATATAACCAGCCCCTTGGCCAAACATTGCCTTGCTTCACGCCACATTCAGCTTGCCAATCCAAGGCCCAAGCTCCAAGGCCCACAAGCAGCCCACCTGGCCCAGCAACTTCCCACCAGCCTTCCTCTCTGCCAGCCGTACGGCCCAGCCACTTCTCAGCCGTGACCCCAACTGCATAAAGCCTCCTACAGCCGCCCAACTCCCTGCCACAACCCCTTTGGTGCCTCTTGAGCCCACAATGTACTTTTTGTCTCTTTTGTCTAAAAATGCCATCATTTTTACCCATTTTCTACACATTTTTCACCATAACATCATTATTACACCCTATAATTTACCTCTACATACCATATTTATTTTATTTAATTAATCTAATCAATTTAATTAATTTTACTTGATTATTTTAATAACTTCACTTTGGCTATAAATATGGAGTTTCAAGACCATTTTAGGGTGCTTAATGTTTTGGTTACCATCTTTTTCTCTCATTTTCTCTCTACCATTCTCTCTTCCATTTGGGTTTTTCAAGAGCATTTTGCAAGTATGTATGTCATTTATTTTGTAATTTCTACTCTAGTTATGTGCTTCTAATCTTTTGCATAAGATTATTAAGATTATGATGAAGCAACTTGTAACTAGGTAATATTTATGTTGTATGTTGATTTCCCTTGTAATACAACAAAGTTTATGGATTTTTCTTCTACATATATTTCTTTCATCTTAAATATCTTGTATTTTAGATTGTTAGAACATATTTACACTTTGTTCTTCATTAGTGCATAAACATAATATTCTTTGTGTAAGATGTGTCATTAAATTGTACACATCCATGCTTAGAACAAAAATATTATGTTTTGCCTTATAAATAATGTTCATTGATTTATTTGTTATTTCATTAGATTGATTTACACTAAATTCTTTGAAATTATAATTTTGAAAAGTGAAGAAAAATCCTATCTTTTTATAAGAAATTTGTGCTTAAAATTATAAATCTTTTTGGAAAATGATAGTTTAAATTATTTTAACTATCACTAAAACTTGGGAATCAAAATACTAATAAATATTATTAAACTTACATTTTGTGGATTCTAGTATCTTAATAATCTTTTCTTTTAACACTTATTTTCAACTCATTATTGCTTTATTTTTATTCTCTTAAATAGCTTTATTTTTCAATCTTTTATTTTATGTTCATAATATTAAAACTCATCAATCTTTGGAGCTAGGTTAGAATTTATTATTTTTTATTTAAAATAGTTTCATTTTCGATTTTAGACAACTCCTTTGGGTTCGACATCCTTGCTTACACGATCACTATTCTTTATGAACGATTCGCGCGCTTGCGATTTATTTTAAACATACCCGTTTCGGGTCCATCAGGAGTTCATGACTACTCAGGATTTAGACTTATCTACAAATGATAATATTTTAAGATATGAATTAAAGTACATTTACCAACATGTCTATCCACATCAGTTATCTGAATGTAGATTACTTGCATCCAACTATACGCTTAGTAAATTGTGCTAGTAACTATTAGTTAAAGATTTCATACTTTAATATGTTGCCGACTATTTTATTCATTATATATGATCTTAATTCTCTCGTACACATACAAGATCATATTCTCATAAATGAATATGAATTTTTTTGATATTTATAGTTAAATTATTCAAACAATAATTTCAATAATCAAATATTGTAAAATTATACTTTTATTTAAATCAATAAAAATATGTTTTTCACATGCTTTTAGGGCACCAACCCTAACACTCAAAAGCTACACAATTCATACAGGTATTCTCATCCAATATGTAATTATGATTTTTCAATTTTAACATATACAATTCTCACTTCTCAGATCTTGAATTATAGACATAAATCATGCAAAAGATGGCCAATCATTTGCAAGCATTAAGCATAAATCAAAGAATTCACTATAGATATGAGGAAGAAATCAATCAATTATCATAAATATTAATAGAGGTTCATAGTGACTACATCATAGCCCTAGATGAAGTATTTAGCTTATAATGATAATAAAAACAACCATAGACATATATTGAAATTGCATAAAGAAAATAAGATGAAGAAAAAGAAATCTCCAAAAGCCTTCCAAGTGTGTTCTTTCTCTGCTTCTAGCCTCCAAAGATGTGTCTCTAGGTTGTTGCTCACATCCCAATTTATAACTTAAAAAAATTAGCCCTTTGAAACATAAGAAAAATAAAAACAGGGAACTTCCGGTGCGGACTATGGTGCACAGCTTCTATGTCGCAGCATGCAATATTTTGCGCCATGGTGCATAGTGTCTAGGCCATCAACTAGGTTCATTAGCACCGTGATGCACAATAGCTCTTCTGTATTCTTCATGTTTTCTTCGATTCGCGTCCTCGAAAAATGCACTCCAAATCTCCCAAAAGCCTCAAAACACGTGCTTAGAATCCAAATCATCCTATATTGTTTCTTCTACTTAGTCGATAAGGCTTTGTGGTACTTTCACTAAGGTAAACTTCAAGTTGAAAGACACTTTACTTTATGTACCCATACTGTGTGAGTTAAGAAGAGCGAATTATATTTAACCAAGTGAGGGAATGTTAAGATTGGTTAAATATAATAGTTAAGTTGTTTGCACAATGTGATTAAGCTATTATGAGAAATGGCAAATAGACATCAATATAACATTTCTAAATGGCTATCTTGATGAGACCATTTATATAGATCAATCAGAAGGATTTAAAGTAGATGGACAGGAAAATAAAGTATGCAAGCTCAATTGGTAATTCTATGGACTTAAGCAAGCTTCACTCTCCTGGAACTTAAGGCTTAATGAGATCAGTAAAACCTATGGCTTTGAAAAAAATTTCAATGAGCCTTGCGTTTACCAACTAAAAGAAAATGGCATCTTGCTTATTGGAAACAATTTTAAGAAATTTTTGGACATAATGACCTGGATGGGAGTGAAATTATAGATGAAAGACTTGGGTGAAGCAAGTTATGTTTTAGGTATCCAGATAATCAAGGATAAAAAGAACAAAATTTTGGCTCTATCTCAAGTGACCTATATAGATAAGGTGCTTGAGCATTTCTCTATGACAAATTCCAAGAAAGAACGTTTGTCATCTCGACATGGAATTCATCTTTCAAAGAAGCAGTCTCCATAGACTCCTGAAGAGTTTGACTAGAAGAAACAAATTCCTTATGCATCTGCAGTTGGAAGTCTAATGTACGCAATGTTGTGTACTAGACCGAATACATGCTATGTAGTGGGAGTTATGAGTAGGTACTAGCCTAACCCTGGAAAGGAACATTGGGTAGTAGTCAAGCACATAATTAAGTATCTTCGACAGACTTGAGACTATATGCTAGTCTATTCAGGTGGATCTTTGAACCCGTTAGGCTACACCTATTCGAATTTTAAGACTGGTGTTGATGACAGGAAGTCCACTTCTGGAGTGACATTTACTCTTAGGGGTGGCGCTGTGATTTGAAGAAGCATTAAGCAATCTGCTATTTAAGATTCCACCATGGAGGCTGAGTACATAGTTGCGTCTAAGGCAGCTAAGGAAATAGTTTGGCTAAGGAAGTTCTATACAAATCTTGGTGTTATTTCAGAAATGGATAAACCCCTTGTTCACCACGATTTTGGCCAACGGCGAGTAGACGCAAAAACGACAATGAAGACAATAGCTTTGAATAGAAAATAAAAACGACACGACCAATTTTATAGTGGTTCAGCCCTAATTTTTTGGTAATAGCCTAATCCACTTGGAGTTGTGATATATGAAGCCTACACTTAAGATCAGATGGACCTGAGCCAACTGAGTTTCTCAAGTGTAAGTAGAAAAATACAAAGTTTCTCTCTCTAGAATATACAAGCTTTATCTCTCTAAGCTCTCTCAGAAAATGCCCCAAGAATTCCCAAGTCACAGTCCCAAAGTCTCAAAATTAGAAAGACTAAAAGTCTTCCAAAGATTAGATCCCCCAAATGATGCCACAAGCTCTTTATTTATAGGCTCATGGACTGTACACAAAAAATATCCCGATTTGATGGGCTCTTTGGTTGTTTCAACCAACTTTAATTAATAAATAATAAACAAATTTAAATTACAACAATATAGTTATTCCTTTGGGATATTTGAGAGATTCGCACGGTAGTTGTGAGCGATTTGGGTTGAAGTTGTTACTGAGGTTCTGTAAAGAAGTCACTGGGCGGTTAACTCTTGAGATTCTGACACATTCGGTCGGCTACTCCTTCAATTTGACATAGTTGGTCGGATGAAACTCATTTCTAAGATGACTAGTCGGATGAACCCATTCCTAAGATGACTGGTCGAATGAACCCATTTCTGAGAAGACTGGTCAGATGAACTACGTGTCCGATTGGGTGAGTCCATCTCCGAGATGAACGATTGGCCAATCCGTGCGTCCACCCTGACCAGAAAAAAATATTCTTTGATGTAGCTGGTCAGCTATATCACGTAACTGGTTGGACAAAACACCTCCTGAAGTAACTGGTTGGCCAAAACACATTACTGGTCAGATAACACTATTCTTCTCAGCAAGAAAACTTAAATAAACAAATTCAATAAGCAACATAATATAAATCATATGCTTAGCAGTGATAATCTGCTCGAACAAACACATGATCCAATTTAACAATCAATGAGTTAGACAAGTGCAATCGACATTTCTGAATATTTAAGTGATGTTCAGGCCCGAATCTCCTAGGCCGAGTTCTTGGGTCTTATTACCGACCCCGATTATCTTTGGCTAAGCTGCGTTCCTCACGCTTGCTGTCGGCCCCGACTCCCTTAAGTCGAGCTTTTAGATTAGACATAATCAAACATATAGATTGCATAACACAAAATCAAATGCAGGATATACAAGCATGCCGAGATGAGTAATCTCATTTAATCATAGTCATATCCAACAACAGGGGTCCAAACCCCCGACCACAACTAGGGTACAGTTTTCTTACCTCGAGTCCCATGCAAATAGTGTATGGCGATCCTGAGCACGATCCCTACTTCCGAGCCCTAGCAGTATAACCTCAATAGTGACTTTGACCCCTGAACAAAACCCCAACAAATCCTAGCCTCCAGCCTTTAATTTCCAAAGCTAAACTCCTCCAAATAGGTCAAGCCTCAATCAAGCTTCAAGCTTCAAGCCTCAGCCTTATGTTTTCTGGTTGTTTCTCAAGGCTGCCTAAATCTATCCCTTGACACTAAAAGACTAAAGTGCCCTAAATCAAAGCCTTACTCTTTAATGCCCCCAAGGGTGATACTGTCATTTTCCACGTTTCCCACTAATCCTCAATAGCACTATAACTTCCCAATTAATCCCGACATACCCAAATAATCACCAAATAACTATCCATCACCCGATAAATCACAAATACACACTTAGTTTCCCAAAATACCCCTAGGCTCACCCCGAGTCGAGTATTTGACCAGGTTGTGACTTTTCCACTAACTCGCTCTCTAGGATCACCCCGAGCTTAATATCCACATAATAAAGTGGTCTCAATCACATAACACATATAATTACATTTATACCCTCGATGGGTCAAAATTACAAATCTGCACTTATTAGCAAAAACGGGTCCACATGCATATTCAATACACATAAACATGCATAAATATTCAAATAACCATATAATTCAATCATGCCACATAATCACACATATATTCAATTATTCTCACATATAAATCCAATTATTCCCTCCTGACACACTAATCGAGGCTCTAAGCCTTATTAGCAAATTTGGGACGTTACACTGTCCCAATCCGTTTGTCTAAACAGTGCCAGAAATGCGGGGTGTTACATAACATTTCTACTAATTATATTATGTGATCTTTTGATTTGTTCCTTAAAAGCTTACCCTATGACATAGTCTATACTTACATCTTGGAGGTTCATTAGTGTAATTGAATGAGAATATGTATCATATATATGAAATATATAACTTCTATATAAGAAGTGAAAAGATGATTTTTAATAACTTAGTCCAAGTGGTTAAAAGATTGAGCACTCATATCTGTGATTAAGTTCATGAATTTATCATTTATAAGGGACTTAGTGGGAGTTAAGGATAAAATACCGATGAGGGGTAAAACGGTAATTTACACCCATCTCATTAGTAAGTCATCGATAGAGGATTGACCGACAGTAGTGATTATAACAATGAATAACAACTTTATACGAGTAATATCATTCTAGGAATTCTAGAGTTCAATTCCGAGTCTATAGTAGAGTCATGAGGAGTTAATAAATTGAGAGATAATTTATTTAATAAATAAACTCAAGGGAATTTATTGTAGCTTGTATTTATGGATCCATGTTCCCTATGTCCTCTCTTATTAAATCAAGTTTAATAGTCTCAAATAATTGATTTAATTATCAATTATGAATATCAAATTAATTAGATATTTATTAATATTTACATGTATTAAGAATTTGAGAATAAAAGAGAGTTTTTGAGTAAATTTATTAATATTGAAAAATTCATGTCAATATAAATAAACAATATTAAATCAAGTTTCAAATTATAATTAGTTAATTCAAATAAGGATTTAATTAATTAATTATAACTAAATAATAGGTTTCGAATTTGGCTCAATTGAGATTTAAATTCAAGACAGAGATTGAGCCAACTTGTTTTATGGGGCGCCCAAGATATTTATTTTTAGTTTATTTTTCTAATTAATTTAATCCAAATAAAGCCCATTTAGTTGTCTATTTAAGGAATGTGACGTTTAGGATTTTCAACAAGTGTTTAAGTTTATTCTTTTGGAAAGTGAAAGAAAAAGAAAACATAGACTCTCATTTCCCTTTGCTTGGTCGCCCATCACTCTCTCCTTCTCCCTCTAAAATTCTATCCCATGTGTTGAGAACTTGCTCACACTTTGTTAGACTTTTTTTAGAGATAGACTTGGAAGACTTTGGTATCGCTCTAAGCAGTTTAGATTCTTGACTATTCCTAGCTTTTAGAAATGACAAAATGATAGAGAATCTAAAGGAGTGAGACATTGTTCCATTATGCACTTCGTAATTATTTTATGTTATTCTAACTATTTATGACTTTATTCATATGTGAGCATTTTTTGGTGTTTTCTATTTTATATTATGTATTTGAAAATAGGAAGTATGCATCTAGACGAATATTTATATTTGTCTAAAATCTTTGGCCACTAGTCTAGCCTTGAACGTTTGTATGGTGCCATCTGTATGATATTTCCTTCGAAACACCCATTTTCACACAATTGGTTTTGACCCTTGTGGTAGGTCAACAAATTTTCAAGTGTGGTTAGACATAACTGAATTTATTTTATCATTATTTTCCCCTTTCCAAAAAGTAGAGTCTCTTGAGTCATTGCTTCTTTGAAAGTTTTGGGTTCATCTTCTATTTGAAGTACCGCTAGAAACTTTCAAGTAACTTTTTTATGATTTCCTTCTACTAGATATAGTGTGTCGAGTTGAGAACACTTTTCATTTGATCTCAATTCCTTAAGTCTTTGGCTTATTCTAGGAAATAAAGGTTGTTTATCAACCTTTTTATGACTATCTTATAGTGACTCTCTAATTTGGATAGGTTCTTGAAAGTTATTGTCATTACACAACATGTTCTCAAAGAACTCAACCTCTCTTGATTCAATGACGACTTTAGACTCCATGTCTAATAATCTATAAGTTTTGTTATTTAAAGCATATCCAACAAAAGCAAATCTTATAGCCCTATGACCTAACTTGGTCCTTTTAGGATCCATACTCTTACAATAGGCAAGACACCCTTACACTTTAAAATAACCAACATTCAGTTTCTTTTCTTTTCATAACTCATATGGAGATATATTATTTTTCTTCATAGTAACTCGATTCAAAATATGACATGTGGATAACAATGCTTCACCCCACTAAAACTCAATTTAGAATGTAATAGTATAACATTTACCATTTCAAGAAATGTCCTATTTTTCCTTTCCACTAGATCATTTTGTCGTGGAGTATAAGGGATAGCACATTCATGTATTATACCATGTTCTTCACAAAATAATTTGAAAAGTATTCACCACCCTTATCACTTCTAATCGCTTTTATTTTCCTTTCCAATTGATTTCCAACTTCCCTTTATATAATCTAACCACATAAAATGATTTATATTTATTCTTAAGAAAATAATCGTATGTGAACCAAGAGAAATTATTTATGAAAGTAATAAAGTATCTACTTCCTCCTCTATTCAACATTCTATTAAGTTCACATAAATCACTATGTATTAAATCTAACAAGTCTAAATTTCTATCAACACTAGGAAATAGTTTCTTAACCATTTTAGATTTTACACAAAGTTCACATTTATCATATGCTCAACAATATCACAATAAAGTAATCCACATTAAAATTATTTTTTAATTGTACTAAAATTTATATGTGCAAGTAATAGAATTTGAGTCAAGCATATAACACGAAGAACTAGATGATTCATTATTATTGTTTACATCTTCCATAGAGGTACAAAGTATAAAAATGTCTTCACAAGCATATCCCTTTCTCACAAATATGTTCCCCTTTCACAAAATAAGCTTGTCAGATTCAATCATTGTTTTTATACCCGATTTGTCAAGTAAATCATCACTCACAAGGTTTTGCACTCATATTGGAAACATATAAAATGTTGGT
Source organism: Humulus lupulus (assembly GCF_963169125.1). Classification (NCBI taxonomy): domain Eukaryota; kingdom Viridiplantae; phylum Streptophyta; class Magnoliopsida; order Rosales; family Cannabaceae; genus Humulus; species Humulus lupulus. The sequence goes on along the minus strand of NC_084795.1, from coordinate 118,323,672 downwards.
GAGTAACATCTTCTAGTCAGAAATGAAGAAGAGATAAATTGTATCCGTGCCTTCAACCTTGGAACTTTTCATTGCCCATTTGAATTTCATGCCCATCACTTGTATTGTCAAATGTTTTAAAGAAAGACCTGTCATAAGTGACATGAATGGTAGCACAAGTATCTTACCACCACCCTTAAACTTTCCCAATGATTGCATTAACCTCACTAAGTGTAGCTACTAAGTCTTCTTCAGAGGAATTCACTTTTGACTCATTGCTGTGGCTCTTTTTGAACCTACAATCCCTTACAAAGTGGTTATTCTTTCCACACAGAAAACAATGTGTTGGGAATTTAGAGCTTAGATATTATGAATTAATAATGAATATTAGTGTTTACCGAGATTTTCGGAAACTAGAATTATGAAAGATAAGAGATCTTGGAAAGTGAAGAGTGTAGAATATCACACAAGGAATTTTACGTGGTTAGGGTGTTAAAGAGCCTTAGTCCACAAGTCGATTGTATTAGAGCTTTTAGGAGCTTAAGTAGTGAAGTTTCTCTTAATTTGAGCAGAGTGTATGCTCCCCAGAGAAAAATCGGATCATTTTCCCAGTGCACAACTATTCATATTTATAGGCAGTTGAGTGCTCTGGGTTTAGGCCGGACTAATCCGGGCCCAATAAGGGTACAAACACTATTTTCTCACTGATGGAGGCGTAATACAAATGATTTTAATAATTAATATATACTAATCAGGGCCCACTGGGCCGGCCTGAGCGTAACCACGCTATAAGACTGACAATAGTATGCAGCTTCAGTCTGGGTCGCGTGGGCTTCGAAGGAGATCCGGGGAACAGGATTCGTCAGAGTAGTGACAATACAATTCAGAAATGACAGCGTGCATTCTGTATGTAACTTCTTCTACATGTTAGTTATGGGGACAAAACTCTATGTTTTCCGGGGTGATGTCAGTATGAGGGTAGCTTATCGCGCCCAACCTAGGTACCTGATCCAGGTTCATTTACTAACATCCCTCTTCGTTTACCCAGATCCTGGTTCGTTTACCAGGATCTAGGTTCATCCATTGCCTTCCCGGTCCATTTTTAGACTTGGAGGAAATGATATCTTCATCACACCTCGGGCGACACTGGACAAAGGGTCCAGGAACATGTAATAGGCCAACTTCTTGGTCCCGGCTTTTATTTTGGGACACCGTTTGGGCTTTACTGATATTTAGGCCACCAAAGATCACTCCTTCCTTGTCTATTGGGCCTGATCTAGGGCTTAAGTCCCTTCAGGGTGGCCCATGGACTCAGTATGCAGAGCTGCGAATGAAGGGAGGAAATGGGGATAACATTTACCCCCCAAGTCTTCATCTGTGCTCGCGCAGTGAAGGCTCTCTCAGATCAATTCTTGACATCCCAGTTCGTTCCCCAAGCCAATTTTGCTTTCGTGGGGGATTGATTGCTGGGAACTTGTATAAAAAGCATTTGCGTTAACATCCCTAATTAAATCCCAAAGGCCCAGTTCATTTACCAGGCCCCTGGTTCGTTTACCAGGGCCCAGGTCCATTTACTTCAAGGCCGTTTGGATGTCCCTCGACCTCTCAGTTTCATCATGCTACACACACATGTTTCCCTATAATTGGTGCGTCAATAATACTTGCGACTGGCAGGTTAGGAGAAGATCTCTTGGTTATCGTGTTGCCAACCAAAAAGTCAGCGTAAATTCCGAAGAATCCCATCTGCACGAACGAATCCTTTAATATTTCTGCATCATTGAGGATCTTTGGATGGGACGACTTTTGAAATGCCTTCCCCTTGGACCATTGGATCGGGGTGGCATGGATTGCGACTTAGGGAATCCACGGCCTGATACTCGAGTGGGCTAATTAAAGCCCCTGCATGATCCGGGACCGTTCGATGTGGGGGGTTGTTCTGAACAACTACATCAAAAACATGTTTTTGCTCCTTATAAATACCTCCATACTTTCATTTAGAAACACTACACCTTTTGAACAAACGAACCCACAGAGAGAACTTTTATGTCCGAGCTTGCCGACGAGATTCTCTGTCAATTACTTTGTCTTCGCCATCGTCTCTTTCCTACGCATCTGATCTCTGCTCCATTTCCTGAAAGTGTGACTTTGGCTCGACCATTGGAGGAACTTCTGTGTCGCCTCCGCTTGTTCAAGACTGTGGTTCTACCATCACTGTCCCTGGAAACACATCATCCTCCACAATAAGCACTTCACAGTAAGTTTTCCAAACTTTTTACTTATATTTCCTCATGCTTATCATTGTGTTATATTGCTGTTATAACTATAGGGCTGTTAGAGCCGGGCCACCGTTTAGGGTAGCTCTGGGTGTATTAGAATAGGAGAACAAATTGTCTGGGCTATCCCGGATCCTCTCAGGTCTGGGTTGTCCCTGAACAAGAGGTGATAGGCCGATTTTGGAAAAATTTAGACAAACTCTTCTTATTTGTTCCCGATCAGGGTTCTGCATATATTTTGTGATCCCAGATCTGATCCGGAGGGGACTCTTCCAAGCAGTTCGTAGGAGAGCCCCCGTACCTTAACCAACCTTTTTGGGTTTTGGTGCTAACTGCTTGGTTGTTTTTTTTGTTCCCTTTTTCTTTCAGATCATCATCCATGAATCATGGTGTCACCCTCCATCCAGAAGAGTATGTCCAAGTGACACCTTTTATCCTGGTAGGACATAAACCCCCCAGTGGCAACACGTGGGAGATGGACGGAGAGAAGAACCTATTCCAAAACTACCGAATTTCGGACATCTTGGAGAAGCATTTGGGCGTGGAGTCGACTCCCAGACTATTTTATAACTACCTAGCCAGAAAGGAGGAAAAGGCCCACACAAGCGTAGGCAAATTTGGGGCATGGAGCATGGGCCACATTAGCTCGGGAGCCACTCTCCTGCTTCACGACTACTTCGTGCAACTCCTTAAGTTTGTGGGGATCGTACCGTTCCAACTCTTGCCCTAAGCTTACTGACTTCTTGCGGGATGGCGCATCTTCTGCGTGGCGAGGGAGATACTAGAGTCGACCACGGCCTAGGTGTGGTACTTTTATAAGCTGGAGCCGCAACTTAACGCCAAAGATAAGACCCGGGATGAATTCTACAGATTGAAGCTTCGTGCCAATTATCTTGCCCCCACCAGTTCCTGGAAGCATCCCTTGGATGTCAAAAATTATTGGTTTATGACATCCGGGTTCCTCTTGGAAAAGAACCTCACGTTAGTGCTGGACTTCCAGCGAGTGGGTAAGTAATCTCTTTTCTCCTTAGTTCAATTTGTTCTTTTCATTCTTTTTGTTATCCGCTTTCAACTTACAGTCTTGGATGACAGGACCCTAGCCTCTGGGGGATGCCCAGACCCCCCTTACCCAGTCGATCCTTGACTAGAAGAAACTCTACGCCACATTAACTGCGGAGCAACTGGACGTAGGGGGCTATGTAAACACCGCCAACCTGCGAACAATTGGGATGTTGGCAGCCAACCAGACGATTAAGGCCCCTAGCCTCCGGAGGCTGCACTGCGGGAAAGACCCAACTTTCAGGGAGAAACTGGCCCTCGCCCATAACGAGGCTGTGGAAGTCGCAGCCTGGGCGGACGCGGTGAAAAGGAAGAGGGGACATGCCCAACGAACAGAGAGGGTCGCCTCCGAGGAGCTGGATGCTCTCTTCAAAGAGGCCCAACCGAACACGGGGGCTCTTGGGGAAAGTGTATCGGGGCAAGGTAATTCACCTTTTCTTTTGACTTATTCTCCCCATTTTGGGAACTTAGTTAGGGATAGACTAGTTTGTCGAGGCCACCTGTTCGGGGCCGTTAGAGAAATGAGACCTTTATCCCCCATCGTTGTAGACCTGGGGACTCTCTTGTACTCATCCAGGTTCCTTCAATATGGTAACTTCATGGACCTGGACGACATGGGAGACCGAATTCATTCATTCGCTTTAGGAGAATTGAGCCGAGCCCGAGTTCTAGATAAGGGTTCGTCCTGGAGGACCTTAGCCTAGTTTTTCTTTTGAATCAATTCTTATCCTCACTCGTATACTTTGATGACTTTCTTTATGTTTGTCTATTTCAGAAGGTTTTGACATGTCTAATCCCGTGGCCAAGATGAAGCAGGCCCTCGAGGCCCGGGTGGCCAAGGCCAGGGAGTTGGCCAAGAAAGCCGCCAGAAGCGCACCCCAGAACAAGGTGCTGGACATGATTCTTGGGGGCTCGGTGGTGGAGCCGAATACAGTTGGGGAGGCCTCAGCCGCGATCCCTATTACAACGGTTCCAACCAAAGCTGTCCCACCCCAACTTGTTTGACCTCCAGTCATTGACCTGGAGAAGGAACCTCTGGCGAGTCGTGGGTCTGAGAAGAGGACCTTTTCTTGGATGAGAATTCTTCAGGGAAATTTAGTTTGCTACTCAAGAAATTCCGGAGGCTCCCATGCTCCCCGTTAATCCGGCTCTTCCCAAAGAGGAGGAAATGATCCTGCGGGAAGAGCAGTTGAAGATGGTGTCCCAAACATGGGAAGACGACTAGGGAAAGAGGGAGGAGGTTTACCTGTCTCTGACGATCTGGCGTAAGGTTGAGTTCACCGAGCGTCCAGCTACTTTCAGTGCTCCTCAGCCGATTGTGGATCAACTCTTTGCCAAGACTGGGTTTCACCCCAAACTAGGGCAGGTTAGGACTACCATGTCCAATCTTCAGCTGAAACGATACACCACCGTGGCTAACTAGGATGCCATGTTCATCTCCCAGGCTATCCGTCACCAGGCCACCACTGTAAGTCATCTGCCCATATCTCCCTTTTTTTTCATATATTTAATACGTATTTTTTCTAACTTTGATTTGTTCCAAGACGCTTTACTGGCCCATCGGAATGCCGACTTGATGGCCGAGATGGCGATGAAATTGGAAATAGGCCAGCTGGAATTGGAGGGGTCTGTAAACCAGCGGGAAGCTGCTAAGGAAGCCCTGGCCAAGGAGGTGGCCCAAACCAAAGTGGATCGCGAAGAAGCCGCCCGGGCTCAGTTCCAGCTTGAATAAACTTTGTCCCGGAAGGAAGCTGAACACCAAAAGCTGGTGGCTAGTCTGGAGGCAGAGCTTCTTCATGTTCGGGGCTCTGAGGCATTGTCTAAGGTTCTCCTCGAGGCGGCCGAAGCCCAGTGATGCCAGGACCGGGAGAAGATCATCGCTCTTGAGTCTCAAATCCAGGGTTTGGACAGTCTCCTTCAGCAAGAGGTAAAAATGCACGAGGAGGCCCGTCAGGGGAAAGAGTAGGTGAATGCCTTGTTGGAGGCCACCTTTGACGAGGCTATCTACATGGTCTGGCTCCAGGACAAGAACATGAACCTCCTACTTTACCCCGACCTCGCTGTGAAGGGAGCCAAGTTCGAGGCTAAGGAGAAAGCTGATGCGGAGCCCTTGGCCAAGGAGGAAACAGATGGAGCTGACCCGGAGGCATCAGGGCACAATGAAGCCTAGTCTTGTGTCTTTTCCTTGTTTTTCTCTTTTTTTTTTTTAATTTTTTCTGTAACACTTTTATGGACGCAGATATGTCCAAAAAAATTTATATATTCGTGTTTACTTCATTTTTTGCACAAGTTTTTCCCATTCCATTGTTAGATTCTCACCAAGTGTTTTACTACTTTGCAAGAATGAGTCGAATGTTCGGTTCTGGTTCCAACGGCCGGGACCATTTGGGAAAAGTTGTAGAAAATGTTTATCACGTCTGGGGAACCATGTTCGGGTCTATATGGCCTGGAATGAGTCGTCCCGATTTCATAATACGGGCTCCAACAACCTGGACCATCGGAGATCTTTTTAGATTTTAACTTATTAACTCGCTTATTAACTTGTTCTTCATTGTTTGCAGGTGGCACTTCGTAGTTCTGAGAATTGTTGGGTGGTATAGGGAGTCGTCCCAGAAGGGTGTTAAATCTTTCAGCTTGGAGGGCATCAGCGTCCTCCTGTCTCTTTTGCCCTCTTTCTATTTGAGCTCCTTGCGTCTCCACTAGCCTTTGCAGATTGTTCATCTGCTCAGCTATCTCGCGAACTCTATCAGCTTGGTTTGGAGCTCTAGCGGCAGGCGCATTCTGAGCTCTATCAGCAGGTGTGGCCTGGCCTTGGCCAGCAACACCCCTTCCTCTTTGAGCTCTTGTCCTTGCCAATTGTTTGATTTCAATCAAAAGCTCTTAAGCGCATAAGGACGAGAAGTAAATATTGACATAGATAGTTAATCAACCTAATTAAGCACACCAAACATATCAAGCACAACAAGCAATCAACACTTTTTAACAAAAGTTAGCAACTTCATTTCATAACCTATACCATATACAACAACGTTTGAAGTTTGGGTTGGCAAGTCTAAGGGATTTACAAAATTAGCCCTAAAAAAAATGGACTTATATCCCTGCTAGACCAGTTACTAATTTCCTTAATCATATACAAGGTAGGTACATATTTCAAAAGTAGGTGGGTTTCTAACACCTATGCAGCTCCTAACACCTAGCCGGTGTCGCTTTCCGCTGCCATATTAGAACCATACTCAGGATCCTCCTCGGGATCTTCCTTGGAATCTTCTTCGCGATCTTCCTCATCTTGGTCCATCGGCTCCTCATAAGAAATTTACCCGTCGCCGAGTTCTTCATTAGCCACTTCCTCCATTGGCGGGTTCTCAGCTACAACTACACCAAAGTCCTACAACCTAGTAGGTTTGCAAGGTCTTTACAAAAAGTATCAACAAGACCCTCACAGCATAACCTAATCTAAGTTGTCCCTCAACATATCCAGCTCTATGTCGGTATCCTCGTCAGACTGCTCGAGATCCTCCTCTAGCTCTACTGAAGACTTCTGTCATGTACTGCGTACATTGCCAAATGGCACGCCAATGTCGTCATTCGTACTCAAAGTGGCAAGGAATACTCATCGTTAAAGAGTCTATAGAAAATCGATTCTAGGCGAAGGGATCATGGGTAGTTTTCCTATCACAGGGTCACCTATCTCAGGTATATCGACCATAACCTACAATTTATAGAATTGAGGTGAATAAAAAGAAAACAACATACCACAGGAAGAAACAGTACTTACAGTGAGTGCCGGTCTATCTTTGCGAAATGTACATGTGGGTTGTCTACAGAACCGGCTCAACTCGAGCTCTGATACCAACTGTAACGACCCGGATTTTCAAGACTCGATAATGCGGAAATATAAATGTTTTTATTTAACAAAATGTCTCAAAAGCCCATAGAAAAAAAAACTTTTTAAAAAGTCGTATGGCCATACTTAACATTTAGTTACAAACATGTTTTATAAAGATTAGAGTGAGCCTAGTTTAGGAAAATTACACAACATTTCCAAAAATAAAACGGCTTCCCAAAAGGTCAATCCACATGTACATTTGCAAGGAAGACTCCAGCGCTCACTGCTCTGCCTTGCCCTTGCACTTACCTACAACATGAAACAACTAGGTAAGCGAAAACGCTTAGTAAGATCAACTTTCAAACAAGCATATAGAGAGTTAGGGTTCCGGACCCATCTGGGACCCTACACAATCAATTTCAAGAATGCTAAAGCATCCTGGCAAAATTATGGTCATGCCTGATAACCATTGATAAATTAATTCATAACTAGATAAAAATCCTGCACTCAGAAAAATCCCAGAACAAGCAGATATATTATATCACAACTATATCTTATCAACAATTATATCCCTGCACTCAGAAAATCCCAGAGCAAGCAGATATATTATATCACAACTATATCTTACCAACAATTATATCCCTGCACTCAGAAAATCCCAGAGCAAGCAGATATATTATATCAGCATATAATTCGAGACCAACGCTCGACAATTTCCAACAATTCAGGCGTAACGCGCCCTCCAACATAATTGCTAATCTGTAAAAGAGAACCGAGTCTCCACACTAAGATCTAGCCAATAAATATTCTCATCAAGGGTAACTATCGTGTTACCTAGGGCATCGCTACTTATTCAATAGTGTAATCCAATTTACACGGTTTTATGGAGACTTCTATGTTAATCAGTGGTGCTGGTGAGCAGTTTCCCCTAGGGTGTTCAGCCTCACTCAATCTTGGCAACCCCTAGTATCTCTAGGCACTCTCACTGAATGGCCAATATTCACGGCTGCTATCCGGGAATAACTTATCAGAGCACTTGCTCGGATTCTAACCGTCCAATGATTAAGTAAACATGAGGGCCCCTAGGTCCCATTTATCTTGGCGCCCCTAGGTTTAACCAGCTTATCCTCATCTCATGGCCACTCGTCGCGGTAATGAACCGGACATAAATAAAATCAAGCAGTGTGACGGGGATCAACCGTCTAGGATATGACGGACTTCTACCGTTCATATTTTCTAAATCAGCACTCACTAGACTAACGTCTCTAAGCAACTTTCTATGACAGCCTATATATATGCATGTATCCCTATACTAGCATACAAGACAATAATCATTTCATGTTGCAGCCATACAATATAAGTTGACTTACTTGGAGTCCTTAGCGCTCAGCAGGTTTTCACCCTCCAACGTTCAGTCTAGTTACGCTTAGCCAATACTGTAGTTATCCATACAGTATACTCGGATTAATTATGGCACTCATAATTCATTATTATTATTTTGGGCAGTTTGGTCATTTTAATAAAATTCATTTGTAAGGATTTATAATCCTTACTTGGTTTTAAACCTATTAAGGAAAGTCATACAAAATATTCGAGACTAAACCCTAAGTCTCGGGGAGACCTATCCTAAGGTCTCGATACCTAGGCTCGGGTATCACAATGGTATTTCCCCACAACCCGCTAAAAATCTTATTCTTTCAAGGTATCGCTATTAACCCGCACTTTCGACTAGTCGGTTAAAATATGTAAGATTTTAGCCGGTATTATATCCAGAAAATACAAATAAATTCCTTAATTATTTTCAAAGAAAATAAACTCTTTAGATTTTCCTTTTAGTTTTCTTAAGGTTTTAATATCTAAAAACCGATTTAAGAAAATTGCCTAATTTGTCTTAATTAGGAAAACCGTTATAAATTTCTCATCTTGACTAATTAATTTTCCAAAAGCAATTAATCAATTTTTACTTACTAGAAAAATAATTCATTTAATTATTTTCTCAAAATATAGAGTTTTAAACCCTCTTTTAATTTATTAACTATTAATAAATTAAATCTCTTATTTTTAGAAAGAATAAAAACTCTTTAATAAAAATAATTCATTTAAACTCAAATGGATAATTTTAGTGAAAATATGATTTCACGACTTACCAATTTATATCTTGAAATAAGCAAAATTTTACTTTTTACCTTATGTTCCAAAATCTCATTTTTACACTAAGTGTGAAAATCCTATTTTTCACATTTTTAACTACATACTTCGTTAGTTCATAACTTGAAATTTACTTACCCAATTATTACCAAAATATCCCAATTCCATTTTTGTTATGCCATTTAGGTTTTTGTAAAATCTTAGGTCAAAATGAACATTTTTGATTGGTGAAATCATTTTCCAACAATGAGGTAAAAATGACCTTATTTTCAAGTCCTTATTTTTTCCAAACTTTGACAGTTAATAACTTTCAAACCGTTTAATATTTTCTTACCAAATTTTACAGTGGAATAATAGGTTATGCCAGAAATATGTCCACAAAATTTTAGAATAAACTGGGTTCATTTGCCCTATACAGTGGCTGTCCAAACTTGGTTCCGAAAATAAGAATACGAAAAAACTGTTTTTTACCTAAACTTTGAAATAGCATAACTTACTCATTTCTAAACATTTGTTAGTGTTTCAAAAGCTCAATTTTATGTAATCAATCTCAAAAACATCACAGTACAATTTAATTTTACAAAACCAATATACAGTGGCTGCTTGACCCCTTGGAAGTCACAGCTCAAAACATGTTTTGTTTTAGGGTATCCTACAAAACCCTTGGGGGTTTTGGTTCCCATTTTCAAAAATCAATACACATGCATCATAAAAATTATTAAACAACTATCATAACCTTATTACATCACCAACAAGAAACTTTAAGCATTAGATATACAAAATAATGCTTAAAACTAAAAACCCTACAACAAAATCATCAAAAGTAAACTTTTTACCTCTTTGGTGTTCTTGCTTAAGGTTTGGACCTTCCTATTAGCTTTGGCTCCTCCAAAACCTTTCAAAAACCCTAACCAAGTTCCCCCAACAACATAGTTAATTAGCTATTTGAAACTCTATGCTTAAAACTTTACAAAAGACTAGATTAGTGAAACTTTACCTTAGGGAAAAATACTTCCTAGACCAAGACTTAGCCTCCAAGTTTTCCTTGGTGTTCTTGAGGTTGAATATTGAGAGAACACTTTGAGAGGTCTTCACAAATCAGATGAGTGAATGAGAGAGTGTGGGGATCGATTTGGGGGTTAGAATAGCTCACAATACTCTTCAAAATATCACAAAACACTTGAGTGTTTTTCTACCCACTTGCCCACTTGACTTCTTAATTAAATGGGATTTAAATTTTATAAAATTGGGTTCACACAACTCTAAAAGACCACATGGCCGGCCACCCTTTTCATTTTATCTATGTTATATATAATTTTTTTTTTATAAAGGTTAATAAATGTTTCATAAGAAGAAAAGTTCAAATTGGCTTTTGACACCTTTTTCACTCTTATTAAGTTTTAATCACCATACTTAACATTAATTAATTAAATTAAATGTCTCTCACATTTAATTTAATTAATCACATAATAAAATTTAACCTAAGGTCCATTCATGGAATAAAATTCCCTATTTCGGCAAAATTAGGCATTTACCACAAAATGCCTTAAAATTTCCATTTTCTTTTAGGTTTATTATTTTTGACCAAACTTTAACTTTTATGAATGTATTTTATGCCCAAAATATAATTGCCATGATTTTTCATTTTATTTTCCGAGATTTTTACCCGATCAGGGTTTTTGTGTCGGTCTAGGACCGAAAGTCTTATCTTGACTTTTAAAATCACAAAATTCATATTTTGGCTAGCAATAACTCATGGAATACTTCCAAACAAAATATAATATTATTTAAAATAATATTCTTAACCCGAGGGAAAAAAATCCCGACCCGAGTCGTTTAAAGGTACCCAAAAACGTAGGACGTTACAGTTCTTGGTGAGCAGGGTCAAATGTAGTGTGTCTTGTGTTCACCATCATTATAGATATTCGATATCTTTTTTAAAAGGCTTTCCTCGGCTCTCAATGAAAGCATCAAAATGTTTACCGAGTTTTTTGGAAACTAGAATTATGAAAGATAAGAGAGCTTGAAAAGTGAAGAGTGTAGATTATCACACAAGGAATTTTACGTGGTTGGGGCGTTAAAGAGCCTTAGTCCACGAGTCTGTTGTATTAGAGGTTTTACGAGCTTAAGTAGTGAAGTTTCTTTGAATTTGAGTAGAGTGTATGCTCCCCAGAGAAAAATTAGATCCTTTTCCCAGTGCACAACTGTTCATATTTATAGGCAGTTAAGTGCTCTGGGTTTGGGCCGGACTAATCCGGGCCCAATAAGGGTACAAACACTATTTGCTCACTAATGGAGGCTTAATACAAAGGATTTTAGTAACTAAACTATACTAATCAGGGCCCACTGGGCCGGCCTGAGCGTAACCACGCTATAAGACTGACAATAGTACACAGCTTCAGTCTAGTTCACGTGGGCTTCAAAGGAGATTTGGGGGGCAGGATCCGTTAGAGTAGTGGCAGTACAATTAAGAAATGACGGCGTACATTCTGAATGTAACCTCTTCTGCAGATTAGTTATGGGGACAAAACTCCATGCTTTTCGGGGTGATGTCAGTATTGAGGGCAGCTTATCGCGCCCAACCTAGGTACCTGATTCGGGTTCATTTACTAACATCCTTCTTCGTTTACCCAGATCTTGGTTCGTTTACTTGGATCCGAGTTCATCCATTGCCGTCTGGGTCCATTTTTAGACTTGTAGGAAACGATATCTTCATCACACCCCGGGCGACACCAGACAAAGGGTCTGGGAACATGTACAGGCCAACTTCATGGTCCCGACTTTTATTCCGAGACATCTTTTGGGCTTTTACTGATATTTGGGCCACCAAAGCTACTCCTTCCGCATCTATTGGGCCTAATCTAGGCCTTATGTCCCTCCAGGGTGGCCCATGGACTCAGTATGCAGAGCTGGGAATGAAGGGAGGAAACAAGGATAACAATTAGAAATAAACTTGTTGTCCATGTTTTCATAATCTGACACGTGGCAATCATTAGAGAGTAATTAGTCTATGTGTATGTGAAGGAATCCCTATTAAGCTCACCCAAAGCTCCTTGGAAGGTAAGCCATTTCCCATCTTCATGCACAATCCCAGGAGAAGGTTGTCCTTAGGCGAGCTTCGCCCTGGGGACCATTGTTATGATGTCTTCCATCTTTTCCATCCAAGTCCTCTCCGAACCTAGAGCATAGTGCCAGGTGTCAAGTGCATCGACCTTGGACCACAAGTAGCCATCTGACATGTTACTGTTACCCATGTTATGGTGTTGAGCTTGTACAGGCGACAGGCGGCATGTACCACGACACCGCTTGACATTGGAAAATGTGTAGCTTTCCCCTGACATTATCAGGGATGTGTTACCCCAAATGTTTGTGGGTTATAACCTCGTAAATGGGCCCCGAGTGATACGCATAGGCCAACCACCTCCTTAATTATGTGAATGTGTATTTATTGGATTTTGTGCCTCAATTAAAGGGGAATGATTGTAATAAATCCCCATTAAGGGAATTAAGTGTCCTCAACCTCAACAAATAGGGCTAGGGCATTGTAAATGACCAAGCTTTTTGTGTTCAGAGCATTGTCAAGAGCTGCTTGAACTCCATTGATGATTGAAACCCTCAAGCTTACTCAAATCCTAATAAAGTAGACTCATGGACTAGGGTTAATTAATAACTTGAACCACGTAAATCTTATGTCTATTTCTCGCATTTTCTTTGAGCTTGTGTTTAATTTGTTGATAGCGAAAAAATACAGTCAACATTTTTGAGCTTTCATTTAGAACTTGAAGAAAGCTTCGAAGATTCAACAATGGTAATTGTAACGCCCTCCTAATCAAGGACTATTACATTGTGTACTTTAAATTGTGTCAGACTTGCTAATCAAGACATTTGGTTATAAACGTGTAACCAATGATAATGTCAAAGGTTAGGGTTAAAAATTTTTGGTCAAAGGAATTGTTGACATTTTTAAAAAAAGTTTATACATACATGGGATCTGAAAATATTACAACCAAACTTTTAAAAAAGGTGTATATACATCAAAATTACAGTCGGCCGACCTAAGCGGCAAAATAAGAGCTACAACCCTAGTTCCTCTGAGATATCCTCGGTCGTGGTGGACGAGCAGCTGTATATGTGCACGCCACCACTGAAGCTCTCCATCTCATGGCTGGTAAAACTTTCCTTTTCCCTTACCTGCAGGACAAAGCACCTGTGACCAAGGCTCTGCAAGAAAACTTAAACATGTGCATAAACAGGGGTAATAATCTACTCATATCGACATAAAATCATAAATAAACGGTCATTGGACCATTCTGGGGCCGCTACCCTGAACAGTTGACCTTAGAGTGAACCCCGAGGCCCAATCCCCTAGCTATGTGACCATAGAGTCACATGGGGCCCTCACCTTTAGCTCTGGATAACTAGCCATAGAGCTAGCCAAACACTTTTGTTTTCCATCGACCATTGGTTCGGCCTAAGTAATAGTACGTTGTTGGTTTAATCCTAAGCCTTTCGACCAGCACGCAGCATGCTGTTGCCGTCCTTGACTAATAAGTCAAGCCCTGATCCAGGTATTCGAATATCAATACAGAAATAGATATGGATAGGCATACCTAAATAAGAAAAACACGCATACATATTTATCACATAACATCATCAAGTAACCGTAATCATAATAATAATCATGCTTATTTAACAGGGCCAAGTCCTAGCCACGCAAACCATGAGAACAGTCATGAAACACTCAAGCAAGTATATAATATTCAAGTATGTTTAATCAATAAACAGAATGATAACTTAACCATGATCATTCTCAGGGCCCAAGCCATATTCATAATTATTATTAATAGTCGGGCCAAGCCCTAATCACATATAACATGTATTGGGTACAATTTTCTTATCTCAGGTCCGAGTATAGCGTAAAATAAGAACGACCCTCAAACACGATCCCAGTTCTAAGGCGCTTGAGATAACCTAGTCATAACCATAATATAGGATTCCATTAATAACGAGCAAATAAAGGCTTCCGGACTGAGTCCTAGCCTCTGGGACCTCGAATTCTACTAAACCGAGTAGTAGAATCGATCTCGAGCCTTAAGGAAAAGATTACCATCTCTAAAAACTCACCACGGCCAAAACAACCCAGGTGGACTGCGACCTGCCCTTGAGGGTCACGGCGTGCCCCTCAAGTCAGAGGCCCTCCTCCCATGGAAATGGAACACGAGCCGCGATATGCCCGTGAGGGCCGCGGCGCGCCTCCTAAACAGAAGCCCCCAAGGGCCCTGGGTTCGGGTTGATCGTGGCCCCTCTCGAACAGAGCTGCGACTTGGCCCTGCGAACCCAGATTTCCTCCATTTTTTATCAGCCAAATTTTACCAAAACCATCCCAATTCCACCCTAAAACAATAATTCAATCATCATAAAAGTTTTAATATCTTCCTAGCAACAAAACCCAAATTAAATCTAGATTAAAAACCCACCAAAAATAAAACTCTTACACTTGAACCACAAGCTCAAAAACACCTCAAACTTTAAGGAAAATAGGGAAGAAATCAATCTGAAACAAGGATTAAGGTATTACCTTAGCTATGAATGGTGATCCCCTAGCCACGAGCTATCCAAATTCTAATCCCGAGCCTTCAATTCCTTAGTTTCCAGCCAAAATCTACTTAGTTCCTCAAGAAGTAACTTAGGGAAGCTGAGAGAGAAAGAGAGTGTGTGAGAGAGAGAGAGTCGGTTCAGTGAGGTGTTTAAGTGTTTATGCTTGTTGACCCTTGTTTTGTTCAACTGACATGGAGTCAAATGCTTGATGTGATGGAAGGTATGGAAATAGATCTAATGGAAAGAACAGTAAACGACACAACAGATTATAGTGGTTCGGCCCCACGAATTGGTAATGACCTATGTCCACTTAAGCTATTATTGATATTGGTTCTCAAAGGAGTGATCAAAGAATTAGGGTTCTTCGAGTTTCACAAGCCTTAGAGGGATGAATAATACAATCGAAAGATAATAACTATAATTCTCTCGTAAAGCACAAACTCAAATTAGCCAAAAGGTAAGAGTCCCTCCCTTGAGCTATTTCTTCTCTATTTATAGGCTCAAGGAGGATTACATAAATTTGTTACAGATATTCTTTCCTAAATAGTCGGATACTTAGGAATTATGGGAGATAATCTCGGATATGATTACAATCGCATAAGATCTTCTCAAAATATACGGAGTATAAGACCAAGCTGGTCGTATATAAAATCCAAATGTTATGCCAGGGGAACCCCCCTGGTCGATAGTCGAACAGAACCTTTGCCAGGTGTCAGCCACGAGTTAAAAATGTCTGCCACATCATCCATGCCTATTTTTTGGATAACATTTGCCCCCCAAGTTTATTTATTGCGACCAGCAATAAGTAAACTTAGGAAAACAACCTTTCATATACCCCAAAAAATCTGTCAGAACCCTTGTGCGTTTTTGAAAACCGTGACCTAATCATGTCTAATCAAGCCTTTTCATTTTTCAAGAAACCACTCTGACGGCTGTTACACTCCCTCATGCTTCGAAAAAGGGAATTAATGATTACTACTTTTTGTCACACTTCGGCTTCTATAAGTAACCCCCTCATTCACCTATTAATCTTTTATTCGCCATTTCATGCCAAGAACTCTCAAGAACTCCGTCTCAGAACTCAGAACTTCGAAGGTCTTTCGTCATTTTTCTTAAGGGTTCTTTGTTTGCAAGCCCAAAATCGTCCTGTTTCAGAATCTCCAACCTTCATCCAAGTAAATTTCTTCGTCTTTTAAACTCTATGAGATACCATGCATACTGCTTTTGAGTCCTGAAACTATTTGCGTTCTTGAGTAGAAATTTGTGAGGATTCTGTATATGCTGTTGATGCTTGATAGGGTAGTTTACTTTTGCTCTATATAAGTTAGGAATTAGTTTGATAGTCAGGATCATAGGTTTAGGGCGTAAAATCGACGTAAAAATTCGATTTTTAGGCTAGTTGAAAAACAGAGTTTTTCGCGCCCCTTTGGAGTTGAAAGAGCTTCTTTTTTTTTTCTTTCAGAAAACTCTTTACTTTCACTTTTTGATCCGTTTTTCAAACTGCTAGCATAAAACTTAGTGTTTCGGTTAGAATGCTGCTGGTCGATAGACGCGAGCAACGTTATTCCAACTTTCAACATAAGCTCCCAGATTGTGCGTCTTATCTCCTCCTTTGTCTGTTTGCAGTTCATATGCAAGACCCGTGGGGAGGAGAAAGACCCATCGATGACGATCTCTTAGTTCAACTGCTTGAAGACGAAGAACACCCTTCGACCTTGATATCAGATATTCCTTTTTCTCGCGTTAACCTAAACACTTCCCCAGTTTTAACTCAAGATATGGCTCGTACCAAAACCAAAGCTCAAAAAAGAAAAAATCCCAACACTTCTCATTAGCCTACTGCTGATGCTCCCTCGACCAGTGGTCGAGATGAAAATGCCCCCGATCCAAATGGGCAAAGGCATGCCCGCCCTCGACACGCTACGCAGCCGGATGTCGAGTGGCATGTCGTCTCTGAAAGTAGGGTGACGATCAGAATGATCGCCAACTACTTAAACAAATACAATCTGACAGGGGTGACCCTAGTCAAACCTAACCCTGACCAAAGGGCTAATCTGCCTGGAGGTGCTTACAGCGCCCAGTCGCGGTTTCATGTTGAGGCAGGAGCCACTTTGCCTCTTCATGCATTCTTTCAGGGGGTGGCCAACTAATTTGGAGTTGCCCCCTTCCAAATTACCCCAAACGGATATAGAATGCTGGCTGCACTTTATATCCTGTATAGCCAGAAAAAATGGCCTGTGTCGTCGCCACATGAGGTCAACTACCTGTTCGACCTCAAGTCTAACCCCAACCAAGAAGGCACAGGGTTCTTCCATCTTTGTAATCAAGAAACCGCACGCACTTTCCTGACTGACACCACCCATATCTCCAATGTGGGGAGGTACTACCAGGAGTACTTCCTTACGCCTGACCTAGTCGTAGACAACTTGGCTTTCACACGAGGAGGTAAAACTTTCACATCGCTGGCTTCTTCAGTTAGTGTTTTTCCACCACAATTTCTTGAACTTTCAATGTGTTTCAGGCCAATGGCTGCGACCAAACCCAACTCCAGGGATGGAGTCAAGGGCGTCACTCTTAGCCAGCATGTCAGATGTTGAGAAGAGTGTCAAAAATTTAGTTACAGAGGCTAACCTTAGGTTGGCTGGTCTATGGGACCCTCAACCAACTACGAGTAGGCCTTCGACGGGGAATGCTCACACCGAAGCGGAACCCGAGCAGCAACCCCAAGCGCCTCCTCCACGGAGGAGACCAACTGGGGTTACGATCAGGGAACCTGCCGACACTCATCGAGCGGTGAGGCCCTTGGTTCCCAAGGGAAAAGGAAAGCAAAAGGCCGCCGAGCCTAACGAACTGTCTAACGACTCGTCGGATGATAACGATACAGTAATTTCGCTTTTAAACCATTTGCCAATTCCCTGTCATCTGTTTGACGGGGATGGCAACTTTAAGAATGCTCCCATCTTAAATTCACATTTCTTCCAGGCAGTAGGTAGTTCGGTGAATAATTTAGCGACCAATAGTTGTAGCGCAAGTACTTTACTTGTAATCTTTTCACTTTCATTTTTTGGGCCTACCTTTACTTTATCTTTTTCTATCTGTCTTCAGGGATTGCTGACCATAACCGCTGGCTGGCGCTGTGCTGGGGCGTTGGTTTCTCACGGCAGGAACTTTGATGCTAGACTTGCCGAGGCCAAGAAAGAACTCAAAGCTACAAACAAGGAGCTTACCAAATAGAATGACGAGTTGCTTGCGGAGAAGACGGAGCTGTCCAAGCAGAAAGATGAATTGCTCGAGGACAAAGCTACTCTGACCAAGGAGCTACTGGAAACCCGGGACGCCCTGAAGAAGGCCAACGAATCTAGGGAAAAGTTTAGGGAAAGTGCCAAGCTCAAATATCAACAAGTTGTACAGCTCGAGCTTGATTTGATCGCCAGCAGGCTAGAGACGGAGGAATTTGGAAAACGAGTGCAGGAGCTTGAGGAGGCTGGAGCCAAGAACTTGGAGAAGTATAAGGAAGCCACTCATCTTTGCTTCTACGAGTTCTGGAAGCAGAACCGGGAGGGTAACTTCAACTATCTGTCAGAACGCTTGAGGAAGACTTTAATGTCGCAGTATACCATTCGTCTGGAAGAAGAAGAGAAGGCTGAAGTGCCTGCTTCCCCAGAGATTTCCCTGGCAGCAGGGATAGATGGTGCAGACGCTAAATTTGGCCCAGCCGTCGACCAAGGCGCTCCTCAAGACCCTCCAACTCCTTAATCTTTTTTTTTTCTTCTTTTATCTCAACTACACGACCCACAGGTCGTGTTGTAAAGACAATTTATTTTTTATTGCTGCAAGGACAACCATTTTACTTTTATTTGAACAGTTACATCCGAGCAGTAATGCTCACGGTGTAAAAGGATTCCTTTGACATTATAATATTTTTGCTTTATTATAATATCTGTTTTCATGACCAAACCTAGCATAGTACTTTGGCTTGATTTTTCAAAATATAAAATTTGAAAAATACTCTAAGTACCGTACTATGCTTTCACTTATTTTGTTCATGTGTTTACATACCTCTTGGTATGCTTTGCTATCGATGTACCTTATATGCCCCCCAAGTGATCTAGGAGCTTTAGGTCCTTGTTCACTTGCCTTGACCACGACCTGTACGAACATTACTGCTCGGTATAAAATGTAAAACTTATAATACAACAAAACAACACATGTAATGAACAAATACTTGTAAAAAATTACAAAGTTTGGCAAGAGTGACTGGCTATGCACAGTCCCTTATAATTCTCGTATTTAAATGGACTAAACATGTCTTTATGAGTGATCTTTGAAAGATCTTACACTTATAAGCGATTAGCCACATAACATGACTAACCCTTTTTCAAAACTTGTAAAAAGTAAAAATTAATACAAGCCAGTCCTTCAAGAAGGATTCTTTATTGATAATACTTGCGTAGGTGTTCTCCATTCCAATAACGTGGAATGAGATCTCCATTTAAGCGTGCAAGTTTATAGGTGCCTGGATGAAGGACTTCTTCAATCTGGTAAGGTCCTTCCCAGTTTGGTCCGAGTACTCCAGCAGCTGGGTCGCGGGTGTTTAAGAAAACTCTTCGAAGCACTAAGTCTCCAACGTCGAACTTTCTTTCTTTTACTATGGAGTTAAAATACCGAGCGACTTTTTGCTGGTACGCCGCTACTCGGAGTTGGGCTTTTTCTCGTTTCTCTTCGATCAGGTCTAGGGACTCCATCAATAGTTGGCTATTTTGGTCTTGGTCGTATGCAATTGTGCGATGTGAGGGCAGATCTAACTCGACAGGCAACATAGCTTCATACTCATATGCCAAGGAAAATGGGGTATGACCTGTTACTGTTCGGTGAGAAGTTCTATACGACCAGAGTACTTCAGGCAGCTGTTCTATCCATGTTCCTTTAGCTTCTTCGAGCCTTTTCTTCAGAGTATCCTTCAATGTCTTATTTACTGCTTCGACTTGCCCATCTGCTTGCGGATGAGCAACTGAAGAAAAGCTCTTGATTATGCCATGCCTTTCGCAGAAGTCTGTGAACATGTCACTATCAAACTGGGTGCCATACAGAGGTGACGGCCTGAAGGTCAACCAGTATGGGTCTTCCAAATACAGCATTGTAGGCCAAAGGACAATCAACTACTATGAAAGTACTGAGTAACGTCCTGGTAGCGGGCGCTATACCTGCTGTTACTGGAAGCCTGATTGACCCTGTTGGAGCGAGTCCCTCGCCAGAGAAACCATAAATTGTTTGGTTGCAGGGCTCCAAGTCCTTGACGGACAACTTCATTCTTTCCAGCGAAGATTTATACAGGATGTTGACTGAACTTCCTGTATCGACTAGCACTCTCTTCACCATCATATTGGCAATTTGAACATCCACGACCAGCGGATCAGAATGTGGGAACCAGACATGCTGGGCGTCGCAATCAGAGAAGGTTATTTCACCGTCCTCTGACCGAGCCTTCTTTGATGCCCGGTCCTCCACAGTCATCATCTCGATGTCCTGGTCGTGGCGTATGGTCCGAGCATATCATTCCCTTGCCTTTTTGCTGTTTCCCGCAAGGTACGGGCCTCCGTAGATGGTGAGTAAAGTGCCAACCACGGGGTCAGGTTGTAAAGGTGGTGAGCGTTGGCGTGCAGGCGCCTGCTCGTTGCCACCTGGAGCCTCTCATTGGGAAGCCCCCGTGGCCCACACGTATCTTCTCAAGTGTCCTTGTCTAATAAGGAACTCGATTTCATCCATCAGCTGGTTACACTCGTTCGTATCGTGTCTGTAGTCGTTGTGAAAACGACAGAACTTGGTGGTATCCCTTTTCGAAATATCCTTTCGAATGGCAGCGGGTCTTTTGTAAGGCACACTGGAACTTGTGGCCTGATACACCTCTACTTAAGACTCGACAAGGGCAGTGTAGTTGGTGAACCTTGGCTCATAACGGTTGCCCTTGGCGCGTTTGCTCTCGGAAGTAGAGGGTTCGCTATGGGGCCTCTTCCCCCCATTCTTTCCGTTGCCGTTCCCATTGCTTTTGCTGTTGCCGTTTCCGTTGGGCTTTGAACCATTGGTGGCTTTGGCGGGGCCTTCAGTCCCCTTATCCTTATTTGGGGTCTTTCCCTCACTGGCAATCGCATCCTCGAGCTTGATGTATCGATCTGCTCGATCCAAAAATTATTGGGTAGTTTTAACCCCATGCTTCCTGAGGCTACTCCAAAGAGGTGTATGGCGCCTAACTCCTGCAGTTAGGGCCATCATTTTGCCTTTGTCTCCCACTGTTCCAGCTCCAGCCGCAGCTCGTATGAAACGCTGGACGTAGTCTTTCAGTGGTTCTCCTTCTTACTGGCGTATCTCGACCAGCTGGTTTGCCTCAATTGGGTGCACACAACCTGCATAGAATTTTTCGTAAAACTCCTTTACGAACATGTCCCAAGATTCAATACTTGCAGGAGGGAATTTAAAGAACCACTCCTGTGCAGCATCAGAAAGTGTTGCAGGAAAGATCTTGCACCGAGCGTCTTCGGACACTTTCTGAATGTCCATTTGTATCTCAAATTTTTTGACAAGAGATACCGGGTCACCATACCTATCAACGTTTAGAAGTGTGGGCATTTTAAACTTGCTGGGAGTTTCTGCCACAGCAATCCTTTGGACGAAAGGAGTGCCCCTTCTCCTGTCGTACTCGATGTGAGACGTTCTTCCTCCGACCAGCTGTTGCACTGCTTGGTTCAGGGCATCTATTTGGTCCTGAATGGCTTCAGGAATTGCCGGGGCCTCTGGTGCCGGGGGAATGTACTCGTCGTGTCATTCTCAGCGGTTGTTGAGTACATCCCTTAAGTCGTCGTCTCTCCGCCGTTGCTCGTCAGCTAAAGACGTTGTTTTGTCTGGGCTGCCCCTCAGCATTATGTCTCGCTTGTTGGTCTTCTCTAGGTGGTGGACTTCTGCCTCCACCTCTCTCCTCATTCCTCCGACTGGCATTCCCTCTGCCTGAGTCGGCCTCATTATAGCCATGGCCATCTCTGAACCTCGATTGGCTATGGTGAGACCGACTGTCTCCTCGGTTGCCTCCTCGGGCTGGAACTTCCCGAGTGTTAGGGGGAGGCCTGCGCTGGTCGGTAGGTCCCCGTGCATTATCATTCTGTGGGGGGCCCCTGACCGCAGAGCCTGTCTCTGAGTTCCTTCTGTTGCCAGAAGGATGCTGTCCCCTGCTCGGTGGGTGCAGCTCTTCACCCCCTTGGCGACTAGGGCTATGGGGCTACTGCCCGGCCCTATTATGCCTTGGTTGTGGGGGATTGCCTCGACCATCCTGGGATGGAGGCTGCATCTCAGGGTCCCTAGGTGGGACATCATCCTAAGGCATTGGTGGGTGCTCCGGCCTATGAGGGCTTGTTGGCTGGATTGGAGGGCTAGGATTGGGACCCCTTTGAGGTGGCCCATTCGAGGGTTAATCAGGCTGCGAGGCAGGTGCAGCCTGATTCCTAGCCAATTGCAGGGCTGCCATGGCCTCCCTCTAATGACGGTCCATCTTTGCTTGTCTTTCACTCAGTTCTTGGCGTTGACGCTCTATTTCTTGTTGCTGTCGCGCCATGGTCTCCGCAGCACTTTCCTGACTGGCCCTTAGATTGGCCAATTCATCTTGCAATACTCCCAGAGTATTCTTTAGTGTTTCAGAGTCCATTTCCTCCTCATCAAACTCCAAGTGTGGCTCATCCTCAGCCACGTTTGGAGGAGGAGGTTGAGATGGTGCAGCGCCAGCTGCCTGCCCAGTCTTCCTGGTTGTCTTTGCCATTAGTACTTCAAACGTTTCATCTCAAGCTCTCAATGAAAGCACCAGAATGTTGACCCTTGTTTTGGTCAACTGACACGGAGTCAAATGCTTGATGTGATGGAAGGTATTGAAATATATCTAATGGAAAGAACAGTAAACGAGACAACAGATTATAGTGGTTCGGCCCCACGAATTGGGAATGACCTACATCCACTTAAGCTATTATTGATATTGGTTCTCAAAGGAGGGATCAAAGAACTAGGGTTCTTCGAGTTTCACAAGCCTTAGAGGGATGAATAATACAATCGAAAGATAATAACTACAATTCTCTCGTAAAGCACAAACTCAAATCAGCCAAAAGGTAAGAGTCCCTCCCTTGAGCTATTTCTTCTCTATTTATAGGCTCAAGGAGGATTACATAAATTTGTTACAGATATTCTTTCCTAAATAGTCGGATACTTAGGAATTATGGGAGATAATCTCGGATATGATTACAATCGCATAAGATCTTCTCAAAATATACGGAGTATAAGACCAAGCTGGTCGTATATAAAATCCAAATGTTATGCCAGGGGAATCCCCCCTAGTCGATAGTCGAATAGAACCTTTTCCAGGTGTCAGCCACGTGTTAAAAATGTTTGCCACGTCATCCATGCCTATTTTTTGGATAACAATGCTTTTGTTTCCTTGAGGCTTAAATGACTTAAGCTAATCCCGAGGCTCGGGGTACCAAAACGTCCCCGGGGGCAAAATGGTCAAAATCCCCAGTATTCCTTCTTAATCTCGCTAACTCCAAATATATCCTCAAGTATTAATTCCCATAACCCGATTTAATGCAAAATACCCCTTGACTCACCCCGAGTCGGGTATTGGGTCCCGTTGTGACTTTCCTGCTAACTTGTTCCCTAGGATCGTCTCGTGCCGAGTAACCCAAATAAACCCACATAATAATGTGGTCTCTCACATATATCACATATATGAACATATATACAATTATGCCCATAACAAGCCAAATTACGAAAATTGCCTGTCTAATAAAAAACAGACCCACATGCATATTTAATATCCCTAAACACGCATAAGTAGTTATATTATCATATAACTCACATAATTACAATAAAATATATCAAATAAACATCTAATTCATATATTGCCATCATGGCCCCCTAATCAAGGTCGTAAGTCTTATTAGGTAATTTTAGGACGTTACATTAACTACTAGAAGAAACGCAACTGACGATGTCTCTCCTCCCACTGTCGCCGAGGGAGGAGAACCCAGTCGACCACCTCCACCAGCTAACCCGGAGGTGGTCTAGGAGGATGGCTATGATGAAGACACTGAGTACGACAGCGAGGAGGGAGGTGACTATTATGAGAGTGACTACTCTCAGTCCTTCTACACGGAGGAGACACCAGAAGTGTTAGCCCTCAAGGGTCAAATTGTTGCAAAAACAATTAGAGTACGCACGGGAATAGGTGTGGGGGGCCCATTCTATACAACAATAAAAATTTTCCATCACTCATATAAACAGTTTATATGATGAAGACAAAATCCAGACAGAAACATTAACATACAATATTATTAATCATGCAACATATATATAAATATACAATATATTTATATATATCATATAAACATTGTTATATTATTTTATAATATAATGTAATATTATATTATATTATAATGTAATATTATATTATATTATAATGTAATGTTTTAGATTAAATAAATGTGACAAAGAGTGTCACATATTGTAACATATAATAGAGAGTTACAATATTTAGATATATGAGATATATCCAAATAATGTAACATATTTGGTGTTACAAATTTGTAACTTCCAAATATTACCCTTTATTGTGTAAATTTGGTGTTACACAATTTTCAGATGAATTTCATGAAGCCATATGTGAAATGGTTGTTAGAGATATGATTTTAACCCCAACAATGTGTTTCGGGAGTTATAAAATCATTTGGGAAGGTTTGGAACCGTTTGGAAAAACAACACATTTTCAAGTGCTGAAACTGGGCTGTGGCCGAGGCCACTGAATGATGGTGGTCGTGGCCTGGGGGACAGAGAACAGTGGCCGCGGCCACTGATGTCCCTGGCCGCGGCCACAGGTGCATTTCAGGCCAATTTTTCAGTTTTTTCCAAATGTGTTGAACGGTTCCAAAAACCCAAATAACTCCCAAATCTCATTTTTAATTCCATATTAGTCCAATTAAACATTGGTAACAGCCATGGGGGTTAGTGGAATTTGAAATTCAAAGGGTGTCTCTAAACTCTATAAATAGGAGCCTATAGCTCACTTGAAAGATACAACTTTTTCTATCCATTAGAGCACTTGGCTAGAAACACCTCGAGGCTTGATAATTCCATAAAGCATTTCCTATAATCTATGAGAGATCCCTTAGTGCTTGAGTTAGGGGGAAATAAGCTTTTGGACAAAGGTTTCAAACCTTGTTCAAGTTGGTGATCCCCAACACTCTTCACTTTGGTAGTGTGAGTGAAAGTTATTTCTATTTAGTTTGTTTGTTCTTTCTTTCTATTATATTTCTCTTCATCTTCATATTCTTCTCTTTTGTTTATTTGTATTTCTTGTTTTGAGTTATAATCATCTTTTCTTTATTTCAAACACTTTTACTTTACTTGTAATATTTTGCTCTAAGTTGCATTTTTCACTATTCTATTCTTCTTCTCTTCTTCTTGTTCTTTAGTTTATTTGTATTTTCAGTTATAGAGTTGTAACCTTATTCAATCAATCAATATTTATTTGTAATATTATTGCATAGAGTTGTATTATCTTACCAACTTCCATTGAGGCAATCTATTTTTTCCTCACATTCAAAAGCTTATCCCTTTGTTTGTTTTAATGGAAGGTGAGACCATCAAAATCATGAATCAAGATCTAGTGAGGTTGGATAGGTTTGATGGGTCCAATTTCACTAGGTGGCAAGACAAGGTGAGATTCTTTTTGACCACTCTCAAAATCGCCTACATTCTGGATAGGTCAGGTACCTTCCTCTTCTGCTCACTGGGGCCTATACCCCTACCAGAACCCAAAAATGGAGGACCTGACCTCCTGAATTCCTTTCTAGCTGCACTGTCATGCCAGATCCTGTTTTCTGCACTCTCAGCTGTGAGTGCCTTCTCAACCACCTGTGCATAGGTGGTAATCCCAGCCACAGTGGTGATATGTACATCACGGGCTAATCTGGGCTGTAGTCCCTGAAGGAATCTCTTTCTCCTGGTCCAATCAGTGGGCACCAGCTCCATGGAAAACTTCGCCAAACGATCAAACTTTAAGGCATACTCAGTAACTGATAATTTTCCCTGAAGTAGCCTAATAAACTCCTCAGCTTTAGCTGCCATGATAGCATCACTATAATATTTCTCGTTGAACAGAGTCTGAAACTCTTCCCAACTCAGGGCATTTACATTCTTGGTCTGGGTAATCACTTCCCACCAAATCCGGGCATCCTCCAAAAACATGTAAGTGGCACAAGCCACCCTCTCATTACCAGTTATCCTCATGAATTCAAGGATAGTGGTAATCATACTCATCCATTGTTCTACCTTAGCAGGATTTGCACTGCCCTAAAAACTGGAGGTTGTTGCTTCCTGAACCTTTCATAAAGAGGTTCCCATTTATTTCCAACCTCAGGAAACTACTCTGTTGCTGGCACCGACACAGGAGGTGCCTCTGATACACTAGCCACCATAGGGGCTTGCTGCTGTCTCAAGAGACGAAGCTCCTCTCCCTGTCTTAACACAGTAGCCTGCAGATCATTAAACAACTGCTGCCAGTTTGCAGGAGCTGGCTGTGGAATCTGTGACTGGTCATTTTCCTAACCCTCACTATTATTATTATTCTAGCCCTGATCACTCTGGCCAGCTGAAGTATCTGTCTGCCCTGGATTCATTCTTATTTCTGATACCTTGCTCAAATAATGATCAATACGGCCAGTCAGGTAGTAATAACTAAACCTCTTGCCGCCTTACGGTCCAAGAACAAGCAGACAATTATCATATTCCACAGTCATTCAATTATACAGGCAGATACATGTTATAGCATTTAGCACTTAGCATGTATCACATAATAATCCATAATCAACCATACTTATAAGTATGTTCCAACAATCTCAGTACTAATTAGCACACATTTGCTGAGAATATAATATTTCAGGGCACAGGTTTAACATGGTGTCTCATGCATACAGGTAAAGCGTATATAATTTATTTAAGTAGTTATTCATATAACTACATAAATAGTTACCAAACCATGAGTCAAACTTGACTTCAGTGATGTGTGTACATACCCAGCCAGTCTACAGGAACCTTAACCTTGGCATGCTCTGATACCAAGTTGACCCGCTACCCGAGTCCTTTGGTTAAAGACGTGTATCTAAGTGTTATTAACAGGCTAGGGTGAAAATCAATAAAAAGGAAACGATATATTTTATTAAATACATAAAACTGTTCATGGGCCCATAAAATCTTTTACAAGTTATTTACAACTCAAAAAGGTCATTACTGTTTCAAAATTACAAACCCGCTAACCTAAGCGGCAAAAATAGGGTAAACCCCCTAGTTCCTCTGAGAACTCCTTGGTCGTGGTGGTCAAGCGGCCGCATATGTACACATCACCACCTGAGCTCTCCACTCAAGGCTGGATGAGCTTTTCTTTCCCTTACCTGCACCACATAGCACCCATGAGCCAAGGCCCAGCAAGAAAACACAATATAGCATGATATTATATAAACAATGATCATAATAGTCATTCAGGACTATCAGTCCAAATAGATAGGTGACAATCGCAAAAGCCACTAAGTTGGGTATAGCTCCCTTTAGCCTTGTGACGATAGGGTCACCGGGGCTTAACATATAAGTGAACCTCTCACTATCTTAAACAGGATAGGTGCATGATGACTAGTCACCAACATAACCTTCCTCATGACCATAGAGTCATAACCCTAGAACATCGTTCCCTAGCCATGTGACAAACGGTCACCTAGGCCTTTGGCCCTGGCTCTGAGTAACTAGTCTTAGACTAGCCAAGCACTTATTAGTTTCGTCGACCTTAGGGTTGGTCAAGCATTAATGCCTTAGAGCCATTCAGTGCTGATATCGATTAGATCTAATCTTCATTCGGCCCTGCGTTCAGGACGCTTATGCCATTTCTGACTCTTAGGTCAATGTCCCTGACTCGTCAGTACCATATATAAGTAAACAACATTCACTAGCATTTATTATGCAGTCCATGTCCACATTTATCAATCAACATGCCTCTATAACAATCACGCATGTCATATATACACAGGGTGTAGTTTTCTTACCTCAGGTTCGAGCGAGAAATATAATAAGAACGACCCATGAGAACGATCAACCTTTTGGTTCCTTAGTGGTTACCTAGTCATAACCAATTATGGGATTCCATCAATAAAATGAATAACAAAAGTTCCCAAACCAAAACCTAGCCTCCGAGACATCGAATCCTACTAAACCGAGTAGTAGGATCGATCTCGAGGCCTAAGGCTAGAATCCCCAAGCCAAAAACTCATTTCTGGCCAAAATGCCACTAAGGGTCGTGGCCCTCCCTGGCCATGTCGCGGCCCGCCCCTCAAATAGAGGTGGCCTCCTTCAGCACCCATCTTGAGCTGCGGCCCTCCCTTGCCATGCCGCGGCCCAACCTACAGTTCAGCCAATACTCTGGTTTTTCCCTCAATAGCATTTTTCCTTGAAACCAACCCTTCAACCCAAACCAAAACACCACCCAAACATTCCACACAACCCCTAAACTTGATCTACATCACACCCTCATCAAAACCCAAGTTAAACACCAACCAAAACTTCCATTAATTCCAACTATCCACAACAAAACCACAAGCTGAAAACTTAAATCAAAACAGAGCAAACCAGGGAACTAGTGGCTAGAAACTTACCTCAAACTCAGGTTGTGATGCTCTTCAATGGTAGAACACTCTCCCAAACTCCCAAGGTTTACTTCCCAAGCTTGAATCCTCAACAATGGCTCAAAAATCACAAAGGAAATGGAGGAGAATGAAGGTACGGGTAAGCTCTTGAATACTTTGCTTCTCTTCATTTCTACAGCCTGAGATAGTTTATACCAATCCTAGGGGTGAAAAGACCATTATACCCCTAGGTCAATTAAGGGTTTCTAAAGCCTCCCAAGGGCAAAATTGGTATTTTCCACCTATCTCGTTAATCATAATTAACGCTCTCCAATTCCCGCTATCCTCGATAATCTCAAACACCAATAATTCATATTTCGTTACCTTTTAACTCCCAGTAATGCTCTAATCATTAAAATCACCCCGAGACTCATCCCGAGCCCCAAACTTAAACCTGTTATGACTAGACCGCTAATCAATATTCCAAGATCCTCTCATGTCGAATAGCTTGAAAAAACCCACATTATAATGTGGTCTCAACAACATATCATCGACATGCATACAATTAAACAATTATGCCCTCAACGGGCCAAATTACCATCACACCCCTGCAATTATAATGTGGACCCACATGCATGCATTTAACATTGTTGACGCGGTTCTTCGCCAACAGGTAATTAAGAAAAGAAGAGAAAGGGATTAGTGCTTAGGTTGAACCGAAATAGATAAATGATCTTCGAAATGAAATGGTGACTCAAAATACGTTTTTTAAGTGGTTCAAAGGTTAAAATCCTTCTACTCCACTAGTCAGTATTATTGCTATATACTGGGTATTTGATTACAGGGTATTTCTTACAATATAGAATCCAACCCCCATTAACTCCCAAGGTCTCCATATTTATAGGAAAAGGCACCTGGGAGTTGGTAAGAAGGTCATCCCGTGACCTTCTTACCTATCATGTCAACTCTGTGACATTCATGATTAATTCCTAAACCTGATACATTAGTGTGGTCAAATCAATAGGTAAGGGGATAATGGGCCGCATGGCCCAACCCAATCGTGGGTGTCTGAATACGCACGTTCCTGCTGCGTGTCCAAGAAGTCAGGGGTATATCAGACACGTGATGTCTGATATATGCATGTTTACCTTGCGTGATTGACTTTATAAAAGGTCATAGCCTCCAACTCCAGCTCGTACAACGAGCTGGATGCTTCCTTCGACCTGTGGTCCTCAGAGCCCAAGCTCAGTCCTTAAGCAATCTTGGTGAACCCTTAGGTTACCTCGAGCTAAGGAGATAAGACCTTATGATGGCAGCTCTGGTCTTAGGGATGTTCACGTGGTAGTCGTGATTATTCCGTATCCCAGCTCGCTAATCAGCCCGTGGGAAAATCAGGGCGTACAAACATCATATTATAATATAATTCACATAAACATGCATATAATCATTTAATGGCATAATTAAACAGTTATGGCCCTCCCGGCCTACTAATCCAGCCATTAAACAGCATTAGGGATTTCAGGGCATTACAGACAATCTCCTTTGTAGGGGTCATATCCTCAATGCCCTATCCGATAGGTTCTATGACCTCTACACCCAAATCGGCCAAGGAGATATGAGATGCACTTGAAAAAAAGTTCAAGGCGGAAGAGGAAGGTACCAAAATTTTTTTGGTATCTCAATACTTTGATTTCAAATTTTTTTGGTGATAAACCTATTCTTCCTCAAATTCATGAATTGCAAATAATTGTTAACAAACTGAAAGTTTTAAAGATTGAGCTTCCCGAGGCCTTTCAAGTTGGTGCTATAGTGGCTAAATTAACACCAACTTAGAAGAGCTATAGGAAAAGAATCATTCATAAAAATGAGGATTATTCTTTGGAGGAAATCCAAAAGCATATTCGAATCGAAGAGGAATCAATATGTAGAGATAAAATTGTGGAGGGGTCTAATGGAGAGACTTCCAAAGAAAATGCAATGTCACAACCAAAACATCCCAAAAACAAAGGGAAAAAGGGTAACAAGAAACCTTTGGGTCCAAAAACCAACCCAAACAAGTTTAAGGGCGAGAAAGGTCCTTGCTTTGTGTGTGGGAAAAAGGGTCACTATGCTAGAGAGTGTAGGCATAGAAAAGACCAACAAGGACCTAAGGTGAACACAACTCAAGAGGAAAACATAGTTGTTACCCTTAGTGAGGTGAATGCGGTCCAAGGCAAGGTGAAAGGGTGGTGGTATGATACATGTGCCACTATCCATGTCACCTATGACAAATCATTGTTCAAGACCTTTGAAGAGTCAAAAGGCAAAAATGAGATTCAAATGGGCAATGAGGGAAAATCCAAGGTACTTGGCAAAGGTACCATTGAAGTCTTTTTAACCTCTGGCAAGAAAGTTACATTAGTGAATGTACTTTATGTTCCCGAAATGAGTAGAAACTTGGTAAGTGGTGATTTGCTTGGAAAGCCCGGCATTAAAGCCGTTTTTGAGTCCGGTAAACTTATACTTACCAATTCAAATGTATTTTTTGGGAAAGGGGCACTCTTGTGAGGGTATGGTTAAATTGTGCACCAATGATGTCACTTTCAATGTTATCAATAAAAATGCTAATTCCGCCTATATTGTTGAGTATGATTCTTTATTTTTGTGGCATCTTAGACTATCGCATTAGGGTTTTTCAACCATGAAAAGAGTAGTAAAATGTGTTATGATTGCATGCAATATTAAAAACTATGGTAAATGTGAAACATGTGTTAAGGCGAAAATGATTAAGAAACCATTTCCTAGTGTAGAAAGATCATCTAATTTAGTAGATTTAATCCATAGTGATCTTTGTGAATTAAATGGTGTTTTATCTAGAGGTGGTAAAAGGTATTTTCTTATTTTTATAGATGATTTTAGTAGATATACGTATGTGTTTCTTTTAAAGCATAAAGATGAAACTTTTGATGCTTTTAAATTGTATAAATTAGAAGTTGAAAATCAACTAAATAAAAAGATTAAGGTGCTAAGAAGTGATAGAGGAGGAGAGTAGTTCTCTCATGAATTCAATACATTTTGTGAAGAAAATGGTATAATTCATGAGTGCACTGCACCTTATACACCACAACACAACAGTGTTGCCGAAAGGAAAAATAGGACTTATCTAGAGATGATAAATTCTATGTCGGTATTTTCTAAGTTGAACTTCAACTAATGGGGTGAAGCGCTTTTAACCGCTTGACACATTCTTAATCGAATACCGATGAAGAAAAATGAGATATCTCCATATGAGTTATGGAAAGGAAGAAAACCCAACATAGGGTACTTCAAAGTGTGGGGGTGTCTTGCATATTGCAAGAAAAACGAACCTAATAGAACAAAGTTAGGTTCAATAGCCATAAAGTGTGATTTTGTTGGTTATGCCAACAGTAGCAAAGCTTATAGGCTATTAGACTTAGAGTCTAATATTGTGATTGAATCTAGAGAAGTTGAATTTTTTGAGAATATGTTATGTGACAACAATTCTTAAGCTTCAACATCTCTAAAGGAGAATTTGTGATATGAGAACAATTCTCAAGCTTCTACATCCAAAGTTGATTCTCAAGAGGAGAATTCTCAAAAGGATGTAAAGCAACCCTTTGAACCTAGAAGAAGTCAAAGGCTTAAAAATCATAAAAGTCTAGTAGTGATTGAGATAGATTCTCAACGAATTTTGTTCTACATTGTAGAAGGAAATAGAGAGGAAGTTATTAGTAAAATTCCTATTGTACTTCTCGTTGAGGATGATCCTAAGACTTATAGAGAAGCTATGCAATCGAGATATAGTGCATTTTGGAAAGAAGCCATCAATGATGAGATGGATTCCATTCTTTCCAATAACACTTGGGAATTGGTAGACCTCCCACCGGGGTCTAAGCCAATTGGGTGTAAGTGGGTATTTAGGAGAAAATACCACACTGACGGCACTATCCAAACCTTTAAAGCTAGATTAGTAGCTAAAGGGTTTAGGCAAAAAGAGGGTATCGATTATTTCGATACCTATGAGCCTGTTGCAAGAACAACTTCTATAAGAATTTTGTTCGCTTTAGCTTCTATACACAACTTGTATGTTCATCAAATGGATGTCAAAACGGCATTCCTTAATGGTGACCTCAATGAGGAGGTCTATATGGAACAACCCGAAGGGTTTGTCCTACCATAATATGAACATAAAGTTTGTAGACTTGTAAAATCCTTATATGGATTGAAACAAGCTCCTAAGAAATGGCAAGAGAAATTCGATAAAGCCATCATGTCTATTGGGTTTAGACATAACAATGGAGACAAGTGTTTGTATTCCAAAACTTGTAAGGGATATGTGATCATTGTTTGCTTATATGTGGATGACATGCTTATTCTAAGTGATAGCATGAAAGGGATAGAAGAAACGAAGAGGTTTCTATCATCAACCTTCAAGATGAAAGATCTTGGAGAAGTTGACACCATACTTGGTATAAAAGTAAAGAAACATAGTGGGGGTTTTGCGTTAGGGCAAGCCCACTATGTTGAGAAAGTATTGAAAAAATTTAACCATCTCAAGGTTAAAGATGCCAATACTCCATTCGATCATAGTGTAAAACTAGAGAAGAATGAAGGAAGAGCGGTGGCTCAATTGGAGTACGCTAGTGCTATAGGAAGTCTAATGTACGCTACCCAATGTACTAGACCTGATATAGCATTTACGGTAAGTAAATTTTGTAGATTTACAAGTAATCCAAGTGTGGATCACTGGAAGGAAATTGGAAGAGTACTAGGTTATCTCAAGAAAACAAAAGGACTAAGCCTTCACTACTCCAAATTTCCTTCAATTTTAGAAGGATATACAGATGCAAGTTGGATATCCAATCTTGGGGACAACTTGTCCACAACTGGTTGGGTATTTACACTTGGTGGAGGTGTAATTTCTTGGGGTTCCAAGAAACAAACATGTATATCTCATTCCACTATGAAAGCAGAGTTCATAGCTCTAGTTGCTACCGGCAAAGAGGCTGAATGATTAAGGGATCTGTTGATAGAGATTCCCCTAATCAAAGAGAATGTATCTACTATATCGATACATTGTGATAGCCAAGCGACATTGGCTAGAGCATACATCAGAGTGTATAATGGGAAGTCTAGACATATTAGTCTAAGACATGGATATGTAAGAGAATTGATTCAAAGAGGAGTCATCTCAATATCCTATGTGAGAACAAGTAAAAATCTGGCGGATCCTTTCACTAAGCCACTAACGAGGGATTTAGTGGCTACATCATCTCGTGGGATGGGACTTAAACTCCCTAAAGAGATTCACGATTGATGGTAACCTATCTTAACACTAGTTATTCAACTAGTGTTAGGTTCAATAGGTAAGAACAAGTCAATCAAGTGAATATTAGTTGTACTCAAAACTAGTCTCATCTGAGATATTGAGTACTTGTGTGCTACCAAGTTGAGGGTTAAAACCGAAAGGTTTTTTAATAGAATTCAGTCTTGTGAAGACAAGTATTTTTGGTACCAGAATACTGTAAGAATTCTACCTATATGGACCTAGGGGTGGTGTCGCCTCTCATGAGAGTTGGGAGTATTCTCAAGAACGTCCATGAATGGAAAGTGCACATGGGCATTAACGGTGCAAAGTGAGACATAGAGGTCTCAAGTGAACATCGCAAAGGTGTGTGTGTTATCACTGATTTATTATCATGAAAAGATGGTTCAATGCCTAGTACAACCAAATTTTCAACAAATTTTGTGATAATTACACTATTGTAAAGTTCAAGTTAAAAAACACTTTTCTTTATGCACTAATGCAATGACTCCTATAAGAGAGAGTTCTTATTTAATCAAGTGAGGGATATGTTATATTTCAAAATATAATGATTGATTAAATAAGTGTTACAATAGATAACTATTTAATCTAGTGGGGGAATGTTATATTATTTTATAATATAATGTAATATTATATTATATTATAATATAATGTTTTAGATTAAATAAATGTGATAAAGTGTGTCACATATTGTAACATATAATAGAGAGTTACAATATTTAGATATATGAGATATATCCAAATAGTGTAACATATTTGGTGTTACAAATTTGTAACTTCCAAATATTACCCTTTATTGTGTAAATTTGGTGTTACACAATATTCAGATGAATTTCATAAAGCCATATGTGAAATGGCTGTTAGAGATTTGATTTTAACCTTAATAATGTGTTTTGGGAGTTACAAAATCATTTGGGAGGATTTGGAACCGTTTGGAAAAACAACACATTTTCAACTGCTGAAACTGGGCTGTGGCCGCGGCCACTAAATGATGGTGGCCACGGCCTAGGGGACAGAGAGCAGTCGCCGCGGCCTAGGGGACAGAGAGCAGTCGCCGCGGCCATTGATGTCCCTGGCCGCGGCCACAGGTGCATTTCAGGCCAATTTTTTAGTTTTTCCAAATGTGTTGAACGATTCCAAAAACTCAAATAACTCCCAAATCTCATTTTTAAATCCATATTAATCCAATTAAACATTGGTAACAGCCATGGGGGTTGGTGGAATTTGAAATTCAAAGGGTGTCTCTAAACTCTATAAATAGGAGCCTATAGCTTACCTGAAAGACACAACTTTTTCTATCCATTAGAGCACTTGGCTAGAAACACCTTGAGGCTTGATAATTCCATAATGCATTTCCTATAATCTGTGAGAGATCCCTTAGTGCTTGAGTTAGGGGGAGATAAGCTTTTGGACAAAGGTTTCAAACCTTGTTCAAGTTGGTGATCCCCCAACACTCTTCACTTTGGTAGTGTGAGTGAGAGTTGTTTCTATTTAGTTTGTTTGCTCTTTCTTTCTATTCTATTTCTCTTCATCTTCATATTCTTCTCTTTTGTTTATTTGTATTTCTTGTTTTGAGTTGTAATCATCTTTTCATTATTTCAAACTCTTTTACTTTACTTGTAATATTTTGCTTTGAGTTGTATTTTTCACTATTCTATTCTTCTTCTCTTCTTCTTGTTCCTTAGTTTATTTGTATTTTCAGTTATAGTGTTGTAACCTTATTCAATCAATCAATATTTATTTGTAATATTATTGCATAGAGTTGTATTATCTTACCAATTTCCATTGAGGCAATCTATTTTTTCCTAACAAACATATACATAAATATTCAAGAACATAAGTATTTACCTCTTGAAGCCTATCAAGTATCCTTGAGTTTTTTCATATATAAATCGATATTCCTATCCAATGCATTAAGTACTCAAACCACGATCTTTCAGAATGTTCTCTACACCTCAAGATGTGTGTGGGCACATAGAGAACATGGGTTTGTAATTTAAGATTCACAAGTATTTCTCAACACGTGAGAACTTGGATTATGGTCTTAGAATGGTTAGAATAAAGAAGAAGAAGACAATCTTTTTGTCTGACAAAAATTCTGAAATCTATTGTGAATTGTATCTCTGACATATTTTTTCTTCTTAGTATTCTATATCATATATATAGAGATTATTCTATTACCTTATTATTTCTAATAATAGTAGTAATTTAATAATATCATAATGATGATAGGAATTGATTTAAGTAAAAATATAACTTACCAAATTTGAAAATATCTATTTCAAATTATTAATTAATTAAATAAATAAAATAAAAATAACACTAATACAATATCAATGCAGTGGTACATGCATTGCACAACCCTTGGACTGTGTCATGCGTGAGCTACTATTCCCTTTTCAGGGATATTTCATTTCTCTTTTATTTATTTATTTAACTCAAATCAATTTTCCATAAAATAAGGTATTTATATTTTTAAGGAAAATATGACAACCAAAATTCAAAATTCAAATTGATGATCATCATTATCATCATCTTTTAAAATTCAATAATTCAAAATTATTTTAACTTACCAATTTTTTTTCTCCAACTCAAATAAAATAATTTATTTATTTATATGAATTTCAAAATTTTATATTTAAATTAATAAACATAATTTCAAAATTTTAATAATCAATTGACCCGAAGAATAAAATTCTTCTCAAATTTCCAAATTACAGTTTACCCTTTTATCAACTCTTACCTTATATGGTGTTGATAAAGCCACCCTGGGGACATATGGACATATAATATCAAGCTCCAACAAATATTTGATTATTAATCAAAGCTCTTTGATTAAATAATCATATTTATTAATCTCATGATTACTCCACTATAAATATGAGATTGAACTCTTAATAATTATAGACATATATTTACAAAGTACTTTATTAAAGAATAAAGTGCCAATTGATATAATTATTACATATAACGTTAATCCTCTATTAATGGTTCATAATTAAAAGGGAATAAAATTACCGTTTTACCCTTTTAGCTATATCTTGTTCCTACAGTACCATTGACTTTACTAGTGAAGGTTGTGTCACAACAAGTTTGCGACGTTAGCGCTCATAACCTTTTCAGTTCCAAAAGTCAACCCAATAGGGAACCATTATTCAATCTATAAGAAGGTATATATTCCATATCTATTAAACTATGTCCCTAGCCATATATATCGTTGAGTCCCCAAAATAATTGTTCTTTGCCTGATCATTCTGATAGCCTTAACACATGAATCCAAGGATCAAATGACATATATAGGAGTTCATAGCAACCTCAAGATTAAGATAAAC
The DNA here is from genome assembly GCF_963169125.1 of Humulus lupulus. Lineage (NCBI taxonomy): Eukaryota > Viridiplantae > Streptophyta > Magnoliopsida > Rosales > Cannabaceae > Humulus > Humulus lupulus. The sequence continues at coordinate 118,286,437 of NC_084795.1, read as the reverse complement.
GTGTATATGATCATCGTTTGATGTGTTTGATTAATACTATGAAACAATGTTTAAACAAGTTTTAACAAATCACATCTAGTACAGTTCTATATATCAGTATATATAAAGTACCTTCACTAAAGTGTCCTACTACACTAGTGACTCGGATCTAGGTCACTTGTATTCATAATACTAGTGAACCGTACTAGTAGTAATTAATCTAAAGATTCTATAACTTTATTTTATTGCAAACTGTTTTAAGTTCATTATCATAATCTTGATCCTCTCATACCAATATTAGATTATGACCACATAGATAAACTTTGGAATTTTTTGATATTTACTTAATATTATCAACATAATATCAGGCATAGTCTATATATATAATAATTCAATTCAATTATTTATTTCATTTAAAATATTTGTCAACTACAATTACTTTAAGGGCATTATTGCCAACACAAATTGCCTCCTAGCAGCAAAAGATCAAGCCCTAGGAGGGGAATATAACCGCCTTACAGAAGGTGGTTAACACCATGAAGGAAACTTTGGAGGCTTAAGGGATGCAAGTGGACTCTCGTGGAAAAATACCACCTAGGAAGACAGCTTGTGTGCCACCCGTGCATCCAACTAGAGTGCCACCTGCTCTGCCAGTGGGCGTGCCTCTCAAGGACCCCATTGACATCGTGCAAGACCCACCAGCTGGCGTGCTACCTGAGCACCCCACTAGAGAAGGAGCCCAACCTGTGCCTCAAGTTAATGGTAAATGGAAAGTTTAAGGGGATCTTTCTCAGAAGAGAAAGAGGATTCATCGAGCCTCCGAGCCCAAGCAGGTCCCGAGAAGGGCCAGTGACCCACATGGTCATGATGCCCTATTTGCGGAGCCTAGGGCCTTTCCTCCAAGCATGCCACACCAGACCTAGAGGTGGTGTCCTGCCAGTACCTCATTAGCCTCAAAGAAACCCTAGTCAAGGGGCCAATATGATAAACATCTCTACAATCCGAGGACAGTGAATTAGCATTGTAATTAATAATGAATACGTAGATTCCGAGGAGGAGACAAAAGTGGGATACCCCGAGGACGGTGGTCACCACCGCGCACAGCCCGACCTACAAGATGATCTGAATGCTTGCAGGCATAGAGCAACTCCCGAGGACTACCCTGGGAGATGACAACAATCTGACATTCGAGACAATCTTAATGCTCGGAGGAGAGAGAACTTGCCACAAAGTGCCAACCAAGAATACGACCCTCCCGACGCAGAGTTGTAGAGTTTGAAGAGGATAATGCTTAAAATGGCCCGGAGACAACATCACTTTGATAGTAGAGGAACATATCCCACAGACCATCTCTCGTAGTTCAACTGGTTTATGTCAGTTCACCAGGTCTCCGGATGCCAAATTCCATGTCTTCCCGTTGACCTTAACAGGATTAGAAAATAAGTGGTTTAAGAAGCACTGACCAGGGTCCATGCATTCATGTCAACAACTCTCCACTTCCCTCCAAAGACAATTCATAGCTGCTTGGAAGGTAATGTTCGAGGTCAATGCTTTGGCCATTATAAAGCAAGGACCTCTCTAAATCCTTAAAGCTTACATCAAGCGCTTTAAGGAGGAAGCAGTCAAGACCAAGAATGTTGATGATGGCCAACAGCTGATGGCCAACAGCTGATGGCCTTACAAGTTGACATCCGAGCAGGTTCTCTGCTATGGGATGACCTCCAACAAAGAGGATTCCATAGGCTTGACGACTTCATACATCGAGCCCAAGAGTATATTAACTAGGAAGATGCCCAGGATGGAGCATTCAGAGGACCAGTTTCCTTCCCTGCTCCAGTAGTCCCGAATGCGGTGGTTCTGAGACCCCAGTTTTCACCATACACTCCCGTGTAGATGAGTGCTATCAGTGCACCATAGTACAACCCAGCCATTTTACAAGTTGGTGTCAGTGTCACTCCTTCAGGCTATGTAGAAACTCCCACTAGATACAATGCTTTTCACCCTGCATTCAATGCTGGAATGGTAGCTCCAGCCCAATCAGCAGCACTTAGTGAGACCCCCAGCAGGAGCAAACACGGGGGGAAAGGAAATGGAAAGAATCCCAATAGAACTGGTACTCCCGATGAGAAGTACACCCCTTAGTACTCCGAGTACACAGAATCGATGGACACTCAAGAAAACATTTTCCTTGCCATGGAGCAGCAGATCCACTACTGGAAGCCTCAACCTATCCGGAGGGATCGAGAGTGAAGAGATTCCTCGAAGTTCTGTCGATTTCATTATGACGTTAGGCATCACACCAACAAGAGCAAAAAACTTCGTGAAGATATTGAGAATCTTATAAAACTGGGACATCTCCACCAGTATGCTATAGTTGAAGCACGCCCTGCTCAGGCCCTAGCCGCAGTCATGCCTCTGCAACAGCTGGCACTACCTCAATCCCTAGGCAAAGTGCTTGTGGCACCACAACTGCAAGTATCCCATAGACCTCCCCTAGTGAGCAAGAGAGCAGGGACTATCTCTGGAGGACCCCACCTGGGGGTCAAATATAAGGGCTTGCTAAATCGCTAAGCACGGGCCCTGAACCACGAAGACAAAGTATTGGCATTAGCACAACTCCTAGCACAAATGCCTTGAATGATGAATCAGGTCATCACCTTCTTCAAGGACAATGCTCGAAGAGTGCACTTCCCCCACCATGATCCTTTAGTGATCAAGAGCCAACTTTCCGACAAGATGGTTGCTCAGATCTTGGTGGAAAATGGGAGTTCTGGGAACATCCTGTTCAAGTCAGCATTCAAGAAGATTGAGCTGACCACAAGTGACTTTTCCCCTTACACTTCCACTCTTTACGGGTTCTCAGGGAAATGTCTAATTCTGATGGGGCAGAATAAGCTGCCAGTGACACTTGGGGAAGTGTCTCGATAGGCCTTCAAGTATCGCTCCTTTGTTGTTGTGGACTGCTCCTCCGCATACACCGCCATTCTGGAACGTTCGACCTTGGTGGAGTTTGGGGCAGTAACTTCCATTCGCCACTTGTGCATGAATATTCCCACTGAGGCGGAAATAGGCATTATTTGTGGGGACCAGAAAGAGGCCCACCAGTGCTACAACGTGTCGTTGAAACATCTAGCAATGGTTGTTGAAGCAGTAGCCCCCGAGAAGCCTCCTCCTAAGGAAATGAAGGTCCAAGTTATTCAAGAAGAATGGGAGTCCAATGAGTGGGACCCGAGGGTTGTAGAAGAAAGGGCTATCGACCCTATAGATGAGGCTGAAGAAGTCATCCTTGATAACTCCAACCCCGAAAGAAAAATTAAGGTCGGGAAGTACCTCAAGGAGGAGGTTTGAGATGCTTTGGAGAGCTTTCTCAAGGAAAACAAAGATGTCTTTTCCTGGTTCCACTCTGACATGATGGGCATTGATCCCAACATCATTTGTCACGCCTTGAATATAGATCCAAATTTTGCCCAGTGCAACAGAAGAGGACTATAGACCCGACTAGGGCGAAAGCCTTCAAGGCGGAGGTCGACATGCTTCTCGCGAATGGTTTCATCTAAGAAGCTCAATACCCTAAGTGGTTGTCAAACCCAGTCCTAGTGCCTAAGTGTAACGACCCCTGGAGAACATGTATCAACTTCTCCAACCTCAACAAGGATTGCCCAAAGGATTGCCTTCCTTTGCCAAAGATCAATCAGATGGCCGACACTACCTACAGGTATAAGATTTTGTCCTTCATGGACGTTTACTCAGGGTCTAGTCAAATCTCCATGCATGTTGCCGACCAGGAGCACACCAGTTTTCAAATAGACAAAGGCGTCTACTGCTATAGGTGATGCATTCAGTCTAAAGAATGCTGGTTCCATATATCTAAGGTTAGTAAGTCGGATGTTCAAAAAATAGCTTGGTTGGAACATGGAGGTTTACATGGACGACATGATGGTGAATTCAAGGACAACGCCCGACCACGTGAAATATTTGGAGGAAGCATTCTCAGTCATTCGCAAGTTCTAGATGAAGTTAAATCCTCATAAATGCACTTTTGGAGTAGCCTCTGGGAAATTCCTAGGATATATAGTCAGTGCTCGAGGTATAGTGGTTAATCCTAAGAAGATTAGAGCCTTGGTAGGGATGCCATGCCCCAAAAAGCACAAGGACAGAGGAGTGTGAATAGGCATTCTCTCCAAGGCATCTTTTAGTAGCTTTGTCTCCAAGGCAACCGATAAGTGCATTTCCTTCTTCAACACCCTTCGAGGAGGTCAAAGGTTTGAATGGATGGAGGAGTGTGAATAGGAATTCCAATAGTTGAAGGAACACATGGCGATTCCTCCCATATAGTCGAAGCTTGTAGACTGAGCACCCCTCCTCCTCTACATGGATATCTCCGAGAATGCCATAAGTTCTGCCTTAGTTCGCGAGGAAGGTCATGTCCAACTCCCTGTGTATTATGTGACCAAAACACTCCTCGAAGCACAGTTCAGGCATCCACTCATGGAGAAGTTGAATTTTTGCCTTACGATAGCTTCTCGGATGCTAAGGCCTTACTTTTAGGCACATCTTATCAGGGTCTTCACTAATAATCCCTTAAGGCAAGTTCTCCAGAAGCCACAATCCTCTGAGAAATTCCTTAAGTGGGCAGTCGAATGAGTCAGTTTGACATCACTTATGTGGACACCAAAATTCCACACCAAGTAAAGACCACAACTCATGTCCAAAGCTCCTAGCTGGTCACGCGAGAGCATGTTTCACGTAAGTTTTTGCCTCCATGCAAGGCCATCCTCTCGCGTATTGTGAATATGGGAAATTGTTCCTTTAGGCACCTCGCGCCAAGTCACTAAGTTAGACCTCAATACTAGAAGGTCTCTTGTGCAAGATCCCAAGAGGGGCCTCCTTATACGAGACTTGTCTCAGCTTGCCATGCCCACTTTCCGAGATAGAAGGGCCTCACTATGCCAGGCCGGTCTCAACTAGCCTTGATCGTTTCATTGAAATTTCCTAAGCGCGCAAAGGCACGCCTACGGGCCTCACTAAGCGATGCCTCTTTTTACAGCCCCTTAAAAGCTCATATGTGCTCCTCGAGGGCCATATTGACCCCTGTCCTACATCTACCTCGTGTTAGGAACAACTCCTAGTGCGCAGCGAAAATTGCAGTAATGGTATACAACAAAAAATTTCATATAAACAACTTTATATGAGGATCCTTTAATATGCAATATGTTAATCAATATATATAATATGTAAATGGAAAAATAATACAAAATAATTTAACTCTTGCAGCCTATCAAGAATCCTTGAATCTTTTCATATATATTTCGATCTTCCTATCATTGCTAGAGTACTCACACCTAGATCTTCTAAGATGTTCTCCACACCTCAAGATGTTAGTGGGCACATAGAGAAAAAGGATCAATTTTGTGAATCAAAAGTATTTTCAACTCATGAGACATTTGATTATAGGCTAGAGAGAAAGGTTTTTGTTCTGTGAAAAAAATGATAGTTTTTCTTCTCAATAAAAACTTGTTAAGACTTGTTATTTCTATTTTTCTATCATATAGAATATATAGACATTATTATCATAATAATAATAGTAAATAAAAATTATCATCTTTAATAATAATAATCATGATAAAAGACAAAGTCTAACATTCCATTTTAAAACCCCTTTTAAAATATTTTTATTAATTAATTAAAAATAAAAATAAAAACCAATATTTGATAACATCAGAATTGCCACATGCATAGAGCAGTCCAAGCCCTATGCATGTGTCATATCCCTAAAATGGGATTTTGTTTTTTATATGGTTTTTATTTAAATTAATTAATCATTCCAAGCTCCAATAAATAAAAAATTATTAACAAAAACTCTTTGATTCAATAATCATATTTATTAATCTCATGATTATTCCACTATAAATATGAGACTGAACTCTTGAGAATTAAAGACATATATTTACTAAGAACTTTATTGTAACAATAAAGTTACCATTGATATAATCATTACATAAAAATTAATCCTCTATTGATGATTCATAGTTAAGTGGGAATTAAATTACCGTTTTACCCTTTTAATTATATCTTGATTCCTAATGTACCATTGATTTTACTAGTGAAGGTTAATTCATAATTTGATTATGAATTTGACGTCAATAACCTTTTCAATTCCAAAAGCCAACCCAATAGGGAATCATCATTCAATCTATAAGAAGATATAGACTCCATATCTGTTAAGCTATGTCTCCAGCCATATACATCATTGAGTCCCCAAAACAATAGTTCTTAGCCTAATCATTCTTACAAACCTTATCGCATGAATGAAAAGATCAAATGGCATATATAGGAGTTCATAGTAACTTCAGGATTACGATCATTTTGTATATGATCATCAGTTGATGTGTTTTATAATACTACAAAATAGTATTTAAACAAGTATTATTAAATCACATCTCGTTTAGTTCTACATACTCTTAGCATGCAAAGTACCTCCACTAATGTGCCCTACTACACTAGTAACCCGAATCTAGGTCACATGCATTCATATTCTAAGGGGATACATAAGTCGGAGAGTAGTGGTCATACAAAGTACTAAGAGAAGGCACACCTCCTCCCACGCCTCCAACAAATGCTATGCCTGATAGGCCTGGAGCTTGACACCACTAACGCCTACTCCATGATCCACTGAGGTGCCCTGTCATACGACCTCCTCTTTGCCCCCTTGGGACCATTTTTGTACTAAAAGCCATTAGAGCTCTCCTATAAATAGGACCTTCCTTCAACTAAGAAAGGGGTCAGAAAATGATGCATTATAAACAGAAATACTTGAGTGATACGAATATTCTCTCAATTTTCACTCTGTCACTTGATTATAAGTTTAGATAGCTATCCTATGTTCTTCTAAGTTTCTTCATTACTCTAAGTTTCCAATGAAATTGTTTTGACAAGTTCTTACTGTCAACAGTTTGGCGTCGTTTGTGAGAAGGACTAGTATCAAGCCGTTGTTCTTCCATCAATTCTGACAAGAAGAAATGCCAAGTTGTTCAAGACGCCTACAGGAATCTCGGGATGTTGAGACCCACCTTGACGGAGAAAAACTAAGAGCCTTCATAAGAGACCTTCCACCACATGAGGATGGAGGTATACTAAAGGAACATCCAGCTCCTGGAGAGGAGAAGGCATCATTCCTGGCTATCCAACCTAGCGGAGGTCATCCTGAACCATTTGCCGCCCGTGTGGGTGGCCTAAGTATGCACCCTCCTCCTCGACCATCGATTGCACCACGCTCCATCCACCGGGATCCAGGCCCCTCTTCGTATAGGCTCGACAATAGTTATCTAGTGCACTCCATGAGCTCCAGCTCCAAAACTCACTTTTATGAGGATTAGATATGCAAGTTTCACATAAAAAATCAAAGGCTAGAATCCACAATAGAGAACATGCATGGCGTGCTGAACGACCTGCTGTAAGGGAAGTCAAGCATGCCCCTTGCCCGACATAGAGAGAAAAAGCATGTAAGAGAAGAAACCACCATACCCATGGACTGTGGCAAAACGCAACTCTCCACTAGTCATACCCCTCACCCAGGACGCAAGGAAGATTATACACCAATGACAAAACCTAGCGCAAACACCACCTACGGGAGGTGCGAACCCCAGAATACCTCTGAAAGAGCTTCTCCTAACTTGAGGGAGATATTTAACCAGAGAGGGTCCGAGGTAAAAATGACACCCAATGCAGCTCCCCCAGGGGACAACCAAAGCAAAGGTTCACCCTGAGATGCCATGACACTCCTTTAAAAAAAGAAAGAAAGGGGAACTAGACACTGAAATGCAAAGCTTTAGAAGCAAGATAGTCATTGCATCTGTGGGGAGCAGAGGTGACTATGAATTCGACCACGAGTCACCCTTCACAAGGGAGATCTAGGTTGAGAAACTCCCCACCAACTTCAAAGAGCCTCGCATGACTGCATATGAGGTCACTATGGACCCAAAGTATCACTTAGACACCTTCAATGACTTGATGAATTTAAGGGGGTCAACAGCAGGCAAGGTGCAATTGCTTTGCCATTACACTCAAATGAGTTGCGTACAAGTGGTTCAAGAGGTTAAGGCCATGAATAATCAGGTCATGGCAGTAGTTCTCTGGTGAATTTCTTCATAAGCACCACTCGATCTGTGATTCTGTCATGTCGAGTACCAATCTTGCTAACATAAAACAAGGTGAGAGTGAAAGCCTGAAGTGCTATATAAACATATTCAATATGGAAGCAACTAAGCTGGGAAGTAAAAATAAAGCAGAGCTCAAGATGGCCATCACAGCCGGAGTTCATCCAGGAAGCAAGTTATGGGATAACGTACTCAAGAGGGAGGTTACAAACTCAGATGACTTCTTCGAAAGAGCACAAAAGTATATATGAGTGGAAGAGGGCCATAAGAACTTGCATGTTTGGGAAAGCAAACCATCCTCCAATCACACTTCTACCAATACGTCTGAAGACTATGCATAGAAGAGATTATTGTGATAGAGAAGTCGATGATCAAGTTGATGATTGGAAGAGGACTACAAGAAGGCTTCATGGAGAAGCTAGTGGGATTCATCAAGGACAACCTCCGATAAGACTCCCTTTATTTGAGTCGCTTAGGAACCAAAGAAGTCATCTCAATTGGCCCCCATAAAGTAGTAGTAGTGGTGTTTCTTTATTTGAGTTATGCCTCGTAAGAAATAAAAAATTTCATCATAGTTGGCAAGCCGACTCAACGATGTAATATGACAATGACATTGTGCTTACCCTTGCATGTTGTCTATTATTACTAATGTCAATCACCTATCTTATATATTACATCTTTCATCTATAAGGACACTTATATGACGCACATATTGCCATTGTCAATTGGAAATTTCAAAGCGTATCGAAGAGAATGAAAAACAAAGTGCTTGGCAAGATAGATCCTATCACCCACTTGGGAGGTATTAGACCCAACCTCACCAGGCACCTAGCCATGTGAAAAATAGGTGCATAGCCTCGAGATCCACAATAGGCTCCTGGCCAAGTGCAAAATAGGTGTCTGGCCTTGTGAGATATATATAAAAATACTTATAATATATATATATATATATGTATGAGCAATGAACCTTATAAGACAATATTTGAATCTATAAGGACTAGATACCCTTATAGATTTTAAGAAAGTCAAAAGTTCTCTCAAAAGTGACCTCCTCACAAAATCACCCACCATACAAAGGGACCACATCACAGAAGAAAAAAGGGGAGCCCAAAGAGATCCCTAAGTCTAGATCGACCAAGTCACCATACCAAGGGAAAAAGGGCCTTAAAGGAGGACTTTGTAAAAAGCAAAAAAACACCCTCGCAATCAATAAAAGGGCCTTGAAAATAGGTGCTTGTGAAGTTTCACAAGTATGGGTCCATCCCAAGGGGAGATCACCTCAAGGACCAAAACGGGTCCAAATAATAATCCTAGGTCGACCAAAGTCACCTAGCCCAAAAAGGGTCTCAAAGAAGACGCTTGCAAAAAGGGTCTTGAAGAAGATGCTTGTAGAAATAGTACTATGAATAATGATGAGAGGGACACTTCTCGCACAAGATAAAACGCATGCAAAAAATTTATTAAAGGATAGCGAGACCTCAAAGGGACAACATATCCATAAAAGTAGTCAAGGTGCACCAACATAAATGAATCACATGCAGAAGAAAGGTCCCAAAGGGAACCCTTTCAAAATAAAGAGGTGATAATAAGAAGCCCACGTGCATAAAAAGACATGATAATGTTCTGTCAATAATTAAGTATAAGACATAGCAGGACTTGTTAAAAGTTCCTCATGAAGGAAACAAGAGAGCTGGAAAAACCTCCCAGGAATAATAAGTCAAGTATCATTACAACCAAATCAAAGTGAAAAGAAAGAAGCTGCCCACACATGGGAGCAAAAGACGAGGCAGGAAAAAACTTTAGGTATGTCACCGCGAGCACTCCATTCGGGAGCCTTAGCAACATTGTGGTCACCAAATAGGGAGAAGTCATAGCCAGGATTCTGTTTCCAACACCATATAAGAACTTTAGCTTCTGCCATTTTCTTACTCTTAGATGAAGACAAAGTCTTCTCTATAGCTGCTCCTATATTGTGTGTGGCCTCAGCAAGCTGCTTCTCAAGTCCCTGAATCTTGATAGTAATCCAATCATTCTCCGCCCCAGCCAAAGATAGATCTTTTCTCGAAATCATTTATAATTCAAGGGTATCAATCAATGAGAAAGTATTGGTAGACTTCACGATTGAGTCAACTTGCTGATAATAAAGAAGAAGCCAGCAAGATGAAGGGACTACAAGAAAGAATTATTAAAGCACTTTTCACTCTGAAATCTGACAAGTGATGAATGCATGCAAACCACCTAGGGCAATGCATTAGGAGCACCACATGAGGCCTCACCATGGCTAGACGCCAGTTCTTGGGCCCCTCCGGGTAGTCTACCTCAATCATCTTCTTGTGGCCCGATGTGGTGTAAACCAATGGTACATGTGGGATTTGTACCAAGGAATGGTTGGCATTAAGAGAACTTTAGAGGAGTCATGAGGATCACCACTCATGAAGTAAGTTTTTCCATAAATCATAAACAAAGAAACACACTTATACCTTGCATGTCATAAAGATGGCACAGAAAGAGTCTACAAGAATGCCTAAAGGCCCTTTCAAAGACTTGGGGGAAAGTGTAGATGTAAAAATTCCACATCAATTAAAGCACCCAAGAGGAATCCCAAGAGATAGGAAAAGTTTCGGGTATCAAACTCTCACCTTCCTGGAGCTTGGGGGAAAGCACAAGCCTACCTTGACCTTGGGGGGAGAGCTCAAGCCACCCTAGGGCTTTGGGGCGAGCCCAAGCCTCCCTAGTATTTGGGGGGCGAGCTCAAGCCTCTCTAATCCTGGGGGGGCAAGCTGAAGCCACCCTAGGCCTTGGGGGTGAGCTCAAGCCTCCCTAGGGCTTGGGGGCGAGCTCAAGCCTCCATGGAGTTTATTATTTACTAAAAAACTAATGTGAGCATGGAGAAATTACAAGATAAGCCAAATAAGATGCCAATGCCCAAGAGGTGAACCAGCGACGATAATATTAATGTCTCGAACTCTTCAGATAGTCCAAGAGTTATAGGGTTTGCCCATCCCGATAGTCAAAGAGTTAGAGGTTTTTCCCATCCCGGTTCGTAATCCAGAGCCAATCATAGTAGTTTCCTCCTCTACCTTAGAGGGTAGGGTTGTTGCTCTATTCTATGCCTTGTATTACCCTGACTAATCATTTCTTGGATCTAAATTTTCTGCTTGTCCTTTTGCATCCGAAGATATGGACCTGAAGGACGCCTTCAAATATGGTGGGGCGGGGACTGGACCCGTCGTTAAGAAGGTGAGAATATCAATGAAAATCACCTCCAGAGCCGGAGCTACCATCGGATCTCCTACAAAGGATAAATGTGTCAGCTCAACTTAAAAACAACAACAGAAAAATAAGCGCCAACTCAGGTAACTGTAGTTACCATTCATGAGGCTCATCCTCCTCGTCCTCGTGAACCTACTCTATTTCCCGAAGTTGTTCAGGGTGAAGCCCCATCTGTGCAACTCCCAATCAAGCCACTCGAGGTTGCAAGGATCCCTGAAGCGCTTCTAGGGCCCCTCCATCACATTACAAACCACATGGTGGCTCATGCCAACCAAGAGAACGTCAAGGACCTGAGGGCCATAAAGGAGCATTCCCCAGGGGACATCCTAGAGTCAGCCTTGGGGATGAACCTGATTGTGAGTTATCTTTATTCCTCCTATAGTATTTCCCTTTTTATTTTTTACTTTCACTAGCTAATCATGTCGTGCATTTTTCTTTTCCAGTCTTGTTTAGCTCAAATTCGTGGCATCGCCCAACTCTGAGCTCAAATAGATGAGTTCAAGGAAGCCCTGGCTGCATCCCAAGATAAAGAGCGAATAGCCAAGGACCAAGTCATTGAGGTGAGCCAGCGACGAGACTAGCTGCAGGTCGAGGTTGACAGCCTCAATAAGAAACTTGAGGAAGTCGTTGTGCTAAAAAAATAAGTTGTTTGAGATTGAAGTCAAAGCCAAGGAGGATGCTGAGAAGGCGAAGCTTGATGTTGTTGAAGCAACGAATTACCTAGAGGAGATGCTTTAACGATGTTGGGCATACAACCAGGAAGGGGATTTCTCCTTTCTACATGCAGAGCTTTCAGAACGCTGTCTTACTAAGTTCCAGAGCTGACTCTCATAAGAGCCCTCCAAGATAGGGGAGGCTTCTGGAGTTCCTGAGGGGGGTGACGATGAGGTGACATCACAAGGGCCAGTTCCCAGAGCTCAGTGATGTTTAGGGAGCTCTCATCTCTTCCTTTTTTTTGGGTTTTTTTATATCCCTTTTATTTATGTTTTCACAAATTGAAATAATTTCCTTCGAGCTTAGTTCGAGGTTATTTATCCTCGTGATATTCATATACTTGTTTAATACATTTTTAATACTTTATGATCTATTTTTGTTTCCCTTAATCTATTATCTTGCTTTGCTTATGAATTTTAAGTTCTTGCACACTTTCAATCATAGGGGTTATCTTTAAATCGAGATAGATTTCTGATGGCTTGACCAACTAATTCTAGTTGATATACTGGTTATACCTAGTAATTTGTCTGCCTAATAGCGTTATACTTGTTAGGAATCAGATCTCAGACCTGGTTATATCCAAGAGTTTGTCTGCCTAATAACATTATACATGTTAGGAATCATGCCTCAGACCCTGTTATATCCAAGAGTTTGTTCACCTAATAGCATTATACCTGCTAGGAATAAGGCCTCGGACCTGGTTATATCTAGGAGTTTGTAGTTGAGTTCTAGGTTTTGTTTCTTGATCGTAAATTAGTTCGTATTTGAAATTTCTTTGAAAATTTGAGCTAGCTATAAACAGTGGTTGAATAATCAATTTTCCAAATTCTCAGTTTCAAATTTTATCCAATCACACTAAATATTTTTAAAGACTCATCGAGGGCTATATGCCCCCCAAGTGATCAAAATTTATCTATATTCTAGGTCGCTTTTACAAAATGAGTATGTGATACATCATGAGAATAAGATAAACACGTAGCGATCCCGTGTAATTTAAATAGAATGGGTTTTATAAATGAGCCTTACATGGAAAAATACTTAAAACATCAATAACTAACAAAACTGTCCTATTACTGGTAATATTTTTTAAGATGAAGAACATTCTAGGTCTGTCGTATCAACTCTCTACTTAGCCGAGCTAGTTTGAATGTTCCTTCACGTAAAATTTCCACGATTTGGTATGTTCCTTCCCAATTCAGTCCCAATACACCATCTTTAGAATCCTTACTCGCCAAAAACACCCTTCGAAGCACCAAATCACCAAGTTCGAGTATGCATCCTTTAACATTCGAGTTAAAGTAACACGTAATTCTCTGCTGATAATGGGCGAGTTGTAATTGACTCTTTCCACTTTTCTTCGATTAGATCCAGGGATGCATTGAGCAATCCATGGTTCCGATCTTGAGTGAAGGTTTTCTATCTATGTATTAGAGCTTCAATTGGGAGCATAGCCTCACTTCCAAAGGTTAAAGAGAAGGGAGTGTGCCACATGGAGGTGCGTTTGGAGGTGCTATAGGCCTAAAGTAATTGCGGGAGCTGCTCGGGCCATAATCCCTTGGCTTCATCTAGTTGCTTTTTTAAGCTTGTATTTAGGGTTTTATTTACATCCTCGACCTGCCCATTAACTTGTGGATACGCCACTAAAGAAAAACTCTTTGTTATGTCGTACTTCTTACAAAAGTTTGTGAAAAGATCACTATCAAACTGAGTTCTGTTGTCAGACATGTTCTTCTTCGGGAGTCCAAAATGACATACGATGTTCTTCACGAAGAAATTCAGGACCCACTTCGTAAAGTAGTCGATGGCGACAACTGCATAACGAACTCCTCATTTTCATGTTCGTAATGAACCAATTAGATCGATCCCCCATATTGCAAATGGCCAGGGGGATTAGATCATGGTTAACTCCATGAGCACTGTCTGAGAAATCGTGGCAAAGCATTAGCACTTGTCCTATTTCTTTATGTACGAGGCTGAATCCTTTTTTAGTGTAGGCAAAAAATATTCATGCCTCAATATCTTTAGTGCTAGGTTTTTCCCCTCGGTGTGGTCTTCACAGAATCCTACATGTATCTCTTATAGGATGGTGTGTGCTTCTTCAGGCAGAACACACCGCAGGAGGGGTAGCAAATGCCTTCTTCGGTATAGAATTCACTCAACCATAACATACTGTGGGAGTTGATATAACAATTTTCTTGCATCCTTTCAATCATTTGGTAGTTTACCGGTTGTGAGGTATTCCACTATGGGGGTTATCCATATCGGTTTTGTGTCAATCACTCTGAACTCAACCTGTTCTTCCATTATGCTTGGTTGTTTTAAGAAATCTACTAGGACCATGTTTAATGCATCTGCTTCTTTGGTAATGGCGAGTCGGGCTAAGGCATCAACATTCGAATTGTGCTCGCGGGGTACCTTCTCAATGGAACAGAACTCGAACTCAGACAACTCATCTTTAACCTTAGCTAGATTAGCCGCCAGTTTGATACCTCGAGCTTGATACTCCCCCAATATCTGATTAACCACGAGTTGAGAATAACTATAAGACTGGATCACCTTTGCTTTCAGTTCCTTTGCCACCTGTAATCCTGCCAATATAGCTTCGTATTCTACTTCATTGTTGGATGCTTCGAACCCGAACCTCAGGGATGTATGAAATATATGTCCATCAAGTGAGATCAGAATTATCAAAGCTCTGGATCCATTTTCGTTAGATAATCCATTAACAAAGAGTTTCCACAACTCTTGAACTGGTTCTCTCATTGGCTCGTTCTGAAAACCTATGCATTCTCCCACAAAATTAGCAAGCGCTTGACTCTTGATTTATGTGTGTGGCATATACAATACCTTAAAATGGTTGAGTTCGATGGCCACTTAAGAAAATATCCTGATGTTTCAGGTTTTTGCAAGACCTACCTTAAAGGTATATCGGTTAAGACATGGATGGCGTGAGACTGGAAATAAGGCCTGAGTTTTCTCGAGGCCAAGATCTAGTAGAACACGAGTTTTTCTATTAAAAGATATCTGGACTCAGCTCCAAGAAGCCTTTTACTCATGTAGTAAACTTGTTTCTATGACCGATTTTCCTCTCAAACTAATATGGCATTGATCGCATTTTCTGTCACAGCTAGGTATAAGAGAAAACATTTTCTAGATGCTGATTTTAATAATATGGGGGGTTCAACTAGGTGAGTTTTTCATATCCTGAAATGCTTGCTCGCATTCTTTGGTCCACTCAAACTTTCTTTCTGCTGGGCAAGTTGTAAAACAGGAGACACATGTCAGTTGATTTTGAAACGAAATGGTTTAGAGCCGTTACTTTCCCAGTTAGGCTCTATACTTCTTTATGCAACCTGGGCGAGGGCATTTCTAATAATGACCTGATCATCTCTGGGTTCACCTCTATCCCCCGTGTGTTGACTATGAAGCCCAATTTTTTTCCTAACGAAACCCCAAAGGTGCACTTGTGAGGGTTTAGCTTCATGTCATATTTCCTTAGCACGCCAAAACATTCTTTTAGGACAGATACATGGTTACTGGCAGTCTTTGATTTAATGAGCATATCATCGGCATACACTTCCATGTTTTTCCCATTTTGGTTAACAAACATTTTCTGACTAGCTATTGGTACGTTGCACAAGCATTCTTCAACCCGAATGTCATAACCTTGTAGTAGTATATGTTATGCTCGGTCATGAAGCTAGAGTGCACTTGGTCTGTAGGCTTCATTGAAATCTGGTTATATTCAGAATATGCGTCCATGAAAGACATGAGCTCATGACCGGCTATTGCATCTACCAACTGATCAATTCAAGGTAGTGGAAAATAATCCTTAGGACATCCCTTATTGAGGTCGAAGAAATCAATGCAAGTTCTCCACTTTCCATTGGTTTTTAGGACCAGAACAAGGTTAGCAATCCAGGTCAGATATTTTGCTTCCCTGATGAATCTAAACTTAAGTAAGAGAGCTACTACTTCTTCTAAAGCTTCTGATCGCTCCTTCCCCAAAAGTCTTTGTATCTGTACCTTTGCAAGCATATTTTTGTCCAGATTCAGAGTATGCATTATGACATTAGCATTGATTCCCACCATATCTTCATGTGACCAAGCAAAGACGTCCAGGTTATTTCTCAAAAACTCGACCAGCGCCTTCTTCCTTTCGGTTCTAAGATTTTTTCCAACCTCTACCACCCTTGAAGGTATTTCTAGGTCGATACTGATTTCCTCGAGCTCTTCCAACGCTTGGGTCTCAGAATTATCTTCGCCTAGTCTTAGATCAGTGTCATCTTCCTGTGCGACCTCGTTAGCTCCTTCTTGAGGTTCTTCCACCCCACGAGTAATTTCCATCACCTGAGGCTCCTCTCCTCCCTCAATAACAACCATTACTTTCTGACCGAGTTGTGATATTCCGTTCATAGAAATGCTATAGCATTCTCTGGTAGTGAGCTGATCTCCTCTTACAGTACATATACCTGAGGTCGAGGGGAACTTCATCGCTAGATGTTGGATCGAGGTGATAGCCTCAAAATTCATCAGTACGAGTCATCCCAAAATTGTGTTGTATGCGGCTGGATAGTCGATTACGACGAACTGAAGTATTTTAACAACAACTAGTGTACCATCCCCTAGCGTAACTACAAGTCCAATCGTCCCTATGGCTACTGTTCCTTCTCCTGAGAATCCGTATAGGGTCATCGAGGTCTTCTTAAGATCAGTTACAGACAACCCCATCTTTTCTAGAGTGGACCTGAATAGTACATTTACCGAGCTCCCATTATTAACCAATATCCTCTGCACTCTTTGATTGGTGAGCTGAATGGTTATCACCAACGAATCATTATGCAGGAACTAGACGTGGCTAATGTCCTCTTTCGTGAAAATGATTGTTTGTTTCTCTAACCATTGTTGCTTTGATATCCTTTACTCTTGAATAAATTCAGTACCATTGGGGGTTTTTAGCTCCTGCATGTACCTTTTTTGGGCCCCATTACTCATGCCCGCCAAATGGGGTCCTCCGGCGATAGTGGTGGTTATATCCCCTCCTGCTATTGGAGGGGGGACGATTTGGTTCCCCTATCTGTTTGAGCCTGGGGTTGACCGACCGAATTTTTCCCGGTTGGCTGATTGCGAAGTACTCTGTTTCAGGCATACTAGGCTAATGGTCCAGCCTTGATGAGATTCTCGATCTCTTCCTTTAGCTGAGGGAAATCATTAGTATTATGGTCGATGTCGTTGTGATATCGACATAATTTAGCGGGGTCTCTCTTCGCCTTCTGGTGTCTCAAAGGCTCCAACTTCTTCCATGGAATGCGATTAGAGTTGCTAGGAAAATATTCTATCACATATCGGTCATGTCGGTGTAGATGGTTTTGATGGGCTTGAACTTTTTTCTGGGCTTGTTCTTTTTGGTTCAATTTTGGGCCCCTTCACTAGTCCCCTTTTGCTTATTGTTCCCCGCCTAGTTATTATGGGTAGCGGGTTGAGTCGTAACTGCAAAAACCACCAGCACTCCACCGGGCAGAACAGGGGTCTGGCTGATTCCTGCGACAACAGATTGCGCCTCCTCCAAATTTATCCATTCCTGAGCCCGAGTCAGGAATTCATCTACACTCTTTACTCCTTTTTGCTGGAGTTCTTGCCTTAGATATCCTCCTACTATGATCTATGTCCTCATTTCCATGAGCTTGGAGCTATCATCAACATCCCTAGCTCGTGTTGATGCATTGGTGAACCAGTTCAGATATGCCTTCAGAGACTCACCAAGTTGTTCTTTTATGTTAGCCAGTGAATCGGCGTCAACGTGAGCTGACTTCGAAGCTCAAAACAGTCTCTTAAATTTGGAAGACATTTTCTTCCACGAGATGATTAAATGTTTTTGTACTTGTTGAACCACAATTTGGTTGGTTCGGTCAGAGTTGCGGGGAACAAGATACATCTTAAGTTGAACTCGATGTTGTGGGCCATCAATAATGTGTTGATCATCCCAAGGTGGTTGGACGGGTCAGTGTTTCCATCATATGCGGGCATGGTCGACATCCTAAAGCCAATAGGATATGGAGTTGTCGCAATTTTTGGAGTAAAAGGCTCATGCTCTTCATCGAAATCACAATCATCGACTCTTTTTCCATATAGGAGTATCTTCATTTGTTCTTCCATTAAGGCCAGTCGCTCGAGCATTGGATCCTTGGTATCTAGGTTATTTGGGAGCTAATTATTAGCCCCCATCATGTCGTACACATTAGATGGGTTGTTTTTTCTCCGAGCTTGAGCTCTATTAGGTCGAACATTCCCACTGTCACGTATGTTAGACACATCTCCCTTGTACTGAGTATAACTCAAATCATCGTGGTGAACTGGATATCCTCTTTGTGAATTCAGATGATCACGCAGGTCGGGATGTGGGTCGGAACAAAGACTTTATGCGGAGCTCAAGTGATTCCTTGGATTGCTTTCATGCCTGTCTCCGCGATGGCTCTCTGTCAAGTAACTTCCATTAGCGAAGCTTACAGCTCATGGCTGGGATCAATGACCAATATTATTAGCATGAGATCGTGGGATATAAATGTCCTTTGCAGAAGGAGGATTTCTCCTGCTATCCCCTCGTTCTGGAGCGTTCCTCTGTGGGTGAGGTTGAACCGGTGATGGCGGATGTCTTATTGGTGAAGCTATCCTTGTTCTATTAGGGCGCACTAGGTTAGTTCATCCCTGATCTACCCCAACTTCCCAGGTTGGAGGTTGGACCGGTCCATTTCTCCCTGCCGGAGTCTCTAGTCATGGCCCGGATGGATTTGCTGGGGTGTTTCGCCTCCTCAAATTGGTCCCATCTCTCTTTGTTGGGTCGAGCTGAGTATTTTGCGTGATCTGTTTAGAAGGCATGGGCTCGGGGTTGCAGTTCGAATAGATCGACTGACATGAGGTCGATGATTCCTATGAGTATTGACAGGTTGATTATTTCGTTGATTCTACTCTGAAGGTATGGAGCTCAGAGTTGCAGTTTTGACTAAGCGACTAAGATTGGGTCGATTATTCCTTTGGGACCTATGGGACCCACTTTGCCTCCTTCTGATGTTAACATCGGTTGAAGGAGGAGGTAATCGAGCCAAGATCTCCTCAATATGCTTGTTAGACATAGCCAGATGGACGTCGTATATCCCGGATGGGGATTTAATGGGCATGATGTTGAGCTCCTAGCGTTGTTTTGGCTCAGATGTTGCTTTCCAGGACGACGTTGAGCAATTGGGCCTTCTCCATCGGGGATGACCGCATGGTGCACCTCCTGATCATCAGGTTGTTCTGTCTCGTTATCACGCATAGAACGGGTGACCACCATGGTGAGTGTTGGGTGAAACTTTCGTGGGGGATTAAGCACTAATAAGCTCTCAACAAAAGCACCAATATGTTGACTCGGTTTTTCATCAACAGTGGATTAAGAAATCTGATAA
Source organism: Humulus lupulus (assembly GCF_963169125.1). Taxonomy (NCBI): domain Eukaryota; kingdom Viridiplantae; phylum Streptophyta; class Magnoliopsida; order Rosales; family Cannabaceae; genus Humulus; species Humulus lupulus. Next base: position 118,266,873 of record NC_084795.1, on the reverse strand, counting down.
AAGAGATATTAAGCTGTTTTGCAAAACTGTGATTGAACTAATGGAAGATATCACAAACACTCACACTTTTACGTGGTTCAGTGGTTAAAATCTACCTAGTCCATGAGACAATCTTATTAATCTCTTTAGGGCTCTGGGTGAAATTGATCCTCACAATTTCAACAGAGTTTTTGTATATCAAGAATGTTATATTATGTTATAATATAATGTAATATTATATTATTTTATAATATACTGTTTTAGATTAAATAAATGTGACAAAGAGCTTCGCATATTAAAACATATAATAGAGAGCTACAATATTTAGATATGTGTGAATATCCAAATATGTAACATATTTGGTGTTACAAATTCAGTCACAAATTTGTAACTTCCAAATATTGCCCATTATTGTGTAGATTTGATGTTACACAATATTGAGATGAATTTCTTAAAGTCATATGTGAAATGGCTATTACAGATATGATTTTAACCCCAATAATGTGTTTTGGGGGTTACAAAATCAATTGGGAGTGGATTGGAGCCGTTTGGAATAACAACACATTTTTGTGTGCTAAAATTGGTCATTGGGCATGACCAGAAGATGTTGGTGGCCACGGTTTGGGGAGCAGAGACCAGTGGTCGCAGCCACTGATACTCCTGGTCGCGGCCAGAGGTGCTTGATTGACAAATTTTCTTCAGTTTTTTCCAACCTTTTTGAACGGCTCCAAAACCCGAAATTACTCCCAAATCTCATTTTTAATTCCATAAACATCAAATTAATCATTGGTAACAGCCATGGGGGTTGGTGGAATTTGAAATTCAAAGGGTGTCTCTAAACTCTATAAATAGGAGTCTATTGCTCACTTGTAAGACACAACTTTTCTATCTGTTAGAGCACTTGGCTAGAAAACACCTAGAGGCTTGATTATTCCATAAAGAAATTTCCAAAATCTGTGAGAGATCCCTTAGTGCTTGAGTTAGGGGGATATAAGCTTTTGGACAAAGGTTTCAAACCTTGTTCAAGTTGGTGATCCACAACACTCTTAACTTTGGTTGTGTGAGCGAGAGTTTCTTGTTATTTGTTCTTGTTCTTATATTTTCTACTACTGTTTTTCTTCTTATTCTTCTTGTTCTATTTACTTTTATTTTTGTTTAGAGTTGTAATCCTCTAATTTCTTTTATTACAAACATTTTTACTTTATTTGTATCATTTTTCTTAGAGTTGTATTTCACCATTCTCTTCTTCTAATCCTTCTCTCATTTATTTGTATTTTCAGTTATAGAGTTGTAACACTATTTAATCAATCTAAATTTTATTTGTATTATTTTGTCTAGAGTTGTAATATTTCTTACCAATTTCCATTGATACAACATATATTTTCCTAACATTCAAAAGCTTACCCCTTTGTTTGTTTCAATGGAAGGTGAGACTATTAAGATTATGAATTAAGACCTAGTGAGTTTGGATAGGTTTGATGGGTCCGATTTCACTAGATGGCAAGACAAGGTGAGATTCCTTTTGACCACTCTCAAGATCGCCTACATTCTAGAGTCCGCTTTAGAACCTCTCCCAACACCATGCGACAAGGACACTCCCGAGGAGGTGGAGAAAAGAAAGAAGATGGAGGAGGACAATCTCCTTTGTAGGGGTCATATCCTCAACACCCTTTTCGATAGGCTCTATGACCTCTAAACCGAGACCAAATTAGCAAATAAAATATGGGATGCACTTGAGACAAAATTCAAGGCAAAAGAGGAAGGTACCAAAAAGTTTTTGATATCTCAATATATTGATTTCAAGTTTCTTGGTGAGAAACCTATTCTTCCTCAAATACATGAATTGCAAATAATTGTTAACAAATTGAAAGTTCTGATGATTGAACTTCCTGAGGCCTATCAAGTTGGTGTTATAGTGGCTAAATTACCACCAACTTGGAAGAGCTTTAGGAAAAGAATCCTACATAAAAATGAGGATTATTCTTTTGAGGAAATTCAAAAGCATATTCGAATTGAGGAGGAATCGATATTTAGAGATAAACTGGTGGAGGGGTTTAATGAAGAGACTTCCAAAGCAAATGCGGTAGGACAACCAAAACATCCCAAAAACAAAGGGAAAGGCAAGAAGGGTAAAGAGACATCCTTGGGTCCAAGAACCAACCAAAACAAGTTTAAGGGCGAGAAAGGTTCTTGCTTTGTGTGTGGGGAAAAGGGTCAATATGCTAGAGAGTGTAGGCATAGAAAAGACCAACAAGGACCTAAGGTAAACGCAACTAAAGAGGAGAATATAGTTGCTACCCTTAGTGAGGTGAATGAGGTCCAAGGCAAGGTGAATGGGTGGTGGTATGATACATGTGCCACCGTCCATGTCACCTATGACATATCATTGTTCAAGACTTTTGAAGAGTCAAAGGGCAACCATGAGATTCAAATGGGCAATGAGGGCAAATCCAAGGTACTTGGCAAAGGTACCATTGACACCTTTTTCACCTCCAGCAAGAAAGTAACATTAGTGAATGTACTTTATGATCCTGAAATGAGTAGAAACTTGGTAAGTGGTGAATTTCCTTGCAAGCCCAACATTAAAGCTGTTTTTGAGTCTGGTAAACTTATTCTTACCAAATCCAATGTATTTTTGGGAAAAGGGTACTCTTGTGAGGGTATGGTTAAGTTGTGCATCAATGATGTAACTTTCAATGTTATCAGTAAAAATGCTAATTCTGCCAATATTGTTGAGTATGATTCTTTATTTTTGTGGTATCTTAGACTATCTCATATAGGTTTTTCAACCATGAAAAGAGTAGTAAAATGTGGTATGATTGCATGCAATATTAAAAGCTATGGTAAATGTGAAACATCTGTTAAGGCAAAAATGATTAAGAAAACATTTCCTAGTGTAAAGAGATCATCTAATTTACTATATTTAATCCATAGTGATCTTTGTGAATTAAATGGTGTTTTAACTAGAGGTGGTAAAAGGTATTTTCTTACATTTATAGATGATTTTAGTAGATATACCTATGTGTTTCTTTTAAAGCATAAAGATAAAACTTTTGATGCTTTTAAAGTATGTAAATTAGAAGTTGAAAATAAACTTAATAAAAAGATTAAGGTGTTAAGAAGTGATAGAGGAGGAGAGTACTTCTCTAATGAATTCAATAAATTTTGTGAAGAAAACTATATAATTCATGAGTGCACCGCACCTTATACACCACAACACAATGGTGTTTCCAAAAGGAAAAATAGGACTTATCTAGAGATGATAAATTCTATGTTGATGTTTTCTAAGTTGAATTTCAACTTATGGGGTGAAGTGTTGTTAACCGCTTGTCACATTCTTAATCGAATACCGATGAAGAAAAATGAGATATCTCCATATGAGTTATGAAAAGGAAGAAAACCCAACATAGGGGACTTCAAAGTGCGGGGGTGTCTTGCATACTGCAAGAAAAACAAACCTAATAGAACAAAGTTAGGTTCAAGAGCCATAAAGTGTGCTTTTGTTGGTTATGCCAACAATAGTAAAGATTATAGGCAATTAGACTTAGAGTCTAATATTGTGATTGAATCTAGAGAAGTTGAATTTTTTGAGAACATGTTTTGCGACAAAAATTCTCAAGCTTCAACATCTCTAAAGGAGAATTTGTTATATGAGAACAATTCTCAAGCTTCTACATCCAAAAATGATTCTCAAAGGAATGTAAAGAAACCCATTGAACTTAGAAGAAGTCAAATGCTTAGAAAGGAGAAAAGTCTAGTAGTGGATGTAATAGATTCTCAACTAATTTTTTTTCTACATGGTAGAAGAAAATAGAGAGGACGTCGTTAGGAAAATTCCTATTGTACTTCTTGTTGAGGATGATCCTAAGACTTATAGAGAAACTATGCAATCAAGAGATAGTGCATTTTGGAAAGAAGCCATCAATAATGAGATGGATTACATTCTTTCCAACAACACTTGGGAATTGATACCTCCCGCCGGGGCCTAAGCCAATTGGGTGTAAGTGGGTATTTAGGAGAAAATACTACACTGACGACACTATCCAAACATTTAAAGCTAGATCAGTAGCTAATGGGTTTAGGCAAAAAGAGGGCATTGATTATTTCGATACCTATGCGCCTGTTGGAAGAACAACTTCTATAAGAATCTTGTTCTCTTTGGCTTCTATACACAACTTGTATGTTCATCAAATGGATGTCAAAATGACATTCCTTAATGATGACCTCAATGAGGAGGTCTATATGGAACAACCCGAAGGGTTTGTCCTACCAAGATATGAACGTAAAGTATGTAGACTTGTAAAATCCTTATATGGATTAAAACAAGCTCCCAAGCAATGGCATGAGAAATTCGATCAAGCTATCATGTCTAATGGGTTTAGGCATAACAATGGAGACAAGTGTTTGAATTCCAAAACATGTAAGGGATATGTAATCATTTTTTTCTTATATGTGGATGACATGCTTATTCTGAGTGATAGCATGAAAGGATAGAAGAAACGAAGATGTTTCTATCATCAACCTTCAAGATGAAAGATCTTTGAGAAGTTGACACCATACTTGGTATCAAAGTGAAGAAACATAGTGGGGGTTTTGCGTTAGGGCAAGCCCACTATGTTGAGAAAGTATTGAACAAATTTAACCATCTCAAGGTTAAAGAAGCCAATACTCCATTGGATCATAGTGTAAAACTAGAGATGAATGAAGGAAGAGTGGTACCGTAATTGGATTACACTAGTGCTATAGGGAGTCTTATGTACACTGCCCAATGTACTAGAACTGATATAGAATTTATGGTAAGCGGACTTAGTAGGTTTACAAGTAATCCAAGTGTGGATCACTAGAAGGCGATTGGAAGAGTCCTAGGTTATCTCAAGAAAACCAAAGGACTAAGCCTTCACTACTCCAAATTTCCTTCAATCGTACAAGGATATATAGATGCAAGCTGGATATCCAGTCTTGGGGCAACTTGTCCACAACTGGTTGGGTATTTACACTTGGTGGGGGTGCAATTTCTTGGGGTTCCAATAAAAAAAACCTGTATATCTCATTCCACTATAGAAGCAGAGTTTATAGCTCTAGCTGCAACCGGCAATGAGGCCGAATGGTTAAGGGATCTATTGATAGAGATACCCCTAATCAAAGAAAATGTATCCACTATATCAATACATTGTGATAGACAAGCAACATTGGCTAGAGCATACTGCGGAGTGTATAATCGGAAGTCTAGACATATTAGTCTAAGACGTGGATATGTAACAGAATTGATTCAAAGAGGAGTCATCTCAATATCCTATGTGAGAACAAGTGAAAACCTGGAGGTTCCTTTCACTAAGCTACTAATCAGAGATTTAGTGGCTACATCATCTCAAGGGATGAGACTTAAACTCCCTAAAGAGATTTATGATTGATGGTAACCTATCTTAACACTAGCTATTTAACTAGTGTTAGGTTCAATAGGTAACAACAATTAAATCAATTGAATATTAATCAAAACAAGTCCCATCTGAGATGTTGAGTACTTGTGAGTTACCAAATTGAGGGTTAAAACCGAGAGGTTTTTTAATAGAATTCAGTCTTGTGAAGACAAGTATTTTTGGTAACAAAATACTGTAAGAGTTTTACCTAAATGGACCTAGAGGTGGTGCCGCCTCTCATGAGAATTGAGAGTATTCTCAAGAACGCACATGAATGGAATGTGCACATGGCCATTAACGGTGCAAAGCGAGACTTAGAGGTCTCAAGTGAACATGGCCCAGGTGTGTGTGTTATCATTGATTTGTTATCATGGAAAGATGGTTCAATGCCTAGTGCAACCAAATTTTCAACAAATTTTGTGATAATTACACTATAGTAAAGTTCAAGATGAAAAACACTTTACTTTATGCACCAATGCAATGACTCCAATAAGAGAGAACTATTATTTAATCAAGTGGGGGATATGTTATATTTTAAAATATAATGTTGATTGATTAAATAAGTGTTACAATAGATAACAATTTAATCTAGTGGGGGAATGTTATATTATTTTATAATATAACATTTTAGATTAAATAAATGTGACAAAGAGTCACATATTTTAATATATAATAGAGAGTTACAATATTTAGATATGTGTGAATATCCAAATATGTAACATATTTGGTGTTACAAATTCAGTCACAAATTTCTAACTGCCAAATATTGCCCATTATTGCGTAGATTTGATGTTACACAATATTGAGATGAATTTCTTAAATTCATATGTGAAATGGTTGTTAGAGATAGGATTTTAACCCGAAAAATGTGTTTTGGGGGTTACAAAATCAATTGGGAGTGGATTGGAACCGTTTGGAAAAACAGCACATTTTTGTGTGCTAAAATTGGTCAGTGGCCGCGGCCAGAAGATGTTGGTGGCTGCGGCTTAGGGAACAGAGACCAGTGGTCGTGGCCACTGATACTCCTGGCCGCGGCCACAGGTGCTTGACTGACCAATTTTCTTCTGTTTTTTCCAACCTTTTTTAATGGCTCCAAAATCTGAAATAACTCCCAAATCTCATTTTTAATTCCATAAACATCAAATTAATCATTGGTAACATCCATGGGGGTTGGTGGAATTTGAAATTCAAAGGGTGTCTCTAAACTCTATAAATAGGAGTATATTGCTCACTTGTAAGACAATTTTTCTATCCATTACGGCACTTGGTAGAAAACACCTAGAGGCTTGATTATTCTAGAAAGAAATTTCCAAAATCTGTGAGAGATCCCTTAGTACTTGAGTTAGGGGGAAATAAGCTTTTGGACAAAGGTTTCAAACCTTGGTCAAGTTGGTGATCCCCAACACTCTTCACTTTGGTTGTGTGAGTGAAAGTTTCTTGTTATTTGTTCTTGTTCTTATATTTTCTACTATTGTTTTTCTTCTTATTCTTCTTGTTCTATTTACTTGTATTTTTGTTTAGAGTTTTAATCCTATCATTTCTTTTGTTACAAACATTTTTACTTTATTTGTATCATTTTTCTTAGAGTTTTATTTCACCATTCTCTTCTTCTAATCCTTCTCTTATTTATTTGTATTTTTGGTTATAGATTTGTAACACTATTTAATCAATCTAAAGTTTATTTGTATTATTTTGTCTAGAGTTGTAATATTTCTTACCAATTTCCATTGATACAACATATATTTTCCTAACAAAGAATCGGTCCATTCTTCTATCCATTCCCCTATTATTTATAAAGGGTTTTCCTGGATAGCTTTGGGTAACCACATACATAAATATGGTAAATCATAAATTGGATAACCTCCCATTTACATAAGGATATGATTTCCTATGGAATTTACATCTGTTATCTCGAACAATAAGTGTGTAATAAAATTTGGGCATTAATGAGCGTATAAGGAATCTTCGAATCTATTGGGATCCTTCCTTGTGTGTCATGACCAAGCTTCCACGAGCTGAATGCCTCATAACTAACCTATCCTGATACAGGCTAAGTTCAAATTTCTAAAGAAGGCGATCTGGCCACCCTGAATCTCAAACTAGGTTGTCGGCGCAAGAGGCAATCTAAAGATTATCTAGCTGTCGTAAGCTGTCAAGTTCAACTCGAGCTCTCACTCAAGAGTTAACAAGATATTCTATCTATATGCTCTCTCCATGCACTTTTTTTCCAGCTATATCCTGTGCTTTCAGTTTGTATTTGTTTTGGGGTACAACAAGTTTTTTTAAACAATTAAAAAGTTTAGACTATGAGAGACTCTCTCTGAAAAGAAAGCAATAGTTTTTCCTAAACCTGAAAAAATATCCAATACATCTTCTCTCAATCAAACCTCTCCATATCTCATGTGTTGAGTACATCTAGAGAGTCCTAAATCAACCTTTTGAATCCTAGGTGCCCATGCACATCATTGTGTGCTTGAGGATAGGTTTAGAAGATCAAGGTGTGAGCTTTCACGATCTGGATTAGAAGGTCCTTGATTTATACAAAAAGATTCGTGGATACTTGATAGGCTTCAAGAGGTAATCTCTAATCTATTTGTATGTGATTTAATATATCTATATGTGTATGATCCTGGCTGATATTAATAATTTTTTAAAAAACCCATTCTGCTGCATATCTATAATTTACACTTTTAATACCAACAGTTGGTACTAGAGCAGTCTACTTAGATATATATATATATATTAAATGTTGTGTGGGTTTCTTGCATTTGTTATATGTATGTTGATATATATATTGAATGGATGGATATATTTTTTGAATGTATGGTTGAATGTTGGATAGTTAATTATATGGTGATATTTGGTTACGAAATTGATTTTCTAGATTTTGTGTAAGTAATAAAGGGCATAGGACTTTTGTAAATTTTATTTTTGAAATATATATTTTAAAAAATCTATACACAAAGAAAAGAAGGACTCGAGTCACATCCAACAAAGGGAGCGACCTGAGCCCATGGGCTCAAGCCCGGCGGCTACGTCACATGTGCGCACGCAGGCCTAGAGGCTCCCAGCCTCATGCGCGCCTAAGCCCCAGGCTCTCTGCCCCCTCACGTGATCCCGCACAAGCCCTCCCTGCCACCTGCGTGCAATCTCGCAAGCCCAAGCAACCACCTGCTGCGTGTGCCAGTCCTGCCCGAGTCCCTGTCATGCGCTCCTCTGCCCCATGCTGCAGCCACCTAGCCATGACCCATGATGAGCCGTATTGGCTTACATGGTGTCGACGACCTTAGTGTTCTAGGGCACCAATCTGGGTGCCCAAATCTAGATCTTATTTTTTTGCAATAATCTTTTATTTAATTAATTTTTAAATTATTTTAATTTAAAAGTTTAATTATCTTATTTAATTTTTATTGGAAAGATAAAATATCTTTTAGTTGGTTAAGATTTTATCTTAAGTTTAAATAATTATTTGGATTTGATTCTTTAATTATTTAAATTCGACTAAATTAAATAGATGACAAAATGGTTATTTAATTAAAAGTTAGTTTTAATTAAATAAATTAGTTAGAAAGATAGTTTCTAATTAATTAGTTGGGCCTAACAAATTCCTACATATTAGCAAGAAATCCTAAAAGAGAGGAGAATCATTCTTGGAGTACAGAAATTAACTTAAAGGCTATTTTGTAATTTTATTTCTATTTTTTTCAAAGGTTTTAAATTTAGAAATACCCAATAGTACTCGGTCCATCAACTATTGTTTATTTATTGTATTTATTTAAATAAATAAATATTAATTAATGTTTGATTGATAACATGATCATGCATTAACCAATTACATGCTATTCATGAAACCCCACATAGTTTTTCATATATCATGCATATTTTAGAAACATGATTATTTAGGATTGTCCTAATTGTTTATGTGAATTATTTTGGGGAAATCAATTGCGTATATACTACTAAGTATTAAATTAGTTAAAACTTGGTAACTTGCACCATAATAAAGACAATAGTTTTTATAGGCCTTTAAGATAACCAGCTTTATTTAAAATGTGTTTTAGTAAAATTAGATGAATGAAATGGGTAATTATCTAGATCAAATTAATTGTAGAAACTGACTCTTTCATCATTAAATTTATTTTTTTGATTAATTACATTCATAGGGTCATTAATAAACTAGTAATTAATTTGGAATTAATTGATTAGTTTAATAAAACACATTATTTCTAAAATAGTAAGTGGGAGAATGTGAACATCACAATGTGACCTATGGTCTCCCTTATTAGTACAACACCATGAGATATGAATAGGGCCTCGAGGTGGCTTTGTTTCTGTCCCCCTAAGGAAGGTTTCTAGACATATTAATATCAAGGTTGGCTTCTTACAAAGATAGGAAGGAGTGATGTATTTTAGGCTTGACCGACCCTAAGGTGACACTCTCTAAGTTAAGTCATGAATTCTGAAATAACAGGTTACACTTACAAAGATGCAATTAAGTTTTTGCAGTGGATAATTGCATCTTCACCAAACCATTGGTACCTTATTTTAAAAAGAGAAAATAAAGAGTTTTTTTTAAGTTTTAAATAATAAAGATAAGATTCCCTTATAAACTATATGAATTTAACTTGACCGACCCTAAGGCGACACTTTATTTGTTGGGTAGTTTTATCGTGGAAGAGTAAATGTTAGTTTATGTGTATTAATTGTTGCATTCATGCATCATATTTACTTTCCAAATAATTGATATTTTTCAAATAGTAATATTATTATATTTTATTTCTTTCAGTAATGTCGAACAGTGGCAATCCAATAATTGATTTACTTTCACTTGAAAAACTTAATGGTGATAATTTTATAAGATTGAAATCGAATCTGAATCTGATGTTAATCTGTGAGAACCATAAATTTGTCCTGACTGAGAAATGTATTGAAGAGCCCGCTCCCAATGCCCCAAAAATATTCAGGACAAATATGATGTCTGGATTCAATCAAACAATAAGGCTAAATGTTACATGCTTGTGAGCATGAATGATGTCCCGAGAACAAAGCATGAACCCATGGAAACTACTTTTGAGATAATGGAATCCCTACAGACCATGTTTGGGAAGCAATCTGATCAAAGTAGACATGAGGCTACTACAATCTACATGACTACTAAGATGAAGAAAGGTGTTTCTGTGCGTGAACATATCTTGAGCATGATTAACGTGATGCATGAAGCAGAAATACATGGGGTCGTCATTGATGCGTGTAAACAAGTAAGCATCATACTTGAATCACTCACTTTTGTTTTCTTTGCGTTCACGACCAACTATACTATGACTAAGTTGGAATTCAACATGACCCAACATTAAGTGCAGACATTTGAGTCTCTTAACAAAACCATAACCAAAGAGACTGAGGAAAATGTGGCAGAAGAGAAACCTTCAACCTCTAAGGATAAAACCAAGAAGTGGAAGAAGAACAATGACAATGACAAAAGTAAGGACAAGAAGTCCAACAAAGGCAAGAAGCACCAAAAGCCAAGGAGAACAAGAATGACAACAACTTCAAGAAGAAAGAACAAAAACGAAAATTCTTCCACTGTGGAGTTGAATGTCACTGGAAGAAAAACTATAAAAAGTATTTCGTTGAGCTGAAAAAGAAAGGTAAATTTGATTTGCTTGTAATTGAAGCTTCTGTACTGGAAGACAATATGTCATCATGTATTTTAGATTCAGGAACCACTAACCATGTTTGTTCTTCTATGCAGATACTTGAGTTGTCAAGAGAGCTGGCAGATGGCAAGGTGGCAATACGAGTTGGAAGTGGAGTGCTCGTTTCAGCTAAAGCAAAGGAAACAGTCCGTTTACATTTTCGAAACAATTTTCTTGTCTTTAACAATGTTTATTTTATTCCTAGATTTTCTATAATCTTAGTTTCCTTATCTATGTTGCATGAAGAATTTTTCGATATTTTTTTTTAATAATTATGTCATTGTTATTTCGAATAATGGTTTCAGAATTTTTCAAGAAGAACATACAAATAGACTATATAAGCTCAAACCTAATGAATGAAAGCTATATAACTCGGAATTATTTAAAGTAGCAAAACAACAAGGAAACAAAAGACAAAAAGTTTCAAATGAGGATGACACATTTCTTTGGAATCATAGACATGGTCATATAGGACTAGACAGGATAAACCGGTTAAGAAAATATGGACCTTTGAGAGAACTAAGAGTTGGAACTCTTTCGGTTTGTGAATCTTGTTTAGAAGGCAAAATGACCAAATGTCTTTTCTCAGCGAAAGGAAATAGAGCTAAAGAACCATTGGAGCTTGTACGGAGTGATGTTTGTGGTCCAATCAATGTACAAGCAAGAGGTGGGTATGAGTACTTCGTCACTTTCATTGACGATTGCTCAAGATATGGTCATAATTATGTAATGCCGATTACTTAGGAAATCTAAATTCTTTGGTAAGTTTCAAGAATTCAAAGCTGAGGTTGAGAAACAATTAGGTAAGACTCTTAAAACACTTTGATCAGATTGAGGTGGTGAATATTTGGATTAAGAATTCAAAGATTTCATGCTGGAGCATGGTATTTTTTGACGCGGTTCTTCGCCAACAGATAATTATACGAATAAACAGGATGGATTAGTGCTAATTAGTGAATCGTAATATGAAAATAGTTTACATCTAGACTTGGGAAATTAATAACATGGGAAGGTGAACACTCCTTTCTTTTTAGGTGGTTCGAAGGTTAAAATCTCTCTAGTCCACCAATCGATATTATTGATATCTCTTTACTATTCCTTACAGAGTGTTTCTTTACAAAAAATATGCCAACCCCTTGCAATGCCCAGGGTCTTGGTATTTATAGGGAGAGGATACCTGGGCTGGAAAATGGCGTTATCCCGTGATCTCTTTACCCTTAACGTCATCTCTGTGATACTGATGATTAATTCCTAAAACATGACAGGGAAGTGTGGTCTAATCAATAGGTAAGGAGGGATAATGGGCCGCATGGCCCAAACCAGTCGTGGGATGTCTGAATACACACTTTTATACTGCGTGCCCAAGAATTAAGAAATGGAATAGACACGTGATGTCTGATATATGCACGTTTACACTGCATGGTTATCTTTACAAGGGTTTGGGTGTCAGACTTGAGCCGCACCACGAGCTTGATGCAGCGCCAGCTCGTGATATCCATACCGTTGACCCGCTGCCTTCGAGTGAACTGCTAACTCTCTAATTAGCTTGGACCGGACAAGTGGAAACCCATAATAACAGCTTCGGGTGGATGATTTACACGTGGCAGATCGAATTAGGCCCTTTTCCAGCTCGCCGATAGCTCGCGGATATTTAGGGCGTACATTTGGCCCCCACGCCCTGCTCTTGATCCCTGATGTCATCTGCGACCTTCACAGTGAGGGCTTTTAAGTTTCCTTTTCGAATCTCCATGTCTCGTCCACTGCGTAGGTATCGGACACGTGGAGCACCATGGTTGGCAACTGTCCGGCTTCCGAGAATTGCATTAAATGGCCTAGCCTATCTTCGGCTGTCGTTTCACCTCTCGAGTTATGACCCTCATATCTCGCATTAATGCGATCAAATAGTCCTCGTTCTTTTACCTCTTACATATATATAAGGTTGGCCACCTTCTGCATTAGCCACCCTTTATTTGAAATTTTTTCCTCATCTTCTTTCCTCTTTATCCTCAGAAGTCTTTCTTCTTCCGGTTATCATCCCAAAGATCCCTACACTCTTGCCATAAAATTTTCTGCACCAGTCCAGCTTTAAAGACTCCACTAAGACTCTGATTCCTACGCTTTTTACGGTTTCCATATGGAAAATACACTGTAAATCCTCTGCCTGTTGCATGCTTTGATCTTTCTGTTTTTCTGTTAGGTAAGCCCCTTTTTTAGTTGCACACTGTAGGTTGTTTTTGGCTGATTTTTGGTGCATAGGTTTTGATCCTAGGTATATCGACTATATTAGAACATGTCTAGGAACTTGTTGTATAGGACAAGATAATTTCTAGGTAACTTTTCTGGGTAGCTTTCTGGAATGCATGTTTGGAGAGGGGAAGGCGATAGGTTTCTGGGGTGCAAAATCGGGTAGCTTAGGGGTCACGCTTCATAGGCGGTTTTGCTTTTTGAAACTTTCCCTCCAAGGCAAGCATTATCCTGACCCTCCTGACACACAGATCCCAAGCAATCGGGGATCCGTTGGAATCACAGGCGCGTGATCATAGCATCGCGTGGCCTCACACACCGCGGACTGAGATTACCTCAGCCCGTGTACGAAAATCACTTCTCGCGCTAGATTCCCTTTTCTATTTTTAGGCCGCCTATTTAAACTTTCTTCATCTTTGTTCATTAGGCGACCAGATGGGGCCCAGGAAGAACATACCTAAAAAGAGTGCTGTCGGTTCATCATCCCAGCAGGCTAGCAAGGGGAAAGAGATAGTAGCGGAATCTCCAATCCCCCACTTCGGTCCCACAGTGGAGAAAGAGGTCGAGGTGGGACCTGATGCCTTCTTCGAGGCAGAGAGGATAGTCTCGAAGGTTACGACCCAAGGGAGGGTCAACAAGATCTTGTTGTCCCATAACATCGAAATTGGGACAGGTGCTCTTGTTTCCCAACCTCCCCTCGAGGACGAGAGGAGCTACATGCCCCTCGATGAGGAGTTCGTGGCCTGGAGCGACGAACACCTCAAGCCCGGGGCCTTCCTACCTTTGGACTAGTACTTTACGGACTTTCTGAATTATGTGAGGCTGGCTCCCTTCCAACTGCCCCCTAACTCCTACCGTCTGCTGGCGAGGCTGACGTACCTCTTCCTGAAGCATGAGTGGGAGGTCCCTACACCAGCGGACATCCTTTATTTCTTCTGCCTCAAAGACAGCCTGGATCAACGGGGGCGAGGCGACAGGTTCTACTACCTGATCCGTTTTCCCAATTCTCATGCAGTCATCGAGCTGCCCAGCCACCCCAACGACTTCAAGGACTAGTTCTTTATGTCGACGGGGTTTCGCAACTGCGATCACCACTACTTCAACCATCCTTGTAAGTTTCTTCTACCCTCAGCTCATAAAATCAGCACTTTTGCTTCATTTATTTTCATGTGTATTGACTTAAATAACATCGTGCAGCCATTTTTGCGAGGACGGCCAAATCGGTGACACTCGGGGGTCAATATGAGACCTTGGCGGGGCTCCTACTGAGTGAAAAAGACTACCGCCAGCTCGTATCTGATGAGATGATGCTGGTGTGCAAGGTAATTTCTCCGGGCCAGACCTTGGCCTTGAGGAGGTCATGGGCTATCCCAGCAGTTAGCGAGTTGGTGCCCATCCCCGAGGGGGGTGCTGCGGACAATGACGAGCAGGAGGAGGAAGACGAGGTGCCGCTCATGCGTCAGAAGCGGGCTCTCGAGGTCGCCCAAGGGCTTGACGCAGATTGGGTCCAGTCCGGGGCAACATCCAGCCCCTCCGGCCAAGGTAACCCATACTTGTTTAGGGAATTAGACAGGGCTGCTGCAAACCTACGGCTTGCTAGGTTTAACCCTAGCTAGGTCGTACATCGTCATCAAGATGACCCAGACCTTAACATAACTCTACTCCAGTGCGTTGATCAACTAGTGTTGCGTCATGACATGGGCAGCCCTAGGGGCACTGTAGTAGTAGACACCACCCTGGCTTTTAGGTCGGCCATTTTTGAGGAGTATGGGACCAACCTTAGGTCGTGGCCTTCCCTTCTGGAGGGTGTAGTCGCTAAGGGGCTTAGGCAGTATGTAGAGGAGTCCATTCCTGAGGCGGATCTGGACCCAGAGCCCCCTCTCATTCGTGAAGTTATAAACCTAGACTCCCCCATAGAAGCTCCACGGCCGGAGGTCATGGCAATAGATTCCCCCTCTAGCTCAGAGGGTAGGACCTTTTCAATACACCCTTAGACTTTTCTTGTGATCTAAGTATTCTTACATGTATACTAACGCTCCCTTATTTTTATTTCAGGCGAAGAGATGGCACAGAACAAAGACAACGTCCTGTGGTCCATCTTCCAGGGGGGGAATCCTCCCTCCGGGTCGTCCGGGCCATTGGTCAAGAAACTCTGGCTGACCAAGAAGGCTCCTCCTCCCAGGACCACCTCCAAGTCTCCCGCTAAGGGGAGGGGCCAGGTCCCTGCCACCGCAGAGAACATGCCCCCGCCTCCCCCGTGACCTCCGGTCCCTACTCGAGAAGTGGAGGCACCAACTGGAACCCCGCCAGCTCCCACTCCCACCGTGTGCATCCTGGTTAACACTCAGGCCCTGGAGAAAGTCCCTGAGGCCTTCCGAGGGACGATTTACGAGACCGCGAACTATACGGTGGATCATTACTACAATGCCACTCCGAGGGACTTGCGAGATATCGAGACGAGGAGCCCCGAGAACGTTATGGAGTCTTCACTTGGGATGACCCTCATGGTAAGTTTACTTAGTTAACTTAGCTAACTCTCTTTGCTTTCTCTATAGCACATGCCTTATTATCTTTGCCTTTGCAGGTGGCTTTGGCTCTACACCGCAACATAGCTCGGTCCAGGGCTAGGTTTGAAGAGATCAAGGGCGAGTTCCAGACTGCTCAGGCCGTTCTCGTGTCTACACAACAGCAAGAGCGAGATGCCAAGGCTATCCTGACGGTTGTCAAGGAAAGCGAAAAGGGCATGCAAGTCGCTTTGGCCGCTGCAAAGGCCGATCTGGAGGCGATCCAGGCTAAGCAACTGGAGGCCGAGTCTACACAGGTCGCCTTGGTTGCCACAAAGATTGAGCTTAAGGAGGCCAAGGCCGCCCTTGTGGCAGAGAGGGCATCTTCCAGCTCCTCCATGGAGGCCATGCTTTATCATTGCTGGGCCTTCAACCGGGATGGCGATTTTTCCTTCCTGGCGCCGGAGGTGTGGGAGCCCTTCCTCGAGAAGTTCAAGGCTCGTCTTCAACAGGAGGCGCCCTTTGAGACTTGGGAGACTTCCGCTGTAGGCGAGCAGGAGACCGAAGGGGTGACCTCATCGGAGCGGCCCGGGGGCGCCTAGGACTTGTTCTTTCTCTTCTCTTTTATTTTTATTTACTTGTAATCTTTTACCATGAGGTTTTTCCTCCTCGAGACAATTGGTTTCCCCGAATTTCATTTTATTCTATTTTTATTATTATTGTTTTTCATTTTCAGCGCATTTGGTAAAAACTTAGTTCGCGTTAGTTCTTTATTGATATCTCGTGCTTTTTAAGAAAAACATTTATTAACCAATTTGAATCAACTTCTAAGTTTTAGGACCTGGTTGTATCCAGGACATTGATTTTAGAAACTTAGTTCACGTTAATTCTTTATTGATATCTCATGCTTTTTAAGAAAAACATCGATTAACCAATTTGAATCAACTTCTAAGTTTTAGGACCGGGTTGTATCCAGGACATTGATTTTAGAAACTTAGTTCGCGTTAATTCTTTATTGACATCTCATGCTTTTTAAGAAAAACATCGATTAATCAATTTGAATCAACTTCTAAGTTTTAGGACCTGGTTGTATCTAGGATATTGATTTTAGAAACTTAGTTCACGTTAATTCTTTATTGGTATCTCGTGCTTTTTAAGAAAAACATTGATTAACCAATTTGAATCAACTTCTAAGTTTTAGGACCTGGTTGTATCCAGGATATATATGCCCCCCAAGTAACCAGGAAAGGACCTTTCGTGGTTACTTGGAACGTGCTCTTTTAACATTACGCTCACAAAAATATACAATGATACGAAGAAACTATCTCATTATTTAATAAAACAAGGTGGCTTTTCTAACTAAGCCTTACAAAAGTATTACTGATAATATTTCTTCAGGTGTATAGCATTCCAAGTTCGTGGGACTACTTCTCCATTAAGCCGAGCTAGCTTAAAGGTTCCTTCTTTCACAACCTCTATTATTTGATAGGGTCCTTCCCAGTTTGGCCCAAACACTCCGTCCTTGGGATTCTTACTGGCTAAGAAGACTCTTCTGAGCACCAGGTCACCTACGCTAAAGATGCGTTTCTTGACCTTTGAGTTGAAATAATGAGTGATCTTCTGTTGATAATATGCGAGCTGCAGCTGCGAAGCTTCTCGTTTTTCATCAATTAGGTCGAGGGATGCGCAGAACAATTTGATCAAATGCCCGGACTCTATGCAAGGCTATCTTTGTTTCGATAGGAAGGACGGCCTCACTCCTGAAAGGCAAGGAGAAAGGAGTGTGACTTGTCAAAGTTTGGTGCGAGGTCCGATATGCCCACAGCACCTGGGGGAGCTGTTCGGGCCAAACTCCCTTGGCTTCATCTAACCTCTTCTTAAGGCTCGCTTTCAGTGTCTCGTTCACAGCCTCGACCTGCCCATTAGCCTGGGGGCAGGCCACGGAGGAGAAGCTTTTAACTATGACGTGCCTCTCGCAGAATTCGGTGAAGAGGTCGCTATCGAACTGTGTTCCGTTATCCGACACGATCTTCTTTGGCAGCCCGAATCGGCAGACAATATTCTTGACCACGAAGTCGAGGACCCTCTTTGAAGTAATCGTCACCAGGGCTTCTGCCTCTGCCCATTTTGTGAAGTAGTCTATAGCCACCGCAACATAGCGAACTCCTCCCTTTCCCGTGGGAAGGGCACCAACTAAATCAATCCCCCAGACCGCGAACGGCCATGGGGATGAGATCATCTTTAGCTCGACTGGAGGGGCTCGGGCGACCGTGGCGAACCGCTGGCACCTGTCATAATTTTTGACATAAGAGATCGAGTCCTTCGATAAAGTGGGCCAATAATACCCTTGCCTCAACACCTTCAAGGCCAGGTTTTTCCCCCTAGCGTGATCTCCACAAAATCCCTATTGCACCTCCTACAAAATGGTTCTCGCTTCACCTGGCAGAACACACCGCAAAAGACGTAAAGAGAGGCCACGCCGGTACAATGTCTCGTCTATAATTATATACCTTAGAGCCTGGTAAAGTCCCCTCCTTGTGTCGTTTCGCTCCTCGGGTAACTTCCCTGTTGTGAGGTACTCGATTATGGAAGTCATCCAGTTCGCCCTGGTGTCGATCATCTCGATCTCCGCCCCGGCTTCCTCTATGCTTGGTCTTTCCAAGAATTCTATCTGTACCAGGCCCAAAGTTTTGGCCTCCCCGGAGGTGGTGAGCTTTGCCAGGGCGTCAGCATTGGCATTCTGCTCCTGAGGTATCTGTTCAATTAAGTCGTGCTCAAATGCGGATAGCTCCTTCTTTACCTTGGCCAGGTAAGCAACCATCTTGGTTCCCCACGCTTGGTATTCTCCTAATACTTGTTTTACCACGAGTTGGGAATCGTTGTAGCACTGGACGGAGCTGGCCTTCAGATCTTGGGCCACCCTTAGTCCAGCCAACAAAGCTTCGTATTCGGCCTCGTTGTTGGATGCTTTGAATCTGAATCGCACGCGGAGTGGAAACGATGCCCTTCCGAGGATATGAAGATGACTCCAGCTCTAGATCCATTCTCGTTAGACGAGCCATCTACAAAGACTTTCCACGAGGCTCGAACCGGTTCTTCCACTGGTTCTTCTTGGAATCCCATGCACTCTGCCACAAAATCAGCCATAGCTTGGCTTTTCATTCCAGTTCGCGGCACGTACAGTATCTCAAATTGGCTGAGCTCGATAGCCCATTTCAACAAACGCCCTGATGCCTCAGGTTTCTGCAAAACCTGCCTTAAAGGTTGATCGGTTATGACGTGGATTGAATGGGACTGGAAATACGACTTGAGCTTTCGGGAGGTCGTAATAAGGCAGAAAGCCATTTTCTCCATCAACTAGTATCGGGATTCAGCTCCGAGAAGCCTCTTGCTTATGTAATAGACTGGCTTCTGAGACCGATCTTCTTCCCGGACTAGTACTGCGCTAGTTGCATCTTCCGTGACAGCCAGGTAAAGGAAAAGAGGCTCTCCTGCTGTTGGTTTGGACAACATGGGCAGCTCGGCAAAATGTGCTTTCAGGTCGAGGAAGGCACGTTTGCATTCTTCGGTCCACTCGAATTTTTTATTTCCCTGGAGCACGTTGTAGAATGGCAAACACTTGTCTGTAGATTTGGAAATGAACCGATTAAGGGCTGCCACCCTTCCTGTCACACTTTGGACGTCTTTTTGCGACCGGGGTGATGGCATCTCGAGTAACGACCTGATTTTATGGGGGTTCGCCTCTATTCTTCTGGTGTTGACTATGAAACCCATAAACTTTCCTGACGCAACCCCGAAAGTGCACTTTTGAGGATTTAGTCTCATACCATACTCTCTTAAAATCTTAAAACATTCCTTCAGATCGGAGACATGGTTATCGGAAATTTTTTACTTGACCAACATGTCGTCAGCATACACTTCCATGTTTTTCCCGATCTGATTGGTAAACATCCTATTGACTAACCTCTGGTATGTGGCTCCTGTATTTCAGCCCGAAGGCCATGACCTTGTAGCAATAAACGTTAATTGGGGTCATGAAGGTAGTGTGTTCCTGGTCTGCCAGGTTCATGGTGATCTGGTTATAGCCCGAGTATGCATCCATAAAAGACATGAGCTTGTGCCCCGTCGTGGCATCTACCAATTGATCAATCCTTGGCAAAGGGAAGCAATATTTAGGGCGGGCTTTATTTAGATCGGAAAAGTCGATGCAGGTTTACCACTTCCCGATGGGCTTTGGGACCAACATAGGATTGGCGACCCAGATCGGGTACTTCGCCTCGCGAATAATGTCGTACTTCAAGAGCCTGGCTACTTCCTCCTCTAGGGCCTCAGCTCGGGTCGTGCCCAGGTGCCTTTGTTTTTGGGACTTCGTCGGCACGTTCTTATCCAAGTTGAGGGTGTGCATGATGACGCCTGGGCTGATCCCTATCATGTCCTTATGGGACCAGGCGAACACATCTAGATTCTCTCATAGAAATATCAGCAGCTCCGTCTTCCTTCTACTACACAGGTTTTTTCCGAGCTTCACCACCTTCGAGGGGTCTTATGGGTCGATGCTCATCTCCTCAAGCTCTTCGATGGCCTTGAGCTTGGATCTATCCTCGCCTATCCTGGGGTTGATATCATCATTCAAGATGATACCCTCCCCATTGGCATTCTGAGGTTTTTCTATCTCTGGAGTAAGTCCTACTTCCTGAGATTCCTCGTCCCCGCCCTGAACGTTCATCATTTGCTGCCCGGGT
The DNA here is from genome assembly GCF_963169125.1 of Humulus lupulus. NCBI lineage: Eukaryota > Viridiplantae > Streptophyta > Magnoliopsida > Rosales > Cannabaceae > Humulus > Humulus lupulus. The sequence continues at coordinate 118,246,291 of NC_084795.1, read as the reverse complement.
CATGACATTCCCTTAATGGAAATGCTATAGCATTCCCTGGAAGCGAGTTGATCACCTCGGACCATGCATATCCCCATGGAGGATGGGAATTTGACTGCGAGATGGCGGATGGAGGTTATAGCCTCAAATGCTATCAACGTAGGCCGACCCAGAATAGCATTGTAGGCGGCGGGACAATCGATGACTATGAATTGGAGGAGCTTAGAGACAGTTTGGGGCCCCTCTCCCAAGGTAATTACCAGCTCAATTGTTCCTATCACTGCCGACCCTTCTTCGGAAAATCCATACAGCATCATGGAGGTGGCCTCCAACTAGGTGACAGATAACCCCATCTTCTCCAGTGTAGACCAGAACAGTAGGTTCACCGAACTCCCATTATCGACCAGTATCCTCCTAAATCTCTGGTTGGCGAGCTGGGTGGTTATGACCAAAGGATTGTTATGGGGGAACTGGGTGTGACTAGCATCCTCCTCGGTAAAGATGATCGGTTGCCTCTCCAGTCGTTGCTGTTTGGGTAGATGTTGCTCCACGACGAATTCCACTCCGTTATGAGCCTTCAATTCATTGACACATCTCTTCTGGGTACCTATGCTCGTGCCAGCCAAATGGGGGCCACTGGAGATTGTGGATATCTCTCCCCCTATCATAGGAGGAGGGGTATCCTGATTTATCCGGGGCCCGGGCTGATTTATCGAAGCTTCTGGGGTCAGCTGACTGGTGGAAACACTGTTCCGTGCATACTGAGCCAAAGGTCTGGCCCTGATGGGTGTCTCGATCTCATCCTTTAAATGCCTACAATCATCAGTGTTGTGGCCAATGTCATTGTGGAATCGACAGAACTTGGAAGGGTCCCTCTTGGCCTTCTGGTGCTTCAAAGGCTCCGGTTTCTTCCAGGGGAGGCGGGCAGAGTTGGCTAGGAAAATGTGTTCCCTAGTGTTTGTGAGCTCGGTATAAGTCGTGTAGACTGGCTTAAATTTTTCCAAGGGCTTGTTCTTCTTTGGACCGTGCTGGCCGCCCTCGTTGCTCCCTTTTCTCTTGCCTCCACCTCCTTGGTTATTCTGTGTAACAGTTTGAGCTATTTTCACGACATCTGTTCCCACTCCAACAAGTTGATCAGGGGCTTGGCTGGTTCCCACGACCGACGCTCGCGCCTCTTCCAAGTTTATCCATCCCTGGGCCTTGTTCAGGAATTCATCTACGGTGCTGACACCTTTTCTCTGTATCTCTTTCCATAGTCCGGCTCCAACGAGGATTCTAGTCCTCAAGGCCATAAGCTTGGAACTATCGTCTGCGTCCCTCGCTCGAGCCACGACATTTACGAACCTGCTCAGATAAGCTTTCAAGGGTTCCTCAGGCTGCTGCTTCACGTTTTCCAGGGTGTCGGCTTTGACACGGGCAGCTTGAGAAGCTCGGAATGCCCTCTTGAAGTCAGCAGAAAACATTTTTCCACGAGCTGATGGACTGCTTTTTACACTGCTTGAACTATTGCCTGGCCGGCCCAGTCAAGGTGGAAGGAAATATCAAACACCTTAGCTCGTGGCCGATGTTGTGGGCCATCATCAGGGTGTTGAATATACCCAAATTATTCGACGAGTCTCTATCTCCATCGAACTTACACAAGTGGGGCATCCGGAAACCCAGTGGATACGTCGTGGCTACTATGCTGGGGGTGAAGAGCTCGAGTTCGTCCCCAAGTCATATTCGTCTTTTTCCTTGTCTGACAAGAGCTTCTTCATTAGCTCCTCCATCTGAGTTAAACGCTCTAGGGTTTGGTCCTTACTTCCTTGGTTGTTCTGGGGTTGTTCAACAGCTCCAGTTCCATAGTAAGAGTTAGGCGGGTTATTGTCCCTCCAAGCTTGAGCTTGGTTAGGTGGGACACTCCCACTGTCACGTACTTCCAAAAGACCATCCCCTCGGTGAGCATGATTACCATTTTTAGCCAGATCTCCCCTCTTTGAGTTGAGGTGATCTCGAAGGTCGGCCCTCGGGGTGGGCCGAGGGCTTTGCGCCGAACTCAAGCGATTGCGCAAGTCTTCACCAGACCTGCCACTTCGGTGGCTCCCGGTCCAGTAACTCTCGTTTGAAAAACTCGGAGCCCGCTGCTGAGGGTGAGAATCCGGGACTTCCCCGCGCGCTCGGCTGCGATGGGAGGGACCGGCGGAAGGAGGATTTCTCCTGCTGCTCCCATGAGGCGGAATGTACCGAACTGGATGGGGAGGAGATGGGTATCTTATTGGGGACGGGGGATGCCTAACTGGTGACGCGATCATAGTCCCGTCTGGGCAGATCAAGTTAGGTCACAGTCGCTCCACTCTATCATCCCCCGCATCCTGCGCTTGGCGGTCTGACCGTGGTGCAGGATGGCTGGTCGAAGCAGGCTGTCTTCGCGAGCCCTCCCCAGATCTCCTCTGCGAGCTGCCTCAGGCCCTTCTAGGTGCGTTCGATGGTGGAACCGAGCTAGGAGTTGAGGTTCGAAATGATCGGCTGAATTGCTGATTGGCCCTAGGAAACTCCTCAAACACAGTTTCCTAGTGGTGGTGTGATGTGGGGGTAGAACTCGGAGTCGAGGCTCTGACTGATCGACTGGGCCTGGACCGGTTATCCCGGCGGGACTTATGAGTCCCACTTTGCCTCTTTCCGACGTTAGCGTCGGTTGTAAGAGGGGGTAACCGGGCCAAGACTTCTTCGATTTGCTTGTTTACTCTTGACAGCTAACTCCTCAACTGTATGTTCTCCATTTCTATCACCGTGAGGAAATCCGGGTTCGGATTTGGCAGCCGGGGTGCCGAACTCCCGGTGTCGCCCTGACCCATAGGCTGCTTTCCCAGTCGCTGCTGGATCTCAGGGTTTTGTTCATCGGATATGGCGACATGTTGGGCCTCCTGCCCATCATGTTGATCCGCCTCATTACCATGTCTCGAACGAGTAACCACCATGATCAGGTTTTTGCGATAGCACCAATCTAAATCCTCTCAATGAAAGCACCAAACTGTTGACGCGGTTCTTCGCCAACTAATAATTATACGAATAAACATGATGGATTAGTGCTAATTAGTGAACCATAATATGAAAATAGTTTACTTCTAGACTTGGGAAATTAATAACATGGGAAGGTGATCACTCCTTTGTTTTTAGGTGGTTTGAAGGTTAAAATCCCTCTAGTCCACCAGTCGATATTATTGATATCTCTTGACTATTCCTTACAGAGTGTTTCTTTACAAAAAATATGCCAACCCCTTGCAATGCCCAGGGTCTTGGTATTTATAGGGAGAGGGTACCTGGGCTGGCAAAGGGGGTCATCCCGTGATCTCTTTACCTTTCACGTCATCTCTGTGATACTGGTGATTAATTCCTAAAACCTGACAGGGTAGTGTGGTCTAATCAATAGGTAAGGAGGGTTAATGGGCCGCATGGCCCAAGCCAGTCGTGGGATGTCCGAATACACACGTTTATACTACGTGCCCGAGAATTCAGAAATGGAATAGACACGTGATGTCTAATATATGCACGTTTACATTGCGTGGTTATCTTTACAAGGGTTTGGGTGTCAGACTTGAGCCGCACCACGAGCTTGATGCAGCACCAGCTCGTGATATCCATACCGCTGACCCGCTGCCTTTGAGTGAACTGCTAACTCTCTAATCAACTCGGACTGGACAGGTGGAAACCCGTAATAACAGCTCCGGGCGGATGATTTACACGTGGCGGATCGAATTAGGCCCTTTTCCAGCTCGTCGATAGCTCGCAGATATTTAGGGCGTACAATATTCTATCCCAACTCACAACATCTGGAATGCCACAGCAAAATGGTGTTTCGAAAAGAAGAAACAAGACCTTGTTGGACATGGCCAGGTCTATGTTAATCTACTCTTTACTTCCTTTCTCATTCTGGGTATATGCACTTCAAACGGCGACTTACATTTTGAATGTGAACCCATCTAAGACCATAAGCAAAATGTCACTGGAAGAATGGAATGGAAACAAGCCTAGTTTGCTCCATTTCTGCAATTGCTGTCCTGCTCATGTTCTTAAACCTAAATTAGGGAAACTTAATTCAAGGCCTGAAGTATGCATTTTTGTGGGCTATGCTCCGGAAACAAGAGGTGGTTACTTCTATAGTCCGAAGGACCAAAAGGTATTTGTTTCTACAAATGCGACCTTCCTTGAACACAACAATATGAATAACTATAAACCTCAGAGCAAAGTAGTATTGGAGGAACTCACATCTGATAACATTCCATCACTTTCATCGTCATCATTAAATGATAAACGACAATGCAAGGAAACCACTATTCCTAAAAAGGAAACCCCAGTGCATCGTCGTAGTGGGAGGATTCTGAGACAATCTGTTCGTTACGAACATGAGGCACATGTCCTTGTTTCTAATACAGACAAGGACGATCCATTAACCTTCAAAGAGACTATGGATGATTCTGAAAAGGATAAATGGCAAGAAACCATGAACCATGAAATGGAATCCATGTATTCCAATTTTTTTTGGGAACTTGTAGACCCACCTAAAGATGTCAGGCCCATTGGGTGTAAATGGATATACAAGAAGAAAAGAGGTGTAGATTTGAATGATGGGACTTTCAAAGCAAGGCTAGTAGCCAAAGGTTACACTCAAAGAGAAGGTATTGATTATGAAGAAACTTTTTCTCCTGTGGACATGCTGAAATCCATTTGCATCCTATTATCCATAGTTGCCATGTATGATTATGAGATATGGCAGATGGACGTCAAGACAACCTTCCTTAATGGCTATCTTGATGAAAGTATCTATATGGTACAACCAAAAGGATTCATTAAGAATGGGGAAGATGAAAAGGTGTGCAAGTCGCTAAAATCCATTTATTGATTAAAGGAAGCATCTAGATCTTAGAATATCACCTTTGATGAAACAATTAAAGCATATGGCTTCAAATAGAATGTCAATGAAGCATGTGTAGATAAATATATCAATGGAAAAGTGATGGTTTCTTAGTTCTTTATGTGGATGGCATTCTCCTCGTTGGCAATGACGTAGAGACACTGTCAAACGTAAAGAAGTGATTAGCTGAAAAGTTCCAAATGAAAGATTTGGGCGAGGTGAGTTATGTTCGAGGAATCCAGATCCTAAGGGATAGGAAGAACAAGCTCTTGACACTTTCTTAAGCTAATTATATAGATAAAGTGCTTGAAAGGTTCTCTATGGAGAATTCCAAGAAATGTCCGTTACCGACCAACATGGAATTACTCTTTCTAAAGAGCAATGTCCAAAGACACCTTAGGAGAAAAAGGACAAGAGAAAGTATCCCTATGCTTCAGTAGTTGGGAGTCTTATGTATGCTATGTTGTGTACTAGGCCTAACATATACTATGTAGTAGGGATTGTGAGTCGTTATCAATCAAATCCAGGTATGGAACACTAGATTTCAGTAAAGAACATTCTCAAGTATGTAAGGAGAACGAGAGACTATATGCTTGTATATTAAGCGGTTGAGTTAAACCATACTGGATACACTGATTCTGATTTCCAATCAGACAAAGACAGTTGTAAGTCGACACTAGGTCAGTATTCACTCTTGGTGGAGGGGCTGTATTATGGAGAAGTATTAAACAATCAAGTATTGCATATTTAACCATGGAAGCCAAGTATATAGCGGCTTGTGAAGCAGCTAAAGAAGAGGTTTGGTTGAGGAAGTTCTACACTAGTCTGGAAGTAGTTCTAGATTTGGATAAGGCATTAATCCTATATTATGACAATAGTGGAGCAGTAGCTAATTCCAAGGAACCTAGAAGCCATAAGAGAGGAAAGCATATAGATAGGAAATACCATCTGGTTAGAGAGATTGTGCACAATCTGGTTAGAGAGATTGTGCATAGCATCGGAACAGAGCCTGGCAGACCTGTTTACCAAGACATCCTGCATAGTCGTTTATGGGTCATGTATGCTACATGGGATTAATAGAGATGCCTCACTTGCTTTGAGGGAAATTGGAAGATTGTTAGGATTAATGCCCTAAAAGCATGTAAAGACATTTTATTGAATTAAATAAAGGTACAATTTTATTATGTTTGAATGTTATAATTAGTGTTTGAATTAATTATATAATAATATAAACAAAATTCCTTATTCATTCATGAGAATATGATCTTGTATTAGTACGAGTGAATTAAGATCATAAATAATGAATGATATAGTCATTAACATATTAAAGTAAGGAATCTTTAATGAATGGCTACTAGTGCGGTTTACTGAGCATACGTGATGCAAGTGATCTAGAATCGGATTACTGATGTGGATAGACATCTTACTAAAGGTGTTGTATATAATAGAGATTATATATGACAGGACCGATGAGAATTAATTATCTATATAAACTTGACGTTTAACATTAAAATTTAATTCTTATTAAAATTAAATGAGTTATAACTGGTCATTTTAATTTAAATAAAATAAAGATTAATTAATTAGGTTGGTTATCTTTATAAAAGTGAAAGAGAGATACTTTCAGGAATAAGTTGTTTTAAACAATTAAAAAGTTTAAACTGTCAGACTCTTTCTCTGAAAAGAAAGCGATAGTTTTCCCTAAACCTGAAAAACTATCTAATACATCTTATCTCAATCAAACCTCTAGATCTCATGTGTTGAGTACATCTAGAGAGTCTTAAATCAACATTTTGAATCCTACGTGCCCACACACGTCCTTGTGTGTTTGAGGATTAGTCTGGAAGATCAATGTATGAGCTTTCAAAATCTGGATTGGAAGATTGTTGATTTATACAAAAAGATTCATGGATACTTGATAGGCTTCAAGAGGTAATCTCTAATCTATTTGTATGTAATTTAATATATCTATATATGTATGATCCTGGCTGCTAGTGATAAAATTATTAAAAACCAATTTTGTTGCATATCTATGATTTACACTTTTAATACCAACACAGTCTTCCTCAATTTTCAAGTGCTTTAGAAACTCTTCCAAAGAAGTCTCTTAATTCATATGAAGGGTTTTCTTCCTATATCCCCTCTATGATGGATGCAACTTGGTCATGTTGCCACCAGCAAGGAATGGCTCTGCCAATATAATTTTGAGGGTAGAAAGGTTGTTTACAATGATTTGTAACTCATGGATTTAGGGGAGGAGAGGTTTAAAATAAAATAAAATAAAACTTGAGTTCCATATATTGAGTAATAAGATACTTTTTAGTACCTTCCTCATCAGATTTGTATTTGTTTTCTACGGCCTCCCATATATCTTTGGTGGACTTGGAGTTGGTGTAGAGGTTGTATATATGGTCCAAGAGGGCATTGAGGATGTGACCTTGACAAATTTGCTCAACTTCTTTGCGCTTCTTCCATCGTGAGGAAGAATATCACAAATTAGATAATAGAGAACATGAATATTAGGGAAAAGTGAAATTACACCACCAATATAATATGAGTCTACAAAAAATTCCAATCGACAGAGTCCAACAAAAGAGAAGAGAAAAGAAGTGAAAACCATAGATGTAAAACAAACCCTTTGTTTTATTGAAAGCTTCAAACCTTATGTAGATTACCATTTGAATCTTCTATGTTGATGGAGAATTAAAACCAAGGTTTATACATGAGATGTATCATTGTCCAAATATCCTATTTCCTAGCCCTCTATGGATACTTGAGGCTTTCTCTAGTAGGAAAGGGAATTGAGATTGAGCAAACCTTTTTAATTCAAAAGACAACCAATTTATTTATGAATCTCTTGGCGAAAACTTGTGATCTTTGAAAGTTAGACAGATAGAGAGTGGCTAGAGAGAGAGTTGGGAAATGTGATCAAGACCTCACAACTCTAGAAAAAACCTTTAAATTGTGTAGGCACTGTCATTAAGTCTCACCAATAAGATTAGAGCTTTTAAACACATCAAAAAAATAGGAAAAAATGTAACTTGTATGAAACAGGTTGCCTATCTTTCGGCGATATGTCACCTCTTAGGCAATGTGTCACCTATAGATAGGCGATATATCACCTGTTATGTAATCTCATTTTTTAAAACATCAAGGGATGTGTTGCCTCTCTAAGTGATTGTCCCACTGGCTCAAAAATGGTAAACACCTCAAAATGTTTCCAAACTTTTTAGGCCCCTTAGATATATCAATGTAATACTTTAGACCGAAAATTATAATTTTTAAATGCCTACAACAAAAAGTAAAATTTTACATTACCATTATGTGAAATTGTTAAGGTTTTACATTTGACTTTGTATTATAACCGATCCCAATAGGTTGCACAAGAAGAGAGGACCCTGAAGCCCATATCCAACTCAAAGACTTGCAAAAATTGTATGCAAATCGGTCACACAAGACGTACATGCAAAACACCTCCAGTTATAGATCAACCAACACCTATAGTTCTAGCAAAAGGATAAGGCAACCACTTCTGCCATACAAAACACAAGTTAAGCTCAAGGAAATTGAGGGAGAGATGTCATGGTGGCATTCTTCGTGCAACAGTTTAGGTTAAATTTTTTGACTATTTATACATTGGCTCAACATGATCTTTTTTGTATCTATTTTTTAACCACTTATTTATTGTAGGACATGAAACAATATGAGGAGTTCACCGAAGTTGAATTGCCCCCAGATTTGTTCCAAACTCAGCCAACACAGTGAAGACACTACTTTGTTAGTTTAGGCCTGAAGTTGGTTTTTGTTTTGAAAAATTGGTCTTTTTTTAAATACACACAGTGGTTGTATCTTGGCTTAAATTGACTTAACACTCTTATAGTGTCTTATACCAAAAATGTATTTTGGTTACTACACATTTTGAAGTTTGTAAGCAACACAAATGTATTTTACTTATTATCAAGTTTACCAACTTACAAACTGAACAATGTAGTATTTTATTTATTTAATGAATGTATGGTTGATGAATACTAGTGTATATTAAAACTCATACTAGTACAATTGACAAGTGATACTAGGAATGTCAATAGGGCAGGTTGACCCGTCCCACAACAAAACCTTCCCTGCGAAACAACTCGCCTAGTTTAATAAATGGGGTGGGGTAGGTCAAACACAATGGGGCAGCGAGTCAACCGGCTCGCTCCATTGACCTGCTTTTTTTTTTTTATAGTGGAAACAAAATAAAATTTCTTAAGCTGTCAAACAACTATCATCCTCCAAAACAATAGCCCTCAAAAGAAAATTCAAAACCAACAAAAAAATATAATTCTCAACCTTCATAAAAGCATATTCTAATGCCAACCTTCACTTCTTTTCATAATCTAATTGTCCCAAAAAAGTTGGTTCTACGCATGACTAACAATAAAATAAGTGAGTTGCAAAAAAAAAAAACAAAATAAGTCACTAAATAGAAAAAACTACTAAGACTTTTTAAACATCTAAGTATCAAAGCCGTGTTTATGCTATGGGCTTTGATTTTTTTTAAATATAAATAAGTATATGGGTCGGGTCACGAGGTGGGTCTGGTCTAACATACCCCACCCAGTTTAATGTGGGGAAAAATCAACCCACTTTATTTAATGACCGACCTCGTTTAATGCAGGGAAAACCCACCCCATTAGGGGCGGGGCATCGCGGAGTCTCGCCCCGCCACCCCATATTGCCAACCCTAAGTAATACTTTGCAAACCAAATTTAGATTAATTTTATATGACATTAAAGACAAGCACAATAAGGTCTTCTAAAAAGGCACTATCAGGATACAAATTATTATTAGATCTTCGTTATCATACACAAAACTAAACACATCAAGAACAACCATATTATTGCAAAAATGTTGAACAATAATTTCCCGGCATCGACATTTGCTTCAAAGGTTTGCAATTTTCATATCAAATTTATATCATATCGTAATGAACTTTCTTCTTGCTATCTTTCTTCTTTCTGAATTGGGGTGCACAAAACAGTCAGTTAGCCGATGAACCGGGCCAACTCAAATCAAAACCGACTCAACCTAGCCCCTTTACTTTTTTAATAAATAAATATATATATATATAAATAGTGTTAATATTATATGTACAATATATTTTAAGGGCCTTTCTTTAGTCCCTCTGTTGGATTCGAAGGACTAAGTCCTTCTATTTTCAGTTGTTAGAACACTAATGGACGGCAGGATTAAGGTGTTTCATTGAGAATATATTAAAATACACATATACCCTTTCATACTTCTTAGCAAATGGCTACCATCTATTACATTTAATTTTTTTTATCTGATTATTTTAATTAAGAACGTTTAATTCTTGTGTAATCTTGGGTTTGGGGTAAAAGAGTTTTCGTAGAATCTGATATTTATGTTATCTCTCCCTCCCCATTACTTTATTTCGTCGGCCTAGTTCGTCTGCTTGGGTGGGTTGGTTGAGTCTCTCAAGTTTTTAAGTTAAATTTGTTGAAGAGTAGGTCGATTGGTGAGGTTAATTGGTGGCGCAGGTTGGGTCCATTGATTTTCATTTTTGAAAATGTGGTGGGTTTCATTCCTGGCTTTTCGTTGTGGGTAATTTTGTTTTTGTTTGTTTGTTTTTTTTTTAATGGGTGGATTGGAGCTGAAACAAAAATGGCTGCAAGGATGGTATGGGCTTGAGGGGCTGCCTCATACCTTAGAATCTGGCTTCAAAAGGCTTTGCTTGTGGTAGGTCAATCCCATTTCTTATTTTCAATCTTTCTTGTTTTTGTTACTCTGTTCTTCAGTTATGTTGTTGAGCTGATCATCACCAAAGTTTTCTTCTATATATGATAATGTATATAGAGATATATGTTTACATATATTTGTGAATGAAATATTAAGGTGTGTGATGGTGATCTTTGAGAGGATGATTGTTGATGGGGTTTGTCGATATCAGCGGAGTTTTGAGTCTATTATGTTTGTTCGTCAAAATGTTTTGACCATTTCATATATACAAATGTATATTTTTTTCATGGTGGGGTTTAATTCTTGATTCAGGAAATATCCAACATTTTAATTCAAGGTTTCTTACACATTTGTTATAAATTTCGTTATTTTGGGTATCTTTTCCTAGAAATGAAGTTGTATAATATTCTTGTTGTCGATATGTTTGTTGGATATTTTTTTAGTCGATTATTGTGTTTTAAGTTGAATAAAGTACTATAAAAGCTACAATTACTAATGAGATTGTCACCCGTGTTATAGTGTTTCATGTTTTGATTAACATCAATTTATTTTATGGTCATTTGGATGCATAATTTGATCGTTTACATCTGCAATGTACCTATATGCTTTATTGCTGTTTGAGACTTCGATATCATAATTTGTTTGGTTCTCATTGTTTAAGGAAATAATATACAGAGAAATTTTATCTCAATGAGTTATTCACATTAAGATGAAGATTCAAAATATCGAATAACTAATATTATTTTTGACATTGAAAAATAGCACTAGCATAAATTAGTCATATAAACATATGTTCTTACTGTAATTTGATTTCACCACTTATTCTTTTTTTCTTTTCTTTTTGGCAACATATATATTTCTGGCATGGAGGTTTCTTTAAAAAAAAAAAGTCAAATTGGCAGAATTTTTTTTTTTTTTTGCTATGTCCTTTGTTGGTTACTGCTATCATGTGTGTGTGGGTGTGTATATATTGTTGGGAATGCTGAAGTTTTGAAAGGGATACCAAATTCCAGGCAATATTGGGAGGCTATTATATGTCGAATAGTTAATTTTTGGGGACTAGAGGATTGTAAAATGCTATCTAAATTTTTCAGTTACTAGATTTTGTTGTTTTTAACTTACTTATCTAATTTCTGTGATGCAGTTGTGAAGGATTTTAAGTTAGCTGACTCCCATGAAGGGGTAACTTGGACGAAAATTGGGCTACTGTAGGCATAACCTATCATGCTCAAGATCATTTAGGTGATGTTCTGTATGTTGAATTGGCAGAAGTAGGAGCTTATGTAACACAGGGCGAAAGAAAATAATTTAAATACTCTTATTTAAAACCAATTATGATTCAGTCTTGTATTCTCTCATGCTCTATTTTTCTGACAAATGAGCAATTCTCAATACCATAGGTGATTTGCTATCAATTGCTCAGTAGCTATTTTGTTCCTATAATTGCAAACCATTCGTCCTTTAGTCCAAGTGAGGTTT